>NC_041392.1:352764954-352847912 GCF_002162155.2 Triticum dicoccoides
AGTGCTCGTCTAAGTGTTGGTCGAAACTAGAGCCACTTGCGGCGCCACCTCGGGGAAACTTGAGGGCTGGTTTTAGCTGTACGTAGTGTTCATCCGGTGTTGCCCTGAGAATGAGATATGGGCAGCTCCTATCAGGATGTCGGCGCATCAGGCGGTCTTGCTGGACTTGTTTTACCATTGTCGAGGATGTCTTGTAGCCGGGATTCTGAGCCTGATCGGGTCTTCCCGCTAGAAGGAATATCCTTCGTTGACCGTGAGAGCTTGTGATGGGCTAAGTTGGGACACCCCTGCAGGGATTTGAACTTTCGAAAGCCGTGCCCGTGGTTATGGGAAGATGGGAATTTGTTAATGTCCGGTTGTAGAAAACCTGAAGTTGACCTTAATTAAAATACATCAACCGCGTGTGTAACCGTGATGGTCTCTTCTCGGCGGAGTCCGGGAAGTGAACACGGTGTTGGAGTAATGCTTGACGTAGGTTGTTCTAGGATCACTTCTTGATCATAGTTTCTCGATCGTGCTTTGCCTTCTCTTCTCGCTCTCTTTTGCGTATGTTAGCCACCATATATGATAGTCGCTTGCTGCAGCTCCACCTCATACCTTTTACCCTTCCTATAAGCTTAAATAGTCTTGATCGCGAGGGCGTGAGATTGCTGAGTCCCTGTGGCTCACAGTTTACTTCCAAAAACCAGTTTGCAGGTGTCGTTGAACCGTGCAGATGACGCAACCAAGCTCAAGGAGGAGCTCGATGAAGATCTCCTTCTTTGTGTTGTTCCGTTTCCATTTGATCAGTAGTGGAGCCCAGTCGGGACGATCGGGGATCTGTGTAGCATTTGGGGTAGTCTTCTTTTATTTTGGGTTCCGTAGTCAGACCTTGATTGTATCTGGTTGATGTAATGCTTTATTCATGTAATTGTGTGATGTGGCGATTGTAAGCCATCTATGTATCTCTTTCCCTTATGTATTACATGGGTTGTGTGAAGATTACCTCACTTGCGACATTGCTTTCAATGCGGTTATGCCTCTAAGTCGTGCTTCGACACGTGGGAGATATAGCCGCATCGAGGGCGTTACAACAACCACCACATAAGCATGGCACGATCCATAAACAAGTATGGTGCATGTCCGGTTTAATGAGGCATGGCATGGCAAAGTGCACAAACAACCCTACAAATTAAGTGGAGCTCAATATGCAACTCCGTTGCATATTGATGAAACACCACGTGACTTATTTAGTTCGATCTTGTTTATGTACTCAACAATATTAAATGTTGTTAGCATGGCAAGAGGTGAAGCATAATGAAAACTACCTATCTAGGCAAGTTTAAATAAGGCCGGAACAACAAAACAACAAGTCCGGAAAATCCTCATGAGCATTTTATAGATTTGGTACTGTTCTGACCTAAACACAATTTTAGAGTTATTAAACATGCAAAACAAGTACACCATGTTAAACTAGGCATTTTTCCACCTCATTTACATATAAAGATTGTTAGGTTTGGAGCTACGGTTATTTAGTTATGAATTAAAGCATTTTAACATGGCATATGGCAAAAATACACAAACAACTTTTTAAACATTTTTAACATGGATGAAAGTTGGATATTATTAAACTAGATGAAATTCTAAGCAAGTTTCATATTTGTAGTTTTAACATATGATGCATAGTTCAAGAGTTATTAAATGCATGAAGTACAAGGGGTTTTCTGTAAAATGGGCAAACTCTGGATAATAGCTAAAATTCACAGACAGGGAAAAATACTATATGGGCCGAAACTGAGACAAGCCCAACAGAAAAAAAGGTGGGGCGCTGGGGTGTGGTCTCACCCAGTGGGCCTTGGCCCGCTCGGTGGTGAGGTGGACCAGCTGGGCTGCGGTTTGGCACGGGAGGAGGCGCGCTGGGCCGGCCTGCAGTCAATGCGACGACGAGGAACCTCTCCTTCGTCCTCTGCTCGACAGAGACAGAACGCGGCGCTGAGGTCAACGGCGAGGCGACAGCGGGTCTCGGTGCGGCAACGGCGAACTGGGGTCGCCGGGATCCGAGGCGGCAGGGGGGTGGAGACGAGGCGGTGGAGCGGCGCGGATCCGATGGTCAATAGGCATGGGGAGGCAGCGACAAGGTGAGCCGAGCAGAGGGGCGCCGGCCTTGGCGCGAGACTTGCAACAGCAGCGGCGGGGCATGGCAGCATGATACAGGGGGTGTCAGTGGAAGCGGTCACGCCGGGGAAGATCGGGGCACCGCGGGCGGCGTTCTTGTCGAGGTCCTCCTCCGGGAAGAAAAATGGAGGCATCGCTGTTACAAGGAAAGATAGGGAGTCCAGTGAGGCAGAGACAAAGAGCGATGGGAAGGAGGAAGGGCGGCGCGAGGCTCATCTACTAGTGGTGCTCGACGGTGGAGGGAGCTCCGGTGCTGCAGCAGCTTGCCGCGCGCGAAGGAGTGGCGAGGACGAAGGGGATCGATCAAAGAGGCGCAAGAGGAGGAGCTCGGGCACTCTGTTGCTGCTCTGGATCGAGAGGGGGTGGAGGCGAGGGGATCTGGAGGCGACAGGTGGCGAGTGATGGTTGGGGATGGATGGATCCCGAGGGGAATTGGTGAGCGGGTGGCGGCCGTTGATCCGAGGAGGGGGAAGGGCGTAGTTGGCGGCTGCAGGGGGACAAATGTCCTAGGATTTAGGGTTTTGTCCCAAATTAGACTAGGGGTTCTATATATATATAGAAAGAGGGGAGTTTAGGGTAGATTTGGACCCTCCGATCAAAATCGGGTGGTTCAAGAAAAACTAGGTTAGGAAGCCCAATAAACAAAATGGAGACGTTTTGTAGATGTTTGGGGATGATCCGGATCCAACGGTGACGACTGTCCGGGTCGGGTCCGGGACAGCTTTTCGGACGCGCGCGCGAGGGGGTTTGATGCACTGAGCAGAGAGGGTTTCGGACCGTGCGATCGCACCAGACAACTCCGGACACGAAGA
Organism: Triticum dicoccoides; assembly: GCF_002162155.2. Classification (NCBI taxonomy): domain Eukaryota; kingdom Viridiplantae; phylum Streptophyta; class Magnoliopsida; order Poales; family Poaceae; genus Triticum; species Triticum dicoccoides. The sequence goes on from NC_041392.1 coordinate 352,767,921, forward strand.
GGGGTAGGAGGATGGACTAGGTGGGCTGTGGCGAGACTGCGAGGGGGAGAAGAGAGAGAGAGGGCCCGGCATCTGTTTCCGGAGACCGAAAACATCTGACATTAGACCGGCTATACTGCCGCTATAGTTATCCGTTGGGGCGTCAAACGGACTCCGAATGCGATGAAATTTGGCAGGCGGCCTACCTACACTATAATAAGACCGCACGCCAACTTTCAACCCAATCCGAGAACATTTTCCGGCCACTTATAAAATAATATTTCGGAGGTGCCGCGGGCGCGTGCAAGTGTGGTTGGGCTCAGAACGGACAATGGAGAGGACGGGGAGACCGGGACGGATGCAAGTTTCGAAAACATGATGATGCAATGCGGATGATGACATGGCAAGATGCAACACGCAAGAGAATGACATGGCAACGACAGCGAATAACTGGAAGACACCTGGCACATCGGTCTCGGGGCGTTACACATATAGTAGATATGATCAACATAGTGATGTTCACCATTGAAAACTACTCCATCTCACGTGATGATCAGACATGGTTTAGTTGATATGGATCACGTGATCACTTAGATGATTAGAGGGATGTCTATCTAAGTGGGAGTTCTTAAGTAATATGATTAATTGAACTTTAATTTACCATGAACTTAGTCCTGATAGTACTAGCATATCTATGTTGTAGATCAATAGCTCGCGATGTAGCTCCCCGTTTATTTTGATCCTAGAGAAAAACTATGTTGAAACATGATAGTCGCAATGATGCGGACTAGCTCCATGATCTGAGGATTATCCTCATTGTTACACAGAAGAATTATGTCCTTAATGCACCACTAGGTGACGGACCTATTGCAGGAGCAGATGCAGACGTTATGAACGTTTGGCAAGCTCGGTATAATGACTACTTGATAGTTTAGTGCCCCATGCTTTACGGCTTAGAACCGGGACTTCAAAAAGGTTTTGAACTCCATAGAGCATATAAGATGTTCCAAGAGCTGAAATTGGTATTTCAGACTCATGCCCGTGTCGTGAAGGTATGAGACCTCTGACAGTACTTTTCCAACAAGATGGAGGAGATTAGCTCAATAGTGAGCATGTGCTCAGAATGTCTGAGTACTACAATCGCTTGAATCAAGTGGGAGTTAATCTTTCAGATAAGATAGTGATTGACAGAATTCTCTAGTCACTATCACCAAGTTACTGGAACTTCGTGATGAGCTATTATATGAAAGGGATGATGAAAACGATTCCCGTGCTCTTCGTGATGCTGAAATCAATGAAGGTAGAAATCAAGAAAAGCATCAAATGTTGATGGTTGACAAGACCACTACTTTCAAGTAGTGGGCAAGAAAAAGAAAGGGAATTTTAAGAAGAATGGCAAGCAAGTTGCCACTCCCATGACGAAGCCCAAAGATAGACCCAAGCCTGAAACTGAGTGCTTCTACTGCAAACGAAATGGTCACTGGAAGTGGAACTGCCCTAGATACTTGGTGGATAAGAAGGATGGCAAAGTGAACAAAGGTATATTTGATATACATGTTATTGATGTGTACTTTACTAGTGTTTATAGCAAACCCTCAGTATTTGATATTGGTTCAGTTGCTAAGAGTAGTAACTCAAAACGGGAGTTGCAAAATAAACAGAGACTAGTTAAGGGCGATGTGATGATGTGAGTTGGAAGTGATCCCAAGGTTGATAAGATCACCATCGCACACTCCCTTTACCTTCGGATTAGTGTTAAACCTAAAATAAACGTTATTTGGTGTTTGTGTTGAGCATGAATATGATTGTATCATGTTTATTGCAATATGGTTATTCATTTAAGTCAAAGAATAATTGTTGTTCTATTTACATGAATAAAACCATCTATGGTCATACACTCAATATAAATGGTTTATTGAATCTCGATCGTAGTGATACACATATTCATAATATTGAAGCCAAAAGATGCAAAGTTAATAATGATAGTGCAACTTATATGTGGTACTGCCGTTTAGGTCATATTGGTGTAAAGCGCATGAAGAAACTCCATGCTGATGGACTTTTGGAATCACTTGATTACGAATCACTTGATGTTTGCGACCATGCCTCATGGGCAAGATGACTAAGACTCCGTTCTCCGGAACAATTGAGTGAACCACTGACTTATTGGAAATAATACATACTGATGTATGCGGTCTGATGAATGTTGAGGCTCGCGGTGAGTATCGTTATTTTCTGACCTTCACAGATGATTTAAGAAGATATGGGTATATCTATTTAATGAAACACAATTCTGAAACATTTGAAAAGTTCAAAGAAATTCAGAGTGAAGTTAAGAATCATCGTAACAAGAAAATAAAGTTTCTACGATCTGATCGCGGAGGCATATATATGAGTTACGAGTTTGGCCTTCATTTAAAAACAATGTGGAATAAGTTTCACAACTCATGCCACCTGGAACACCATGGAGTAATGGTGTGTCCGAACGTCGTAACCGTACTTTATTAGATATGGTGCGATCTATGATGTCTCTTATCAATTTACCACTATTGTTTTGGGTTTATGCATTAGAGACAGTTGCATTCACGTTAAATAGGGCACCGTCTAAAAATCCATTGAGACGACACCGTATGAACTGTGGTTTAGCAAGAAACCTAAGCTATTGTTTCTTAAAGTTTGGGTTTGTGATGCTTATGTGAAAAAGTTTCAGCCTGATAAGCTCAAACCCAAATCGGAGAAGTGCGTCTTCATAGGATACCCAAAAGAAATTGTTGGGTACACCTTCTATCACAGATCCAAAGGCAAGATCTTTGTTGCTAAGAATGGATCCTTTCTAGAGAAGGAGTTTCTCTCGAAAGAAGTGAGTGGGAGGAAAGTAGAACTTGATGAGGTAGTTGTACCTTCTCTCGAATTGGAAAATGGTTCATCACAAAAATCAGTTCAAGTGATGCTTACACCAATTAGTGAGGAAGTTAATGATGATGATCATGAAACTTCAAATCAAGTTACTACCGAACCTCGTAGGTCAACCAGAGTACGATTCGCACTAGAGTGGTACGGTAATCCTATTCTGGAAGTCATGTTACTAGACCATGATGAACCTATGAACTATGAGGAAGCGATGATGAGCCCAGATTCCACGAAATGGTTTAAGGCCATGAAATCTGAGATGGGATCCATGTATGAGAACAAAGTATGGACTTTGATTGACTTGCTCGATGATCTGTGAGCCATTCAGAATAAATGGATCTTCAAGAGGAAGACGGATGCCGATAGTAGTGTTACTATCTACAAAGCTCGAATTGTCGCAAAATGTTTTCGACAAGTTCAAGGTGTTGACTACGATGAGATTTTCTCACTCGTATCAATGCTTAAAGTCTGTCCGAATCATGTTAGCAATTGCCACATTTTATGAAATCTGACAAATGGATGTCAAAACTGCATTCCTTAATAGATTTATTAAAGAAGAGGTATATATGATACAACCATAAGGTTTTGTCAATCCTAAAGGTGCTAAAAAAATGCGCAAGCTCCACCGATCCATCTATGGATTGGTGCAAACATCTCGGAGTTGGAATATACGCTTTGATGAGTTAATCAAAGCATATAGTTTTATACAGACTTGCGGTGAAGCCTGTATTTACAGGAAAGTGAGTGGGAGAACTAAAACCTTTCTGATAAGTATATGTGAATGACATATTGTTGATCGAAAATGATGTAGAATTTTCTGGAAAGCATAAAGGAGTGTTTGAAAGGAGTTTTTCAAAGAAAGACCTCGGTGAAGCTTCTTACATATTGGGCATCAAGATCTATAGATATAGATCAAGATGCTTGATAAGATTTTTCAATGAGTACATACCTTGACAAGATTTTGAAGTAGTTCAAAATGGAACAGTCAAAGAAGGAGCTCTTGCCTGTATTGCAAGGTGTAAAGTTGAGTAAGACTCAAAACACGACCACGGCATAAAATAGAAAGAGAGTGAAAGTAATTCACTATGCCTCAGCCATAGGTTCTATAAAGTATGCTATGTTGTGTACCAAACCTATTGTGTACCTTGCCATGAATTTTGCAAGGGGTATGATATTGATTCAAGAGTGGATCACTGGACAGCGGTAAAAATTATCCTTAGAAGACTAAGGAGATATTTCTCGATTATGGAGGTGATAAAGAGTTCATCGTAAAGAGTTGCGTTGATGCAAGCTTTTACACCGATTCGGATGACTCTGAGTCTCAATCTGGATACATATTGAAAGTGGGAGCAATTAGCTAGAGTAGGTCCATGCAGAGCATTGTAGATATAGAAAATTTGCAAAATACATACGGCTCTGAATGTGATAGACCCATTGACTAAGCTTCTCTCATAAGCAAAACATGATCACACCATAGTACTCTTTGGGTGTTAATCACATAGCAATGTGAACTAGATTATTGACTCTAGTAAAACCCTTTGGGTATTAGTCACATGGCGATGTGAACTAATCACATAAAGATGTGAACTATTGGTGTTAAATCACATGGCGTTGTGAACTAGATTATTGACTCTAGTGCAAGTGGGAGACTGGAGGAAATATGCCCTAGAGGCAATAATAAAGTTGTTATTTATATTTCCTTATATCATGATAAATGTTTATTATTCATGCTAGAATTGTATTAACCGAAAACTTAGTACATGTGTGAATACATAGACAAACAGAGTGTCCCTAGTATGCCTCTACTTGACTAGCTCATTATCAAAGATGGTTAAGTTTCCTGACCATAGACATGTGTTGTCATTTGATGAACGAGATCACATCATTAGAGAATGATATGATGGACAAGACCATCCATTAGCTTAGCACTATGATCGTTTAGTTTATTGCTATTGCTTTCTTCATGACTTATACATGTTCCTCAGACTATGAGATTATGCAACTCCCGAATACCGGAGGAACACCTTGTGTGCTATCAAACGTCACAATGTAACTGGGTGATTATAAAGATGCTCTACAGGTGTCTCCCATGGTGTTTGTTGAGTTGGCATAGATCGAGATTAGGATTTGTCACTCCGATTGTCGGAGAGGTATCTCTAGGCCCTCTCGGTAATGCACATCACTATAAGCCTTGCCAGCAATGGGACTGATGAGTTAGTTTTGGGATGATGCATTACAGAACGAGTAAAGAAACTTACACTACTAGGGAAAAGGCTAGCAGCAGCGCGGGTTTTAGGCCTATCAGCAGCGCGGGTACCCGCGCTACCAATAAGGCGCTACAGCTAACTCTTAGTAGTAGCGCTGCTTGTACCCGCGCTACCACTATTGACTATAGCAGTAGCGCTTTTCAGGAACGCGCTGCTATTACTTAGCTGTAGCGATTTCCCGGTCCAGCGCTACTGTTATATCTTTCACCATTTCCCCATTCCGGCTTCGATAAACTACAATTTCCAGATACTAGGTACTACTAGATATCAATTTCATAAAGCATTATAGGTACTAGGTAGTACTCCCTCGGTTCGAAATTACTCGTCGTGGTTTTAGTTCAAATTTGAACTCAAACCACGACGAGTAATTTGGAACCGAGGGAGTACTAGATAACAATTTCATATATACTCAACATGCATCCTCAAGCAGTACAAGGTGACATCGACGACAATCATCATATTTAGTTCTAGATGATATCGACGACGATCATCATATGTAGTTCTACATGATATCGACGACGATCATCATATGTAGTTCTAGATGATATAGCCACATACACATATGTAGTTCTAGATGATATCGACGATGATCATCATCCTCAAGCCTGGGCGGTGGGTGTTCCTGATAGTAATTAGGATGGCCTGTCCAGCACGAAGATTCTTGCCAATGAGGAATCTCTTCCACCCAACCGAGTTCAAGTGTGTGCGCCATCTGTGCCCATGCAGTAAGTACATGTGGTGACGGAGCCCCTTGCGGTAAGACGTAGTCCAACTGAGCCTTCTTCATCAGGCTCGATACCACAACTCACAGATAGGTTCTTTGGCAATCTCTGAATAAGAAAAACATATCAATTAATAAATAGCCTAAGCATGTGATCAGACTCTACACTAAAGTATATCATCGACTAGATTCCACAAAGCATATCATTGGACTCTACACTAAGCATATCATCGGATTCACTAAGCATATAATCGGATAATTTGCATTTGTAAGTATAACAATAAAGCATATATATATCATCAAATTACTACATGCAGTACGTATAACATACCATTTCATGCCGATCGACCATGGTACTTGTCAGGCGGGTCACGAATGGCACCCCGACAAAGTCATCACGTGGCGGAATTATGTCCCATAGGTTGCACACCTCCTCCTCGCTCAGCCTCATTCTTTGAGCTATGATGGCTTCATGAAGTGGGTTCTCATCATCTTCATTGAGTGGGTCCTCATTATCTTCATCATCTTCCACCAGGTTGATATAAATGACAACCAGCTTGGGTCTTTCTGCTCTGAAGGAGAATCTGATCAACTCACCACCAGTAAGACGCATGCGAGCGAGGAAACGGGCCCATCCATCCCCTCCAATCTGCGACATATTGCGTCCTTTCTTGACCTCCATAGTGTATGGCCCCCCAGGAGCCTCAAATGTCACAGTGTCTCCTGTCAGCTTGTTGAATTTCAACCTCACATTGCATGGGACGATCTGTGTAAGAAAAGCAAAATGACACAATGCAGTAATGCCAACACTAACAATAAAATAGTTGTTACATTTCATCTAATTTCTTACCGCCGCATGACGAAAACTCGGATGGAAGTAGATGCCGAACAGCTTGCCAGTTGCAAGGCTGCTGGCGCACCTTAACTTGCACAGTCGACATAGTTGTGCTGGTGGTGGCGCCATTTTACTAAATCAACTAAATCAAAATGTTCTAAATCAACTAGCCTACTAAATCAACTAAATCAACTAGCCTACTAAATCAACTAAATCAAAATGTTCTAAATCAACTAAATCAACTACCCTACTAAATCAACTGAATCATATCAACTAAATCGACTAAATCAACTAGCATACTAAATCAACTAGCATACTAAATCCACTAGCATACTAAATCAACTAAATCAAAATGTTACATATGAAAGCCTACTAAATCAAAATGTATCAGGGAGGAGGGACAAGGAGGGGCGACTCGAGGAGGGAGAAGATAGTAGGACGGAGGAGGAAGGCGGAGCGAGGAGGGGCCGGCCGGCGGCGAGTGGAGGGAGGACGGATCGAGGAGGAAGGCAGAGCGAGGAGGGGGCGGCCAGCGGCGAGTGGAGGAAGGACGGAGGAGGAGGCCTATACCGAGTCCAGCGAGGAGGATGAGGCTACAGCGGCGCAGATCGGGGGAGGGGCGACGGGGGAGGGGCCACGGGGGAGGACCGGCGGCGCGGGGGGTGAGGAGGAGACCGTGATCGAGTGTGTGTGAGTGTGATCTTTGGATGAGGCGCGCTAGTGAGATCTGTAGTTAATTTAGCAGTAGTGATTATTGTCTGGATGCGCTGCTGCTATGTTACGTAGCAGTAGCGCCGTCTATTTTAATGCGTTGCTGCTATAACTGGCCTCGCAGCGGCGTCGTGGGAATTTTAGCAGTAGCGCCACTTGGAGTGCGCGCGCTACTGATAAACTTGTTTCAGCAGCGAGTTTCCACAGCCCGCGCTACTGCTACTTAGCAGCAGCGCCTGATTTTATAGCGCGCTGCTGGTAAGATTCTGTGTATAGGATTTTCCCTAGTAGTGTTACCGGTAACAAGATTGAACTAGGTATGGTGATACTGTCGATCGAATCTCGGGCAAGTAACATAACGATGACAAAGGGAACAATGTATGTTGTTATGCGGTTTGACCGATAAAGATCTTCGTAGAATATATAGGAGCCAATATGATTCCGCTATTGGTTATTGACCGGAGATGTATTTCGGTCATGTCTACATAGTTCTCGAACCCGTAGGGTCCGCACGCTTAACGTTCGATGATGTGTATTATGAGTTATGCGATTTGATGTACCGAAGGTTGTTCGGAGTCCCAGATGAGATCACGGACATGACGAGGAGTCTCGAAATGGTCGAGACGTAAAGATCGATATATTGGAAGGCCATATTAGGACATCGGAAAGGTTCCGAGTGATTCGGGTATTTTTCGGAGTACCGGAGAGTTACGGGAATTCGCCGGGGGAAGTAGTGGCCCTTAATGGGCCATATGGGAAAGGAGAGAAGGACCTCAAGGGATGGCTGCCCCCCCCCCCATGGCAAGTCCGAATTGGACTAGGGAGGGGGCGGCGCCCCCCTCTCTTTTCTTCTCCCTCTCCTACTCCTTCCCTCTCTCCCCTCTTGGAAAAGGAAGGGGACTCCAACTAGGATTGGGAATCCTAGTTGGACTCCCCCTATAGGCGCGCCCCTCCTAGGCCGACCTCCTCTTCCCGCCTCCTTTATATACGTGGCCAGGGGGCACCCCATAGACACATAAGTTGATCTCTTAGCCGTGTGCGGTGCCCCCCCTCCACAGATTTCCACCTCGGTCATATTGTCGTAGTGCTTAGGCGAAGCCCTGCATCGGTAACTTCATCATCACCATCACCACACCGTTGTGCTGACAAAACTCTCCCTCGGCCTCAGTTGGATCTAGAGTTCAAGGGATGTCACCGAGCTAAATGTGTGCAGATCACGGAGGTGCCGTGCGTTCGGTACTTGATCGGTTGGATCACAAAGACGTTCGACTACATCAACCGCGTTACTTAATGCTTCCGCTTTCGGTCTACGAGGGTACGTGGACACACTCTCCCCTCTTGTTGCTATGCTTCTCCTAGATAGATCTTGCATGATCGTAGGCAAATTTTTGAAATACTACGTTCCCCATCACATCTAGCTAGTAGAAAAGCTCCAGCTTGCAACTACACTATCGATGGACATGGTTATACCATGGGGTATTATCTTGTCGATGGTATTTATCCTTCGTGGGCAACATTTGGGAAGACAATTAGTAAACCAGTAGTCAGAAAACACACTATTTTCTCCCAAGTACAAGAAGCATGTCAAAAAGATACTGAGAAGGCATTCAGTGTATTGCAAGCTTGGTTTGCCATTGTCCAAGGTCATGCTCACTTCTGGGATAAGAAATACCTCTCAAATATCATGAGTGCATGTGTGATTCTACACAACATGATCATTGAGGATGATAGGGATTTAAACTTAGAGTTTTTTTCGTGACAATATTGGTAGCCATGTCAAGCCTGCTAGGAACCCAGATGGGATCATTGCATTTCTTGAGACCTAACGGAGGATTGAAGACCGTGACACAGACAAGCATCTCTGCAATGATCTCATTGAGTGCCAGTGGCAACTGTATGGGAGATAGACTCCCATTTTATTTATTTGGTCTTATTTGTATTGATGTGTGATTTGAACAATTGTTTAATTTTGGACCATGTTGCTATTTTTTAGGTATTCAGATTTGAACATTTGTTGTAATTGAGAGGATTATTGTATTGTATAATGTTAAAACATTAATAAGTTTGATTGATGTTGTTGCTTTATTTAAATTATAGTTTTGAAAATCATAACTGGATTTGCGGTACCGCGCAACGTCGGGTGGGCAGAACAGATGCCACAAACCCAGGTTTGTGGCATCTATTTCGTCCTCCTGATGATGCATGGTACCACAAATCTGTTTTAGGGGGACCCACAAATTGTTTATGTGTGTCGAAAATATAGCACATCTGCTAGAGTTGCTCTAAACATACTTGACATGAAGCATGTGCCCTACATAACAACTCCATATTAGTTTTGCAGCATTTATTCTGCCTGGCGCCGGACGATGCTACAAATCCATTTTAGGGGGAGTCACAAACTGTTTTAGCGTGTCATAAATATAGCGCATCTGCTAGAGTTGCTCTAAATATACTTGACATGAAGCATATGCCCTACATAAAAACTCCAAGGACATTAAAATAATTTTTCCTGTTATGGACATCGATGTTAATTCAGTTCATCTTGGGCACCCTTTAATTCTACCAGCCAATGATAGATTTGTTGCTTATGATTTTGAGACTGAAAATTTTCGTATTAAACTTAGTGATTGTAAGGCCAATAAACTCTCTCATGGAGATAGATATGATTCTTAGTAATTCTGTCTTTGCTTCGATCCATGTGTCATGTGTGTTACATGTCTAACATTTTATTCTCCAAGAAGTTGATTGCAAAGCCCATGGCCACCATTAGAAATTTTGGGTGAATAGGAATAAAAGAGAAACCAATGTCTAGAACACTTTGTCTTAGGGCATGGAAGGACATCTGTATTCCAAAGTGTGAGGGGGGGTCTAGGAATCAGGAACATCCAAGCTATGAACAAGGGCCTTGTACTTTCAGTAGGATGGAGGATTGCAGAAAACCCTGACAGGTTTCTCTCAAGTGTTCTCAAAACCAAAGACTCTCCCGCCTCTTCAATCTAGAGAGCTAGTGCAAAATCCCAAATCTGTCTTCCGGACATCTATTTTTAAAATATGCCACTTGCTTTACTTGAATTCTTTTTATCAACTTATTGAAGGTGACTCTTCTATATATGGAGCACTCCATGGTGTCTTGTTTGGGAATCCATCTATGATCACCTTATTATCCAACATGGTGATGCGGAGCATCCCTACATCATCCCCATGGACTCTACTACAACCCATCAAGCACCACGAGGAGGACTAATGACAAGAGCTCACGCATGTGCCATCGAAACCGAGGTTAACTCTTTCCTCTTCGAGCTTCATTTGGATTCAAATGAGAGTTGGATTCTACCTCAAATGGAAACCTTATGCATTCTTAGGTACCACTGAGAAGTCCACGAAGAAGCTAGGAGGGAAACCCAAGTACACATGGAGAAGCAGGAGGAAGAAGGACACGCGAAGCACGAAGAAGCGGAGGTCTCGGACAACCCCGGGTACCCGGCCACCGGCTGGGAGGCATCCCTGGACACCCTGGGTGCCAGGCCTGGAAGGCCTCGGGTGCTTGGCCCCTGCCTAGGCACTAGCCTTGGCCACCCCGGGTGCCCGACCCTTTGGCCTCGCGTGCCCGGCCCCCTGCCTGGGCGCTCCTCCGCCCACCCTGAGTGCCCGGGCCCTCGGCCCCTGGGTGCCCGACCCTCTAGAGCCGCCAAGAACGCGCCCCCCTGGACGCCCCGGGTGCCCGAACCCCCTCCCCGGGCGCGTCCCGGGTGCCCCGACTTCACCCCTGGGTGCCCGGCCCTCCATTTCCCGGCGACCCCCGGGTGCCCGGACTGTCCACCATGGCTACGTGCATTTTGAGATAATTTACCCATGTACCCTTGTTTTACCCCCAATTCGTCCCTAGCCTATAAGTACTCCTCATCTAGCTCGTTTTTGGGGCTAGCAAAGTATTGGATAGACATTGAGAGAGCTTTGCTCATCTTCCCTCCTCTTGGAGATCAAGAACCCTCTCTAGTGAAGATCCTTTGTGGATTATCAAGGCCTCATCTTGGAGAAGATCATCACCAAGACCTCACCTCTGTTGGAGTGGGAACAACTTTAGCCTGGTGCTATTTTCCTTGAATTGTTCTTGTATTCTTGTGGATCTTATGTATGCTACTCTAGTGGATGTGTGATTTGGGTTTGTTTGAGTGATTTCCCCCTTGTGTTCTTGTGTGTTCTTCCCTCCCCCTCCAAGTGTGAAAAGATCCCTCCTAGGGTTTCACCCTACAACATCTTGATAACATGAGCAAGGTTGATTCTCATCTTGGAGTCCCTATCCCCCATTTGCTAGCCTAATTTTGTTGCTTTTTGGTCCCAATTTTGAAAATCCCCACAAAAATAGCCCCAAAAAAAATTCTTGCAATTTGTTGGATATTGTGAGATTTCGTTATTTTTGTCCATGGATTTGTTGTTTGGCGAGTGGATCTAGCCCCTACACCATCATTCCCACCCTTCCCACCACGTAATCCACAGAATTTGGTCATTTCCCAAAAAAATCCGCCCAAATCCGAGACCCCCGGGCACCCGCACCCTGAACCCTCGGGTGCCCACACCCCAGGGTTGTTTGTCCCTGACCACCCTGGGCACCCGCAACCCGAACCGCCGGGTGCCCGCACCCCCAGAATCAGCCCACCAACAACACTATTTCGGCCATAACTTTCACTCCGGGAGTCCGATTTTGACGTTCTTTAGCTTGTTGAGTTTCTATTAACATCCCCCATCCATCTAGATAGGTTCCAACATCATTTGACTCCATAATTGTTTTGGCATTTTGGTATTGTTGCCTAGGCCATCCACCATATCATCCGCAAAACCACCATAGCTTTTTGCAACCAAACCCATTTTGATCCATATAGCATTTGTGGTTGCTTGAGTGGTGACTTGAGTCTCCTAAGGTGTTTCGGCTACTTAGGGACGGTTGCTTCTTCATCAACCACCACCACCACTTCCGCATTGCCAACTCCGGAACCACCAACGCATTCTGCTATCACCATTTGACATTTCCCGTTTGAGATTTTGAGTTTGCAGTTTTTCTGTTTCCTAGGGTGTTTCGGCTAACTAGGAACGGCGACATCGTCTACACCGCCGCTCAACTTTGCCAAGGATTCGTCATCGGCCACCTTCACCTTTTTGAAAACCTAATCGTAAGCAAGAACGGTAACCTCTATATCATCTTGGTATCGTGGTATCCCATCATTGTACATTCATTCTTGCCATTGCTTTGTTAACCCCTAGCCCATGTTACGTCACTTTCCTATCGAGACTAGCCATTTGAGTATTGTCGGGCCATGCTACATGTGCACTTTAGTGATCATCGATCCGAACCTACCATTGCATACATACCTCATCTTCGTATCATCATATCATCTATTGTGTCACTAGATTGTTCCCGCATACACGATTGCTATCTTGGTTCGAACATTTTACAAAAGTGGCCAAAGAAAAAAACACTTTTAAGCACAAAGAGAAAAACAAAGAGCTTGTAAGCAATAGCCATAGCATCGCCACATTGCATATCTTACTACCATATTGATCATCTTGGATCATCGTGTGCGAAACACTGGAACATCATACATATATAGCATACTTGGGATAGAAAATTGATATATTTTGCATATAATAGGTTGTGCACAAGTGTTGTATACACCTATTGAGCAATCGTGCTAACATCTCTCTAGAGTTGTGCAACACAAGCGCTTTTCGTGGATTCCACATTTTGAGCTCATTCCTTGGTTGCGCGACCCCGTTTATCTATCTGTGTGTGTGTTTACATGTGCCATTCTTTGCTATTGGTCTACTTGATTTATTTGCAATTTTGTGAACCTTCTCAACCTTATCGATATCTTGACTAACATTTTCTTGAAATTTTGTGACACCGGTCCTAACCAAGCTCCTCCATAAGCTTTACTTGTGTAGGTGTGAGAAACAAACCCGGTGCAAATTCTACTATTATAGAATTACATTGAGTGATACTCGATACATCCTCAATCTTCAGAAAAGGTAGCTTTGATTTTGTTCTCTCATTTCCTACTCACCTTTGCTTGAGACTTGTGATGGATAGGCAATGCACATCGTCTTCGGTCTTCCACCACATCGAGCTATTCGCCATCGACATATGACACTCCGAAGCAAGGAAAAGGGACTACATCAACAACAAGTTGGACACACACATGGATGACATCCGACATGTGTTGGCCAACTAGAAGTCTTCTCCCCTTCGTCATCCGACATCCGACCTGAACCAGAGAGACCGACCCGGGCCGGCCGGTTCTTCTGGACCCAGACGGTCCGCCTGAACCGCACTAGTACACGAAGGCCGTCGCCCGGGTTTTTTCTTGGATCCGCCCCGACCCGGCCCATGGGACCGAGGTGAGCGAGCCCGACTATCCAGCGCCCGTGTGCCATTTTACTATCCTGCGCTCGAATCGGTTTAAACGCCTAAGTCCTTTTCTGTAACAGCATCATGTTGGCATCTTGTGAGTGGTGTACCTTTGTGCATGTTCATCCTATGGTGGTGTATGGTATATGGAAATGTTCATCTCAGAGTGCTCTTCATGTTAGTGTCATTTTCATGCATGTTACTGTCCATTTTTATGCCCTAATCCTCATTGCAAAAGTGTTATATGATGTTGTCTGCTGGAATTTATCATAACTTGTTGATTTGTTATTTTTGTTGCATTTTGCATCATATGAGCATGATGTCTATATGTTTTTGTAGCTCCTTCATGCCATCTTTACAGTGGTGCAAGTCGTGTATTTTTATGAGCTTTGTGGTGACTAGCACAAGCATGCAAAGTAGGCCTCATGATGTTGCTGATTTCAGACACAGTATATTTTGCTAAGTCATTTCCTGTTACATTTTGATGCCATGTTGCCATGTTGCTACCATGAGATCCATGCACTTTTTGAGGTAGATCAGTAAGAGTGTTTTGAAGATGTGGTATTTCTATATCCATTCATGCCTCTGGTTGTAATTATGGAGTACACTAGCTTGTCATTTCCATGCTCTACTTTTGCTAAATATTGTTCCTGGCAGATTGTTAACTTGAGTATCAGTTTCGCCATGTGTTTTGCTAGTGGTCCATGCACCCTATGAACTTGCTCTTTACATGCTTAGCTTCTTGAACATGTCTACTTCATGTTGGTTACCTTGAGATGCCATGAAATGCTTTGTGGTGAGTGGCATGAGCTTGCAAAGTTGCTATCATGAATCTATTTCTGCCATGCTCTGTTTTTCTTCCAAGTCTGAAACTGGTCATATCGTTTGCCGTGTTTGCATGGGTGCCACCTCATTTTCTGTGCATCTTTGGCTAAAGTTCAGTAAGGGAGTTTTGTTCTATGCCTTTAGTACTAGCACGCCATGGCCCTAAAAAAGCATGCCATGCCTTTGTTTGCCATGATATATTCCTGTAGCATTTTTTTGCTAGCTCTGAACATTGATATCTGATGTTGTTTATGACATGTTTAGTATTTTCTCCAAGTCTGTGAAGTTGTTATCATTTGCATTTTTGCCATGCTGTTTTGGGATTGTTCTAGTGAGTTAAAGCAGGAGCTCAGTGTTCATGATTTGTAGAGCTTCACATGTAATTCACTGCCATGTGCTTTCTTGCTATGTTGGTGTGCTATAGCATAGTTTCTTGTTGCATTCTAAGTGCTACTAGATCATTAATGGCGCGCGTTGATGCGCCCGTATATTTTGACAATAAATCGGTAGGTATTTCTAAAAATAAATAGGCATACATCAGAACAATGAAACATCAAGGTAATATAAATAGCATGATGTAATAGTTGTTACATCTCAGGAACAATGCAACAGGGTAAAAAGGCCTTCTTGGACTCAATTTTGATCTAGTACATGAATTTATTCATAAAATTGTGCAATTTTGAAAGCTCTGAAATCTAACCTACAAGAGAATCATTCTATAAGAAAATCAAACCTGAATTTATGCATGAAGCTGAACAATGTTGGAAGTGCTAACATATAATAAAATTATTCTTCGAGAAAAGCAAACCTGAATTTATGCATGAAAATGAACAATGTTGAAAGCTTCAGATCTAGTTTTTGTACAAAACAATAACTCGGATAGAAACCTTGATACAAGCAGACACGTTCACAACACCACATCCGTCCACAAAGCTGAAAATATACCAACTGGTTGATGCTTTATCTGTCGTCCTTTTGTAATTTTCTCTTCATGGAAGATGCATACCCGTCTGCATCTCTAAAAAAACCTTGAATATTTGAGAGATCAAGTAAAGAAATGTATGGATATATAATTCAAACATCGTGCACATAAACCATTCAGTTATGCACATATATATATAATTCAAACATCGTGCACATAAACCATTCAGTTACTATTCATCACCCAGGGTGCAGAATAAGTTATTCTTCACCCAAGGTAATCTTACGATCATTTCATAATTAAATTACGTTTCGAATTCAAATAGTTACATTCGTATTGATTCACTACGTAAAATTTGACATAAGAAAAATAAAAATATAGGTCATAAGACAAGAAAATTTACAGTTTATGTGTATTTTAGACTATATTTTTACGTTTGTAATTTTACATAACATAAAATATTTTTTACGGCGATTATATATTTTCTTACGGTCCCTTTTTGCGTCGGAAATGAGACAAAACTTATGGAACGTAAAATTACGGTGCATTGATGGTAAAATAGAGAGGGGTGAAGAATAACTATTCCTCACCTAGGGTGACGAATAGCACGACCCTATATATATATAAATATAAAGGATAACATGATTTGTTGGCATCCGGGTGAGAGACTAATATTCGATGTAGAGATAGCTTGTAACAATAAAGTGACCCATAGGGTACGCCATAGGAGAACAATCAAAAGCTGACATTTGAGGAGATTGTATTTGTACTACTACATGCACGCATTGGCGAAATGCAGAACTGGATCATAGCATCACGAGACATAAGTAGACAATTCCAAGCTACAAAAGCATTAATAAAATCCCACATAGGATTGAAGTAGCATATATATGCATGTTTATTTCTACGATGAAGCAGTTACAATCAACTGAAACTTTTTGCCCAACTATTAAACATGTTCACATATATTACCGATATAATATAGGAAAACGCTAGATTACAGGAGTGCAGCTTAACATTTTTCAAAATTGGCCAAACTATGGACATCAGTAATATATGGAGTATACCAATTCATTGGAGATCTAAGATAAAGTAGGCGGTGTGGGTGAATGCAGACATCAAGATGGCACCCTCTGAAATGATGAATAGGACAATGCACGGTGTGCCACAATGCCCTGCTCCAGATAAACTTCAACCCACTGCTTCCATTCACAAAACACCTTTTTTTTGCTGATGACAAGGTCTGCAGCTTTCATTTTCAGAATAGTTAATTTACCACATGAAATTAATCCATACAGCCAAGCAAGATTAGCTAAAGAGCTTGATTGTGTCCTATATTCTGCATAAGGTCGTTGTATTAGCTCCCCTGCAATCTTAGAGATGGTCTGACTAACCCCATGCGGAATAAGCATGTCAAATATAAATAATCAATCAGCAAAGAAAAAAAGTGACCAAATCTACAACTGTATATGTCTCCATTACTTCAGAAGAAAGCAATTCAGCTCAAGGAGTCTTAGGTTCATTGGTAACAAAACTTTCAGATAGGAGTATATGTGCTCTCCTATATAAATGTTTGAGGATTGTCTGGCAGAACTGACTATAATTGTATGATTGGCCAAATTAGCTAGTAACAGTAATTAAACTATACTCTGGCTAGTAAGTAGTATTGCATCCTCGGCGTTATCCCAAATAATACTGCATGTGAATCTCTTTAAAAAACTGGTAATAACAATGCTATGCCATTGTTTAGACATTTCAATGGCAATAGTTGAGATAGGTCTAAAACAACTACTGATGTAATGATTATGTAGTTTACCTATCAGATAAGAACAATTCTACTGTCTCGGTGGACTACATCTTGGGACCCTGCAAATCATTTAGCCATGTTAAGTTGTTAACTGTACCCATTTATGAAAAGCAAAGTTTAGGCCATAAGCAAAATAAGAGCATCTAGGATCCACCTAAGTAGCAAAAGAGCAGAGTTCAAGCAAAGTCCAGAACTACATACTGTATCCTCTAAATTAATTAAACATCAAGAACAAAAAAGATAACCTTTTTATGTGATTTTTCCAAAGAAATGTTGCTGACATGTGTGTACCATGGACTTTCAGGATCCCTTCATTGGGTTCCATTTCCTTCGTCAGCGACCGGCCGCCTGCGATTGTCAAAATGTCAACACCTCGGTGTGGGCTCAATCCGCTATAATCAGTCTCAACCTAGCCAATGATGGCCTGTGAATCTCTGTGATGCGGGTGTTGTAATTTTTAAGATTGGGCCCGCCGGATATGACGGTTGTAACTGCGCAGACGCCCATTGCAAGGGAAGTTGCTCCGCTGCTAGAGCGTGGTAGGGTTTCGTCCCACGAGATAAGAGATGAAGCCGAGGGGTCGAATGAGAGGCGGACAGTATAACGGGAGGCGCGAGAGGGCATACCACGACGGCGGTGAGGAGATCAAAACGGGGGCGGCGGGGCACCTAGGATTCATCCAGGTCACGATGAAGAGAGAGGTCGCGAGGAGAAAGGGGCGTAATTTACCATCAGCGTGACGACGAAGATCCATGGGCAGGAACCCAGGCACCCAGCAAGAGGGCCTCCGTTGAGATGTCATTGTCCGCCTGCTTGGCGCGCCGCCGTCGCCTAGGTTTACTGCTTCTCGAGGGATTTTTTGCGATGGGGAGACAAGGGGAAGGAGACGTACCGACTGCCTACAGAGCAATACCGAGCAACAAGTGCAATCAGAAAGCCCATATTGGCCCAATTAACCATATATGGCAGAATTTGTTACGGGAGTAGCTGCCCTAGAGACATCCATCCAGGAGTCAGATTGGCCGGCCAGAAAATGTTCATCCACCAGGTCCGATGGACAAAAACCTTGATAGCCTGAGAGGGCAGGAAAAGTGCTCGGTTATAATGTCTTTAAAATGCTGCTGTTAAGCGCAGTTTTGCATCATTCTTGTTTTGCTTGTCATTTGCAAACCGTGCATCCGTTTCCGATGATCCTTATATCGTTTTCGACCGAAATCACCCCATCTTTCCAGTGGCATGCTTGGTTTTCCAAGTTTATGCCTTGATCATCCTTTCCCCTCCGAAGTACTCATATGCATTGCACATCATACCTTGCATTCCATGCCATGTCTTGCATCTTGTTGCTTGTGCATTGCACCGTGGTTGATTGTTGTTCCGTTGCTTGTGTTCTTGCTTTGGATAGATCCGGGAGACGAGTTTGTGAACGAGGAACCTGTTGAGTACGTTTATGAGGAGCAAGCTTTCGACAACTCTGAGAACTTTGCAGGCAAGATGACCATTACCCTCGATATCACTTCTATCTTTGCTTGCTAGTTGTTCGTTCTATCGCTATGTCGCGCTACCTACCACTTATTATATCATGCCTCCCATATTGCCATGTCAAGCCTTTAACCCACCTTCCTAGCAAACCATTGTTTGGCTAAGTTACCGCTTTTGCTTAGCCCCTCTTATAGCATTGCTAGTTGCAGGTGCCTTGCGGGTTGTTCCATGTTGGAACATGGATATGTTGGAATATCACAATATCTCTTATTTAATTAATGCATCTATATACTTGGTAAAGGGTGGAAGGCTTGGACTTTTTCTTGGTGTTTTGTTCCACTCTTGCCGCCTTAGTTTCCATCATACCGGTGTTATGTTCCTTGATTTTGCGTCCCTAACATGATGACGGTTTATGGGCCCCTCTTGATAGTTCGCTTTGAATAAAAATCCTCCAGCAAAGCACAACCTTGGTTTTACCGTTTGCCTAATCACACCTAAAACTTGCATAGGGACTTTCAGGGCCCCATGGACTTAATCAACCCCCGGGCCAGTGCTCCACTGTAAGTGCATCTAGTGCCCCTTAGTGATTTTGGTGTATTGAAGCCTTATAGGTTAAGGGACTAATGGGTTTATGAGTATACACAGGTCTATAAGTCTATGAGGAGTTTGATATTTACAGAGAAAGTCGACCCCTAAAAATGAAGTTCTTCGTCTGAAGACTTTGGTATTCTGAAGACTTTCTGAAGACTTTGAAAGTGAAGAAATTGGTGTGACCTTGAACACTTGGTATTCATTCGAGGAACATGAAGTGTGAAGACTTTTGTTTTCATAGTTTCATTTTCTCTTTCTTGAGTCATAGAATACACCGTACTGTTAAAGCGGGTCGAGGGAATACTAAGGAAAAATTTCCATGTGATGCTCAACTCAAAATCCTACACCTACCAATCCCTTCGAGTGAAGCCATTGGAAATCTCATACAGTTCAGTCAATTTCTTTAGTGACAGAGATGAAGTTCTTCTGGTTTCTGAGGAATTTGTTCTGACTGAGGAGTTAGGAATTCGCCAGTGCGGATTTCCTACACAGTGAGGAACATGATAGCCCTGAGGATTTTGCTACTCAAAATTCTGACCGTTGCTGTGCTATGCGCCAGCTGTCCCAAAATATCTATCCACCTAACGGTCATATCATTGAAGGGCATTTATGTCTTATCATGTCGGGCTGCTCCCTAGGCTATAAATAGCCGCCCCCTACAACCACTAGCTGGTTGGCTGCTCCGAGAGAAACTGACGCTTGTCATTTGAGAGCAACCCATCCTCTGAAGACTTTGAGCGAAAATCATCAAGTGAGGAAAAACCAAAAACCCAAAACCCAAACACCTACAAACCCCAAGTGATTGAGCATCACTGAAGAGATTGATCCTGCATGGATCCGACGCTTGTTACCTTTGAAGACTTTGCTTCTTCCAGATGGTTAGGCGTCATGGTCTAGAGCATCCAAGAGGAATTGTGGATCACCGAGTGACCGAGGTTGTGAAGGTTTGGAAGTCGCCTGAAGACTTACCACGAGTGATTGGATGAGGTCTGTGTGACCTTAGTTCAAGGAGAATACGGTGAGGACTGGGTGTCCTGAGCTGCGTGTTCAGGACTGGGTGTCCGGGACTGTGTGTCCTCGAGTTTAAATACTCAGCCGCTCCAACCAGATGTACAACTGAGACAGCAGTTGGAACTGGTCTACCAAATCATTGTCATCGCCAAGCTTATTGGTTCTATTTCCTCAACTCTTTCATTTCCTCATAACTGTGTTGTGTGCTTATATCTGTGTTTGAAGACTTTGACTGAAGACTTTCTCAATTTCCTCAGTTCAATTTCTTCAGTCTGTTTGTCTTCATCCTATGTTATCATGTGCTTACGCTTCTGTACTCTGTGCATGTCTTCATTTCATCATGATGAATATGCTTGTATTCTGTTATGTTTACTTTTGAGTACTCATTTCGATGCTAGTAGTTCTTCGCTAAGGAATTTCCTCACCGGCAAATTCCTCAGTGAAGAATTTCATAAAAATCGCCTATTCACCCCCCCCCCTCTAGTCGATATAACGCACTTTCAATTGGTATCAGAGCAAGGTACTCCCTTGTTCTATGTGATTTTGGTTTAACCACCTGGAGTTTTAGTTATGTCGACCGCATGTATGATCAAGGTCTCTGCTGGCTGTCCTACCTTCGATGGGACGGACTACCCCTACTGGAAGAATAAGATGCGAATGCATCTTGAAGCAATTGATAACGATCTCTGGTATGTTGTGGAAAATGGTGTTCCCTCAGTCACACCTTCTCTGAATGCTGCTGATGTGAAGAGATTCAAGCAACTCGACTCTCAAGCGAAGAATATCATATGTGGCCATCTGAGCAAAGGACAGTATGGCACAGTGAGTGCTTTGGAGACAGCGAAGCTTATCTGGAACAGGTTGTCCAAAGTGAATGAAGGAGTCTCATCTCAGCGTGACTCTTGAGTTGATGTTCTTTGCAATCTCTTCAACCACTTCAAAAGACTCGACAATGAAAATGTTCAACAAACCTTCGATCGCCTCACTGACATCTCAAATGAGCTTCAAGCACTTGGTGCCACTGACATCACCGACCATGAGGTGGTGAAGAAATTGCTGAGATCGCTTGATTCCTCATTTGACACTCTGGCATAGATGATACAAGAACATGCTGATTACAAGTCACTTGATCCCGCTGATATTCTCGAAAGGCTAAATACTCATGAGTTCCAACTTGCTGAAAAGAGAGATCTCTATGGTTCAAGCTATGGCAGAACATGTGCACTGAAGGCCAAGGCCGTATCTGAGTCCGAAGATGAAGACTCTGGTAGCAGCCTTGGTGATCCTAAAGAACTAAGCCATGATCTGGCTCTGCTTGTGAAGAAGTTCCAAAATTTCTCAAGACGTGGTCGCTTTGGGAGACCCTCAAGGAGCAGTGATTCCTCATCAAGTGACTACAAGAGGAGGCTCTGCCACAAATGCAAGAAGCCTGGACATTACATTCAAGATTGTCCTCAATGGGAAAAGGAATCAAAGAAGAAGAAATGCAAGGATTACAGTTCTGATGATGCGAAGAAAAAGAAGAAATCCACAAAATCCTCATCATCAAAATCCTCAAAGCCTTCATATCACAAGAAGAGCAGCTTCAAGAAGGCCAGGGCATTCATTAGCAAGGAAATGGACTCTGAGGCTGAATCTGAAGAAAATGAGGAAGAGGAGTCATCTGAGCAGTCCGAATCCGGAGTAGCGAGCCTAGCTCTCGCTACTGCATTCGTCAGCAAGTCTATCTTCAACACTGAAGAAAATAACCTCACTAACAAAGCTGATGAAGGGGATGATGACTACGCTCCTACCTACTGCTTCATGGCAAAGGGTGCCAAGGTACTCAAATATACCTCATCTGAATCAAGTGAGAATGAATCTGATGAAAATCTTAAGCCCAGCTATTCTAAACTTGCTAAGATTGCCGTAAAACAACAAAGGGCTTTAGAAAAGGTTCAAAACATGCTAGACAAAAGTGATGATATGTTGGGTGAAGAAATGGATCGCACTAAAGCCCTGACTGAAAATCTTCAGAGATTTCAGACTAGGTTTGGCAATCTTCAAAGTCATCATAACACTCTCTTATCCGATCATGAGAAGCTTTCTTATGAATTTCTTCAAAGAAAGCAAGACCTTGAGAAGCTAAGAGTGAGTTATGAAGATCTTTAGAAGGAGTGTGATTCATTACTTGCTCAACAAATCAGCGCTTCTCAGGAAGAATTTGTTCCTCCATGCTTGAAGTGCATTGAACGTGAATCTGCTAATTCTTCACCTGAATGTTCAAATGCTGCTAATGTTTCAAATTCTTCACATGCCTCTGCTATCACTAAATCCTCATCTAAGGACATTGCTAGTATCACTGACGATGCAGGGCTGAAGGAATTGTACACAACAGGCATGTACAAAAGCCTCAAAGGGCATCAGGCTCTTTGTGATGTGCTTAAAAAGCAGATCCTTAATAGGAACCCTAGGAAAGAGGGTATTGCCTTTGAGAGGAAACTCAATGCTGATGGTACATATTGGAAGCCCGAGTAGTACCCCAAAACTACATGGGTTGCTGCAAAGGGACCTCCAGTTGATCCATCTAACTTATCTGGATTTGCTTGTGAATCTCCTCATTCTGATGATGAGTCAATTGACTCCAACTATAAACTGTTCAAAAATCAGAATGGTGAAGTATTTGCTAGATATGTTGGCACTAACTGCAGGAACGGCTCCCCTATGAAGAAAATCTGGGTTCCCAAAAGATGCCTTGAAAATCTTCAGGTGAATGTCATCATGATGCCACCTGTGAAGAATAGGAACCCCAGATCAAATTCTTCATATGGACCAAATTCTTCATATGGATCCAAGTCCTCATACGGACCAAACTCTTCACATGGATCATATTCCTCATATGGATCAAAGTCCTCATATGAACATCATCGTGCTAACCCATCTGTTTCGCAGGGAAGATCTAAGGATTATGGATATGTGCATTATTCTTCAAATCATTATGTCCATAAGTCCTCGAAGAATTTCTCTGCATACTCTTATGCTTACTCTAACCCCTCTTATGTGAAACGAAATGGACTAGCTTCTATGCCATCCTTCTCGTATGGAGCTCGCAGAATGATGAACTCTTTGCCACCCCTTCAGATGTGGGTGGTGAAGAAAAAGAACTAATCTCATCTGCAGGGTCAGGTCTCCAAACGTACGTAATCGTCTGAATAATTTGCTGGACACCTGAGTATGCCTGATAGGACGCAGGCTAATCATGAAGAAATGAACCTTCATTTCTCACATCCTCATATTGCTTTATCAGTTCTTTTACTTGATGAAATTGATTTGATGAATTGATGTCATATTCTTCACTGATGAAGTATATGAGTTTGTAAGCTGCACTAATTCATCTATAGGATGATCAACCCAAAGCCACTGAGTGGGTCCTCGATAGTGGATGTACAAACCAGATGACTGGTGACAAGAATCTATTGATGGATGCTCCATTATCTCCGTCGCATCTGAAGCATATCATCTTTGCTGACAAAGGCAAAAGACAGGTATTGGGTCTAGGTAAGGTTGCGATCACAAAGGATCGACACATGGACAAAGTCATGCTTGTTGAGTCCTTAGGATACAACCTTATGTCTGTCTCAATGCTTTGTGATCTTGATATGGTTGTTGTCTTTGGCAAGTACCGTTGTGTTGTGGTTATGGAAGCTGACAATTCCAAAGTCTTCGAAGGCTTTAGGAGAGGAGACCTGTATATTGTTGATTTCTCTACAGGACCACAACCAGCCGTGAGCTTACTTGCAAAAGCTTCAGAAGGCTGGCTCTGGCATCGACGACTTGGTCATGCAGGCATGAGGAATTTGCACACGCTTGCAAAGAACAAGCATGTCATTGGCATCGAGAATATCAAATTCCTCAAGGATCACCTATGTGAAGCCTGTGAAGCTGGGAAGATGACCAAGGCCAAGCATCCAGCGAAGACTATCATGACCACCACTCGCCCATTTGAATTGCTTCACATGGATCTCTTTGGTCCTAATCATTATTCTGCTATTTCAAATGAAGCATCTCAATATGGCTTTGTTATTGTTGATGATTATTCTCGCTACACATGGGTACACCTTGTTACTTACAAACATGAAGTGCAGGAAGTCTTCAAACGATTTTCCTCGAGGGCTTCAACCAACTTTGGTGTGAAGATCAAGCACATCAGAAGTGACAATGGCATTGAGTTCAAGAATGCTGGTCTCGATGACTATCTTGATGAACTTGGTATTACTCATGAGTTATCTGCTCCTTATACTCCTCAGCAGAACGACGTCGTGGAGCGCAAGAACAGGACTCTTGCTGAAATGGCTCGCACTATGATTGATGAATACAAAACGCCTCGTCGGTTCTGGACTGAGGCAATTGATACTGCGTGCCACATCATCAACAGAGTATATCTTCACAAATTCTTCAAGAAGACTGCCTATGAACTCCTCACTGATAAGAAACCCAATGTAAGTTATTTCAAAGTCTTCGGTGCTAAATGTTGGATTAGAGATCCTCATCACAACTCAAAATTTGCACCGAAAGCACATGAAGGTTTTTATGCTTGGTTACGGAAAGGACTCGCACACCTACAGAGTCTTCAACAACGTTCTTCACAAAGCTGTTGAAACTGTAGATGTGTGGTTCGATGAAACTAATGGCTCGCAAAGAGAGCACCTACCTACTATGATAGATGAACCAGCACCTGAGGAAACTATCAAGTTCAAGGCTACTGAGGATGTCATTCCTACTGAAGAATTCATTCCAAAACATGAAGAATGTCGAGCTAATGCACCTGAAGAAAATGCTGAAGAAAATGGTGCTGAACAAAATGCTGATCAAATTCATCAACGGCAACCAGCTCATCCTCGCATTGCAAAAGAAGTGCAAGTTGAAAAGATCATCAATGACATCAAAGCGCCAGGTCCTCTCACACGCTCAAAAGCTTCACATTTGTCTAACTTTTGTGGGCACTATGCTTTTGTCTCTATTACAGAGCCCACTAAGGTAGATGAATCATTTCTGGAGCCCGAGTGGATTCAGGCCATACAAGAAGAATTACATCAGTTCGAGCTCAACAATGTCTGGGAACTGGTCAAACATCCAAATCCTCGCAAGCAATATCATCATAACAAAGTGGATCTACCGCAACAAGCAAGATGAAAATGGCCTTGTGGTGAGGAATAAGGCACGGCTTGTAGCTCAAGGCTACACACAGGTTGAAGGAATTGATTTCGATGAAACTTTTGCACCTATTGCTAGACTTGAGGCTATTCGCATATTACTTGCTTATGATAACCATCATGATATCACTTTATATCAAATGGATGTGAAAAGTGCATTCCTCAATGGTAAGCTTGAGGAAGAAGTATATGTTGCTCAACCCCCAGGTTTTGAAGATCCAAAGAATCCTGACAAAGTCTTCAGACTCAACAAGGACCTCTATGGCCTCAAGCAGGCCCCACGGGCTTGGTATGATACTTTGAAGGAATTCCTCATGACGAAAGGCTTCAAACCCGGTTCACTCGACCCTACTCTTTTCACTAAATCTTATGATGGTGAATTGTTTGTGTGCCAAATATATGTTGATGATATTATCTTTGGCTATACTGACCAACGTTATAGTGATGAATTTGCCTATATGATGAGTGAAGAATATCAAATGTCTATGATGGGAGAGTTGAAATTCTTCTTAGGTCTTCAAATTCGTCAAGAACGCAATGGCATATTCATATCTCAGGAGAAATACCTCAAGGATGTACTGAGGAAATTCGACATGCAAGATTGCAAAGGCGTCAAAATTCCTATGCCCACAAATGGCCATCTGTGCACTGATGAAAATGATATTGACTTTGATCATAAGGTATACCGCTCCATGATTGGTTCTTTATTGTACTTATGTGCATCTAGGCCAGATATAATGCTTAGTGTTTGCATGTGTGCCCGATTTCAAGCTACACCGAAGGAATCACACCATAAGGCTGTGAAGCATATTCTTCGATATCTAGCTCACACACCAACACTTGGATTATGGTACCCCAAGGGCTCGGCTTTTGATCTCATTGGATATTCTGACTATGACTATGTTGGTGATCGTGTGGACCGCAAGTCAACATCTGGTACATGTCATTTCCCCGGACGATCTTTGGTCTGTTGGTCCTCGAAGAAACATAACTGCGTATCACTATCTACTGCTGAAGCTGAGTACATTGCCGCTGGTTCTTGCTGTGCCCAATTGCTATGGATGAAGCAAACTCTCAAGGACTACGGCGTCAACATGAAGAATGTGCCTCTCTTCTGTGACAATGAGAGTGCCATCAAGATTGCTCACAACCCAGTTCAGCACTCGAAGACAAGCACATTCAGATTCGTCATCATTTTCTTCATGATCATGTGTTGAAGGGCGACATTTCTATTGAGCATGTGAAGACTGAAGAACAGCTAGCCGATATCTTCACAAAGCCCTTGGATGAGAAGAGATTTAGCAAGTTGCGGTGTGAGCTAAATATCCTAGAATCTTCGAATGTTCTTTGAAAAGGAAACTCATCCTAACACTTATGCAAAATTGATGACTTAGATGTGAAACACATGAAGAAACGTTTTTCTTCAATCAATGAAGAATAACACTCTTAGTGTGAAGAAATTAATGAAGAATTTGATTCTCAGAACCCTACGATTTGTCTGAAATCATCACTCTTATACGGTGGGTCACGCCACCACCAAAAGTTGAAATTCCTCAAATTATTCATATTCTTCAACTTTGCATAGTCTTCACTGTTTCCGTCGTTTCTCTTCATTGGCTATATATATATATGAGTTTATGTCCTCTACAGCATTCACTTATTGCTATTTCTTCAAGTTGGTTTTCTGCTAAGTGAATGTGATCGGACCCTTCCCCTCTATGCTATACTCAACCCAATCTGTTCACAAATTCTTCATGTGCGTTCTATTTGAAACTCATTCAAAATCTTCACTGTATCCTTGTCAGCTGAAGAAATTGTGAACGGAACTTTAAAACCTATCTTATCGAAAATTTCGGCTTTGCCGCTCAAACCGTTCCGCATCCCACGATGTACTTATCCACTCACCCACGATCTAACACGATCTCCACCTCTCACTACGTGGGTGACACATGTCATGCGAATGAGAAGGGTCAGGGGCACGTTCGTCCAATTTCTTCGGGCCAACAGTTTTTCACCATGGCTATAAATACCCCTCCTTCCCTTCCTCACTTCTTTTACTCCGCTCGATCTCTCTCCAGCTCGAGCTTCTCAAACCCTAGCGCCGCCGCTACTTCATCGCCGCTGGTGAGGAAGAGCTTCACTGCCTCGACCTCGTTGCCGACATACTCGCGTCGACCACGGAAATCTTCACTCTGCTGCCGCCGTAGCCGTCTTCCTCCGCCAAGTTAGGGCGTGGAAGATCTGCACAGACGAACTTCACATCTCCTCACTCCAGTTCGTCGTGTTCTTCGTCCATGGTAATTAAAAGTTACTTTTACTACCCTCGTTGATTCGAATGATTATCTTCAAAATCTTCAAAGGTGTTTTTCTTCATAGATTCACACACTAAACACCTCACAAGTCATCTGTTCTTGATTCGTTTCTCTAAGCCATGTTTTTCTTCAAGATTCCTCAAATGTGTGGATTTTTAATCTGCACATCTCTGGAACCTAAGACAAAGAACGCTTAGTGAAATTCTTCAAGACTCATCTGGTCAAATTCCTCTAACTTGTTAGTTTTACAAAACCTTCTGAGAACGCATATGACCTCTCCAAATTCCTCGCAACTATACTCTATTCACAGGTACACATGTCAGCTGCTGAATCACTAGGTTCTCATCAACTTAACTCATTTGTAGCGTTCCTTGAAGAAAAGTTGCATACCTCTTCAGAGAATTCAATTGTTCAAATTCCTCAACTGAAGAAAATGGCTGACGGTAAGAAGCCACAGAAGGGAGGAAAGAGGCCTGAGGTAAATACAGCGTTTGAGATCCCTGATGAAATATGCTGGGTACTGCATACCTATTGAGGAAACCAAGAATGAGCGCAAAGTGCGCATTCAGAAGATAGAGAGGAGATGGGCAAGAGAGTGGAGGGAGTACAGATATGTCACTCCTAAGTACATGAAGAAATTCGCACTCAATCCTCCATGCCCAAGACCTCCATTGGCACCTGGCCAAATCACTGATCCCACCAGCCTCAAGCGTGGTGAGGACTATCCTGATGAATGGGCCAAGCGCCAAGCCAAGTTGGCTAAGCAAGCCAAAGAAGCAGTGAGGAAATTCAATAAAGACTCTGCTGCTGCTGCTGCCTCTGCTGAGGCCTTTGTTGTCAAGCCAAAGAAGGCTATGTCAAATAAGCCTGCGCGCAAGCCAAGTGCTTCACCAATAATGCCCTCAAGGCCAAGTTCCTCAGCAATGCCCTCACGGCCAGAATCCTCAAAGCCCTCACAACCAATTCCTCATGTTGCTCCTGTTCCTCCAAAGTCCTCAGCTCCTCCGCCCAAGCCCTCAGCTGTTTCGACTAAATCCTCAGCACCTGTGCATCTCGCCTCGTGCCAAAGGACTGCAGGCATCTCCATTGCCTCAGGTGTCCCAGCTAGTTCCTCAGTTGCACCAAGTTCCTCAGCTGGCCCCTCACTGCTGAAGACAAAGGCCACTGCTGGACGAGGTCCTCACCCAAGTCCTCAAAAGAAACAAGTCGCTTTCCAAGTACAGTCTGAAGAATACGAAGTTGATGATGATGAACTTGCAGAAACCATCAGAGACAGGCAAGTCAGGGCCGCTAGAGCCAAAGGATCGGAGGTGCCACTGCTTTTGGATCCTAAGTTGATCTTCGACTACACTGATGTTTGGCACAAGGACCCCAACACCCCCTTGCCTGACTTCAAGCTGACTCCTGGCCAAAGTCACATGCTGACCCACTTCATTCAAGAAGAAAAGTGGAAATTTGAGAAGGTCAGGCAGATCAAGAAAGCACAGTACAAGAAAGAGCGCTATCTGAAGAAAAATATTGTCTCTATGACAACTGAAGAACTTGTCACTATTCAGACTGAGATCAAGAAACTCAGTGATGACTTTGACGCATATCGGGCTGATTGGCTTGGAGCCAAGGTTAGTTTTGTGAAACTTGCGGATAACTTCGCTTCCAATGTTGCAGCCCCAACGCAACAGGAAATTCCTCAGGCTGAAGCATCTGCTCAGCCTACTAAAGAAAATGCCAGCACCACTGATGACAATCAGGCTGCTGAAGAAAATGTGAGTTCCAGGGCTGATGACTGCATTCCAGCCACTGAAGAAATTGTCAGGGCACCCACTAGTGGTGCGCCTGAAGAAACTGAAGAACTTAGGGCAACTGCATCAGTTGTGCCTGAAGAAAATCAACCAGATTCCTCAGCTGCTCCTGCACCAACTTCAACTCCAATCCTTCCATCTACATCGGATGTGAAGAAGACCAAGGCTGCAGAGTGTGCTGCAGTGAATAAAAGGAAAGCATCAGCTGCTTCAGATTCTTCAGCTCCAAAGAAAATGAAGCCTATGCCAAGTTCATTTGCAAATCCGATTGATGTTGTTCCCATCTCAACCAGGCCATCAAAGGACCTTGTTCCTTTTGATGAAGAATATGTGATCCCCAGCGGATCTGATGAAGATACTCCTTCTGCTGCTTCGTCTGAACCGTTGGATGAAGAAATTGAAGTGGATGTGATCCCTTCAACACCTATCATCTCCTTGCCTATGCCTCAGTTCACAGCTGAAGAGGCTGGCGTTGAAGAAATGGAAGATGAAGATGTGGACGTTGGTTGCTCCACACCCGTAATCAGTGATGAATTCTGGGAAAGTCGGCATCCAAACTCTCCAATGTTCACCCCTCTACAGCAAATTCCTCAGTCCCCCACACAAACTGTACATATGGGCTTTGAAGAAACTCATCCCACTGCATCTGTCCATGAGGAAATTCCAGGCACTAGCGCTGAAGAAACTGCTGCTGAACAACCAACAACGCAGACTGCCACTGAGGAGGAACCAGAAATTCCTCAGCCTGAAGAACTTGCGATTGAGATTCCTGAGGTCGTGATGCAACTCACTGACACTCCTCTGCCGAAGCCAAAGGACCCATTCTCACGCAAGCAAAAGTTCAAGGCTGATGATTTCTTCGGCAAGCACATATTCTTCGAAGATTACAACCCATATAACTCTGCTCGCATAAGGAAGAGGCATTTCTGCACTGCTAGTCAAGCCAATTTCTATTCCTCAGTGTTGTTCAACAAGGAGAAGATCTTCTACCATGAGCATATTCCTCACGTGGATATGGAATCTCTATCGTGCTTTGCACCAGTCCTCAGTGTTCTTCACGATGATGGACTGCTAAACTTTTGCTCTGACATCTGCGGTTGGAATGAAGAACTGATTCTTCAATTCTATGCAACGCTGCACATCACTGGAGATGCTGAAGATGTGAATTCCTGGGTGTTGGACTGGATGTCTGAAAACACTCACTACACTGCACCAGCCTCTGAATTGCTTCGTGCTCTCCCATCCAGTCCTCCCCTTGAAGAAGCTCGCTACATCTACAGTGAACCTGAGCTCACACTTCATTACATGCAGGTGCTGATGAAACCTTTGAAGCCAGATCAAGCACCAAGAACCAAATTCCTCGTGAAGGATTTGTTGTACGTGCCCAGAACTGTCTATCGTATTCTTACGAGGACAATCAGTCCTATCAAAGGCCACGACTCATCTGATGAGGAAATTGTTGGCATCATGAAGAATCTGGTATTCAACATCGTTCATGGCATTCCTGTCAATTATCACGATTTCTTCATGAGGACTATGGCAAATGTTGCACTGTCTCCATTTGAGCTGAAGCCTTATGCACCTTGGATTATGAGATTCCTCAGGACAAGGTCTTCACTCAACTACAAAGCTGATTTCCAGAATCACCTCAGCTACTTGCCCCCAATTAAAGTCCTCAAGCACACATATTCCTCAGTTGATGGAAAGGGCAAGGCACCAGCTATAATAGATGAAGGCACTCGTCCATTGGATGGTCAGTTTCACAAAGCTGCATCTTATTCCACCAATGATGACTCTGCCACACATGACTCTGCCAATGCACCCAAGTCCACTCCTCAAGCCACTGCTCCGCACATGATGACTGACCATGAACTTTGCTTAGTCTTCACCAGAAAGTGGATCAAAATCACAAATGGGTTAAGCGTCAGTTTGGTTCACTTCTTCACAACATGACTGCCACACACAATGCAGTGAAGAAAAACCACTACTACCTCCATCAAGTCTTCGGTCGCACCTGGGCAATCCTGTCACATCTGTATGGTGAAGAAGATCTGAAGAACATGGGTCTCAAAGAAGATTTTGACTGGTCTGCACCTCCACCGAAGAAATTCAAGAAGGTCAAGGTTCCTTCTCTGGTGGCCAACTCATATTCTTCATCGCGCGACATTGATGAAAATGAAGACTTGGACGACACTGCGGCAGGCCCTACTACGACAAACGACCCCAACAACGCTAGCGCTCCTTCATCAACTTGATATTCTTCAGGGGCGTTAGTCCTCATATTCGATCCTTTTGGTCATTTGATGACAAAGGGGGAGAATTTTGAGTTAGTCTTCAAGTGGGTCTTTCTATATGGGCGTTTTTTTGTTAAGTTACAACTCTTATTCTTCTGCGACTTTATTGGATCGAGTTGTAAACTTAAACCCAATGGTGCTCTGATACTCTTGATACGTTTTTCTGCATGCTTATTCCTCGTTAATATTATTGCACGCATGCTGAATTACATCAGTCACCATATTTCATCATGCATTTCAAATTCTTCTCTGTTATATGTCAAATGCGTGTATGAATTACAAGATATAGGGGGAGATCTCCATGATTCAACTCTTCAAGTGTGCATTTCTTCAAAAGCAAATTCCTTGCTATGCACATCTTCAGGGGGAGTTCTTCTATATCTTGCAATCAAATTCCTCAATATCAGTAGTTACACTTCATATGTTTATCCCCGTTGAAAACTTAACCTATATTGTCATAAATCACCAAAAAGGGGGAGATTGTAAGTGCATCTAGTGCCCCTTAGTGATTTTGGTGTATTGAAGACTTATAGGTTAAGAGACTAATGTGTTTATGAGTGTACACAGGTCTATAAGTCTATGAGGAGTTTGATATTTACAGAGAAAGTCGACCCCTAAAAATGAAGTTCTTCATCTGAAGACTTTGGTATTCTGAAGACTTTTTGAAGACTTTGAAAGTGAAGAAATTGGTGTGACCTTGAACACTTGGTATTCATTCAAGGAACATGAAGTGTGAAGACTTTTGTTTTCGTAATTTCATTTTCTCTTTCTTGAGTCATAGAAAACACCGCACTGTTAAAGGGGGTCAGGGGAATACTAAGGAAAAATTTCCATGTGATGCTCAACTCAAAATCCTACACCTACCAATCCCTTCAAGTGAAGCCATTGGAAATCTCATACAGTTCAGTCAATTTCTTTAGTGACAGAGACGAAGTTCTTCTGGTTTTTGAGGAATTTGTTCTGACTAAGGAGTTAGGAATTCGCCAGTGCGGATTTCCTACACAGTGAGGAACATGATAGCCCTGAGGATTTTGCTACTCAAAATTCCGACCGTTGCTGTGCTATGCGCCAGCTGTCCCAAATATCTATCCACCTAATGGTCATATCATTGAAGGGCATTTATGTCTTATCATGTCGGGCTGCTCCCTAGGCTATAAATAGCCGCCCCCTACAACCACTAGTTGGTTGGCTGCTCCGAGAGAAACTGACGCTTGTCATTTGAGAGCAACCCATCCTCTGAAGACTTTGAGCGAAAATCATCAAGTGAGGAAAAACCAAAAACCCCAAGTGATTGAGCATCACTGAAGAGATTGATCCTGCGTGGATCCGACGCTTGTTACCTTTGAAGATTGTGCTTCTTCCAAACGGTTAAGCGTCATGGTCTAGAGCATCCAAGAGGAATTGTGGATCGCCGAGTGACCGAGTTTGTGAAGGTTTGGAAGTCGCCTGAAGACTTACCACGAGTGATTGGACAAGGTCTGTGTGACCTTAGTTCAAGGAGAATACGGTGAGGACTGGGTGTCCTGAGCTGCGTGTTCAGGACTGGGTGTCCGGGACTGTGTGTCCTCGAGTTTAAATACTCAGCCGCTCCAACCAGACGTACAACTGAGACAGCAGTTGGAACTGGTCTACCAAATCATTGTCATCACTAAGCTTACTGGTTCTATTTCCT
Organism: Triticum dicoccoides; assembly: GCF_002162155.2. NCBI lineage: Eukaryota > Viridiplantae > Streptophyta > Magnoliopsida > Poales > Poaceae > Triticum > Triticum dicoccoides. The sequence continues at coordinate 352,801,651 of NC_041392.1, forward strand.
CAACTCTTTCATTTCCTCATAACTGTGTTGTGTGCTTGTTCATATCTGTGTTTGAAGACTTTGACTGAAGACTTTCTCAATTTCGTCAGTTCAATTTCTTCAGTCTGTTTGTCTTCATCCTGTGTTATCATGTGCTTACGCTTCTGTACTCTGTGCCTGTCTTCATTTCATCATGATGACTATGCTTGTATTCTGTTATGTTTACTTTTGAGTACTCATTCCGCTGCTAATAGTTCTTCGCTAAGGAATTTCCTCACCGGCAAATTCCTCAGTGAAGAATTTCATAAAATTGCCTATTCACCCCCCCTCTAGTCGATATAACGCACTTTCATCCACATGAGTGTTGGTCCAAACTAGAGCATTGTGCGGGGCCGCCCCTTGGAAACTTGGGGTATTTGGTACACACCTGTACATGTAGCTCATCCGGTGTACCCTGAGAACGAGATCACACTACTCCTATCAGGCTAGGTCAGTGCATCGGGAGGTCTTGCTCGACTAGTTTTACCATTTGTCGAAATATCTTGTGCACCGGGATTCCGAGTCTGATCGGAGGGTCCCGCGATGGAGGATTGTCTCTGTGGATCGTGAGCTTGTCATGGGCTAAGTTGGGACACCCCTGTGGGGTTTAAACTTTCGAGAGATGTGCCCGCGGTTATGTGGTGGATGGGAATTTGCTAATATCCGGTTGTAGAGAACTTGACACTTGACTTAATTAAAATGCATCAACCGCATGTGTAGCCATGATGGTCTCTTTTAGGCGGAGTCTGGGAAGTGAACACAGTTTGGGTTATGTTTGATCATAAGTAGTTCAGGATCACTTCTTGATCATTTCTAGCTTCACGTCCGTTGCGTAGCTTCTCATCTTACTCTTGTTTGCGTATGTTAGCCACCATATTTGCTTAGCGCTTGCTGCAACTCCACCCCATTACCTCATCCTACCCATAAGCTTAAATAGTCTTGATCTCATGGGTTTTGAGATTGTTGAATCCTCGTGACTCACAGATACTGCCAAAACAGTTGCAGGTGTCAATGATACCAGTGCAGGTGTGCTACCTAACTCAAGTGGGAGTTCGACGAGGACCTTGGCCGTTACTATGTTTCGTTTCCTGGTGATCAATAGTGGAGCCCAGTTGGGACGATCGGGGATCTAGCAGTTGGGTTTATCTTCTTTTATTTTGGATTTGTCTTTAGACGGACTATGTGTGTATTTTGGATGATGTATGATTTATTTAAGTATTGTGTGAAGTGGCAATTGTAAGCCAACTCTATTTATCCCTTTCTTATTCATTACATGGGATTGTGTGAAGATGACCCATCTTGCGACAAAACCACAATGTGGTTACGCCTCTAAGTCATGCCTCGACACGTGGGAGATATAGCCGCATCGTGGGCGTTACACACTCAAGTGGCAAATCTTCAATGCGACCATCCGATGGAAGTAACACGCGGCACCATCATCATCATCAAGACGACTGCTAAGACGCGGTGAATGATGAGAAAGAGCGCCATCGACTACAATGACATTGTCACCACCGAGAGGAAGCTATGGCTACCATCACCACTTAGGCATCTTCACCAAGTGTTATCAAGGCATCTTCGCCTTTGGACGTACGGCATCTTCGCCTACTTTCCACAAGTACGCCTACATCGACATCGGCAAGTCCAAGGCAACCACCCACAAGCGAGGGTGAAACTTCCATCTTCGAAAGCACCTCAAGGAGAATGGCCGAGCATGGGAAATTCCCTTCGGTCATGGAGAGAAGCTATGAGGTGCCACATCATATGGGCCTCATACAAGACAACAGCATGACGGTCGAGCATGGGCCATCCCCTTCGACCACGGCGACGAGCGCAAACCTCTTCAACAACATGAAGACGGCGCCCCATTGGGACTCTTACTCCGAGTCAACCTACGGCACCATAGATGAGACCTTATCTTTGGTATCGGAGGAGAGTGATGATGTACCATTGATAACCCACAAGTATAGGGGATCACAACAGTTTTCGAGGGTAGAGTATTCAACCCAAATTTATTGATTCGACACAAGGGGAGCCAAATAATATTCTCAAGTATTAGCAGCTGAGTTGTCAATTCAACCACACCCAGAAACTTAATATCTGCAGCAAAGTGTTTAGTAGCAAAGTAATATGATAGTAGTGGTAATGGTAGCAAAAGGTAATGGTAGCAAAAGTAATATTTTTGGTGTTTTATAATGATGATAACAATAGCAACGGAAAAGTAACTAAGCAAAGAACAATATATGGAAAGCTCGTAGGCAATGGATCGGTGATAGAGAATTATGTCGGATGCGGTTCATCATGTAACAATCATAACATAGGGTGACACAGAACTAGCTCCAATTCATCAATGTAATGTAGGCATGTATTCCGAATATAGTCATACGTGCTTATGGAAAAGAACTTGCATGGCATCTTTTGTCCTACCCTCCCGTGGCAGCGGGGTCCTAGCAAAAACTAAGGGATATTAAGGCCTCCTTTTAATAGAGTACTGGACCAAAACATTAACACATAGTGAATACATAAACTCCTCAAACTACGGTCATCACCGGGAGTGGTCCCGATTATTGTCACTTCAGGGTTGCCGGATCATAACACATAGTAGGTGACTATAGACTTGCAAGATAAGATCAAGAACTCTCATATATTGATGAAAACATAATAGGTTCAGATCTGAAATCATGGCACTCGGGCCCCAATGACAAGCATCAAGCATAGCAAAGTCATAGCAACATCAATCTCGGAACATAGTGGATACTAGGGATCAAACCCTAACAAAACTAACTCGATTACATGATAAATATCATCCAACCCATCACCGTCCAGCAAGCCTATGATGGAATTACTCACACACGGCAGCGAGTATCATGAAATTGGTGATGGAGGAAGGTTGATGATGACGATGGCGACGGATTCCCCTCTCCGGAGCCCCGAACGGACTCCAGATCAGCCCTCCCGAGAGAGTTTAGGTCTTGGCGGCGGCTCCGTGTCGTAAAACGCGATGAATCCTTCTCCTTGGTTTTTTCTCTCCGAAAGTGAATATATGGAGTCAAGGTTGAGGTCGGTGGAGCATCAGGGGGCCCACGAGGCAGGGGGCACCCAGGGGGTAGGGCGCGCCCCCCACCCTCGTGGACAGGTGGAGCCCCCCTCTGTCGTGGATCTTCCTTCCAGTATTTTTTATATATTCCAAAATAATTCTCCGTTGATTTTCAGGTCATTCTGAGAACTTTTATTTCTGCACAAAAATAACACCAATTCTGCTGAAAACAGCGTCAGTCCGGGTTAGTTCCATTCAAATCATGCAAGTTAGAGTCCAAAACAAGGGTAAAATTGTTTGGAAAAGTAGATACGACGGAGACGTATCAACTCCCCAAGCTTAAACCTTTTCTTGTCCTCAAGAAATTCAGTTGATAAACTGAAAGTGATAAAGAAAAACATTTACAAACTCTGTTTGCTCTTGTTGTTGTAAATATGTAAAGCCAACATTCAAGTTTTCAGCAAAGATTATGAACTAACCATATTCACAATAACATTTAGGTCTCATGTTTACTCATATCAATGACATAATCAACTAGCAAGCAATAATAATAAATCTTGGATGACAACACTTTCTCAAAACAATCATGATATGATATAACAGGATGGTATCTCGCTAGCCCTTTCTGAGACTGCAAAACATAAATGCAGAGCACCTTTAAAGATCAAGGACTGACTAGACATTGTAATTCATTGTAAAAGAGATCCAGTCAAGTCATACTCAATGTAAACTAACAGTAATGAATGCAAATGACAGCGGTGCTCTCCAGTTGGTGCTTTTTAATAAGAGGGTGATGACTCAACATAAAAGTAAATAGATAAGCCCTTCGCAGAGGGAAGCAGGGATTTGTAGAGGTGCCAGAGCTCAATTTTGAAATAGATATGAATAATATTTTGAGCAGCATACTTTCATTGTCAACATAACAACCAAGAGATGGCGATATCTCCCATGTTACACATATTATAAGCGGTTCCCAAACAGAATGGTAAAGCTTATACTCCCCCTCCACCAACAAGCATGAATCCATGGCTTGCTCGAAACAACGAGTGCCTCCAACTAACAACAGTCCCGGGGAATTTTGTTTGCAATTATTTTGATTTGATTTGCATAAAGCATGGGACTGGGCATCCCGGTGACCAGCCCTTTTCTCGTGAGTGAGGAGCGGAGTCCACTCCTCTTGAGAATAACCCGCCTAACATGGAAGATACGGACAGCCCTAGTTGATACATGAGCTATTCGAGCATACAAAACATAATGTTTATTTGAAGGTTTAGAGTTTGGCACATACAAATTTACTTGGGACCGCGGGTAGATACCGTGTATAGGTAGGTATGGTGGACTCATCTGGAATAACTTTGGGGTTTATGGAATTGGATGCACAAGCAGTATTCCCGCTTAGTACAAGTGAAGGCTAGAAAAAGACTGGGAAGCGACCATATAGAGAGTGACAACAGTCATGAACATGCATTAAAATTAATCAACACCGAATGCAAGCATGAGTAGGATATAATGCACCATGAACATAAATATCGTAGAGGCTATGTTGATTTTGTTTCAACTACATGCGTGAACATGTGCCAAGTCAAGCCACTCGAATCATTCAAAAGAGGATACCACCCTATCATACCACATCACAACCATTTTAATAGCATGTTGGCACGCAAGGTAAACCATTATAAGCTCCTAGCTAATTAAGCATGGCATAAGCAACTACAATCTCTAATTGTCATTGCAAACATGTTTATTCATAATAGGCTGAATCAGGAACGATGAACTAATCATATTTACAAAAACAAGAGAGGTTGAGTTCATACCAGCTTTTCTCATCTCAATAAGTTCATCATATAATCATCATTATTGCCTTTCACTTGCACGATCGAATAGTGTGGATAATAATAATAGTGCACGTGCATTGGACTAAGCTGGAATCTGCAAGCATTCAATTCAAGGGAGAAGACAAGGTAATATGGGCTCTTTGTTAGATCAACAATAATGCATATAAGAGCCACTCAACATTTTCATTACGGTCTTCTCCTATCGACCCCAAAGAGCAAGAAAAGAAATAAAACTATTTACACGGGAAAGCTCCCAACAAGCAAAAGAAGAACGAGAAATCTTTTTGGGTTTTCTTTTTAATTACTACTACAAGCATGGAAAGTAAACTAATTAAAAGCTTACAACTATTTTTTTTTGTTTTTCTTAAGGTTTATTAAACACACAAGAAGAAAGCATAAAAAGGAAAATAAACTAGCATGGATGATACAATGAAAAAGTATGAACACCGACAACTAGCAATGAGTGTGTGAACATAAATGTAATGTCGGTGAGAAATACGTACTCCGCCAAGCTTAGGCTTTTGGCCTAAGTTGGTCTATGGCCACGGCTAGCCTGGCAGATATCCAAAGTAATAGTTGGGGTCGTACTGTGAAGAAGCCTCGGATTGCCACTAGTTGGCAATCACCTCCGGATCCCACTGGTAATCAGACTGTCGTGGAGGAACAAATTGTGGTTCCAGCTCTGGCTCTGTAGCTGATGTAGGGTTCCAGTAGGCGTGAATGGCCTCCAACGGAACAAGGTACTTGCCTGCAGATAAATCAAACAAGAAAGGAGCAGGCAAGGTAATAGTCTCTGGATGATTTTTACCAAATATTAATTTGTACTTAAGCACCTTTTCCCTATTCTTAACAATAAAATCATGTGCTACCATACTCTTATAATCTAGATAAACAGGAGGCAGCAATTTCTCTTCCTTCTCATAATGCCTAATAGGTATGTTAAAGTGTGCAACGAGGCGCGAGGAGAAGATGCCTCCAAGGACGGGGCCCTTAGTATGGTTAAGATTTAACCGCTTTGAAACAATAGCGCCCATACTAAATGTGTCATCACGAAATAAGGCATGGCACAAAATAACAATATCAGGGGCACTCAGGTTTCCACAGTTTTCGCGCCCAATTAAGCATCTACTAGCAAATATAGCAAAGTAACGTAGAACAGGAAAGTGTATGCTAGTAATTCGTGCGTCGGAAACCTTCCTCGTTTCCCCTACAGCAATGGTATCAATAAAACCATCCACATCATCACGATGTGGTTCCTCTACGCTGCCCTCGAAAGGGATCAAACAAACCCAACAAAAATCATGAAGTGACATCTCCTTATGCTCATCATATAAATAAAATTCCACCGTAGGTGGTGAGCTCCTAGCATGGAAATGAAAGTTTTGCACAAAGATATTAGTGAGTAAGAGATACTGTTCGCGTTGGTCGTGGAGGAAGGCGGTGAGGCCTGCATTCTCAGCCAATTCATAGAAATCATCATAAATCTCGGCTGCTCTCAACAAATCATCACAAGGCCATTCACATGGCCGAACCTCCGTGGTGCGAGGAAGATTATATTTGGGCCTCTTATCCTCCTCACTTTTCTTATCCTTCGAGCTTCGGCTCGATGAGCCCCTCAAAAATCTCTTCATCTTTTTCTGAAAATTTCTGAAATTTTTAGTAACTTCAAAATAGAAGTGAACCAAACTCAACAAAATTGATAGCAACTACTCCTACAAGTGCCTAGAAGATATATCATGCATTAGAACTACTTTTGACCATATAAATTTGACATGCAAGCTCAAGAACAGGGTCACCTAAGCAGCAAAAATATGCAATGAATAAAGCACTAGAACAAAAACTAATTGGACCATTGGAGGAGTCACATACCAAGGAACAATCCCCCAAAGCAGTTTTTTGAATGGAGCTTTGAGCAAGGAGATCGAAAATGGCAGCAAAATGAGCTTGGACTCGGCTTTGAGCTAGTTGGTGATTTTTGTGGGAGGAAGAAGGAGTGTGTGGTAGCTGGAATAAGTGGAGGGGAGCCACCATGGGCCCACGAGGCAGGGAGCGCGCCCAGGGGGTAGGGCGCGCCCTGGACCCTCGTGGCTAGGTGCTTGCTCCCCCTGTTGTGTTCTCAATGCCAGATATTCTCAAATATTCCAGGAAAAATCATATTTAAATTTCAGGGCATTTGGAGAACTTTTATTTTCGGGGTATTTTTTATTGCATGGATAATTCAGAAAACAGACAGAATATACTATTTTTGCTTTATTTCAACTAAATAACAAAAAGTAAAAAGAGGGTACAGAGAGTTGTGTTTTCTAAATTCATCCATCTCATGCTCATCAAAAGGAATCCACTAACAAGGTTGATCAGGTCTTGTTAACAAACTCATTCCGAGTAACATGGAACCGGAGAATTTTCGAATAACACTAGGTTACCTCGACGGGTATATGCACATCCCCAACAATAAGAATATCATATTTCTTCTTGGCAGTAGGAAGAGGAAATTCAAAACCTCCAATAGTAACTGTTGAAAATTTTCCAATAGAATTGATACTGTGGACTTAATGTTGTTTCCTCGGAAAGTGTACCGTATGCTCATTACCATTAACATGAAAAGTGACATTGCCTTTGGTGCAATCAATAACAGCCCCTGCAGTATTCAAAAAGGGTCTTCCAAGAATAATAGACATACTATCGTCCTCGGGAATATCAAGAATAACAAAGTCCGTTAAAATAGTAACATTTGCAACCATAATAGGCACATCCTCACAAATACCGACAGGTATAGCAGTTGATTTATCAGCCATTTGCAAAGATATTTCAGTAGGTGTCAACTTATTCAAATCAAGTCTACGATATAAAGAGAGAGGCATAACACTAACACCAGCTCCAAGATCACATAAAGCAGTTTTAACATAGTTTCTTTTAATGGAGCATGGTATAGTTGGTACTCCGGGATCTCCTAGTTTCTTAGGTATTCCACCCTTAAAAGTATAATTAGCAAGCATGGTGGAAATTTCAGCTTCCGGTATCTTTCTTTTATTAGTAACAATATCTTTCATGTACTTAGCATAAGGATTCATTTTGAGCATATCAGTCAAACGCATATGCAAGAAGATAGGTCTAACCATTTCATCAAAGCGCTCAAAATCCTCATCATCCTTTTTCTTGGATGGTTTAGGAGGAAAAGGCATGGGTTTCTGAACCCATGGTTCTCTTTCTTTATCGTGCTTCCTAGCAACAAAGTCTCTCTTATCATAACGTTGATTCTTTGATTGTGGGTTATCAAGATCAACAACAGGTTCAGTTTCTACATCATTATCATTGCTAGGTTGAGCATCAACATGAACATCATCATTAACATTATCACTAGGTTCATGTTCATTACCAGATTATGTTTCAGCATCAGAAATAGAAATATCATTGGGATTCTCAGGTGTGTCATCAACAGGTTCACTAGAAGCATGCAAAGTCCTGTCATTTTTCTTTTTCTTCTTCTTAGAAGGACTAGGTGCATCTACATTATTTCTCTGAGAATCCTGCCTCAATTCTCTTAGGATGGCCTTCAGGATACAAAGGTTCCTGAGTCATTTTAACACCTCTAGTCATAACTCCAACAGCATTATCATTTTTCTTACTATTTAATCCATTGAGCAAATCATTCTGAGCTTTAAGTACTTGTTCTACTTGAGTGGTAACCATAGAAGCATGTTTACTAATATGTTTTAGTTCACCTTTAACATTAGCCATATAATCACTCAAGTGTTCAATCATATAAGCATTATGTTTCAATTATCTACTAACATAAGCATTAAAATCTCCTTGCTTAACCATAAAGTTATCAAACTCATCTAAGCATTGGCTAGCAAACTTAGTAGGAGGGATTTTAGCTTTATCATATCTATAGAGAGAATTTACCTTTACTACCTGTGTCGGGTTATCAAGACCATGTATTTCTTCAACACGCGGTAAATTAAGACCATGTATTTCTTCAATAGGAGGTAAATTCTTAACATCTTCACCTTTAATGCCTTTTTCTTTCATAGATTTCTTTGCCTCTTGCATATCTTCAAGACTGAGAAATAGAATATCCCTTTTCTTCGGAGTTGGCTCGGGAGTTGGTTTAGGAATTGGATCAGGGATTTGATCAGGAAGTGTCCAATTATTTTCATTAGTAAACATATTATTCAATAGAATTTCAGCTTCATTTGGTGTTCTTTCCCTGAAAACACAACCAACACAACTATCCAGGTGGTCTCTGGAAGCATCGGTTAGTCCATTATAAAATATATCAAGTATTTCATTTTTCTTAAGAGGATGATCAGGCAAAGCATTAAGTAATTGGAGAAGCCTCCCCCAAGCTTGTGGGAGACTCTCTTCTTCAATTTGCACAAAATTATATATTTCCCTTAAAGCAGCTTGTTTGTTATGAGCGGGGAAATATTTAGCAGAGAAGTAATAAATCATATCCTAGGACTACGCACACAACCATGATCAAGAGAATTAAACCATATCTTAGCATCACCCTTTAATGAGAACAGAAATAATTTAAGGATATAACAATAGCGAGTTTTCTCATCATTAGTGAACAGGGTGGCTATATCATTTAATTTAGTAAGATGTGCCACAGCAGTTTCAGATTCATAGCCATAGAAAGGATCAGATTCAACTAAAGTAATTATCTCAGGATCAACAAAGAAATCATAATCCTTATCAGTAACAAAGATAGGTGAAGTAGCATAAGCAGGATCATATTTCATTCTAGCATTCAGAGTTTTTTGTTTCAGCTTAGCTAATAATTTCTTAAGACCACTCCTTTCATTGCAAGCAAGAAAATCTCTAGCAGTTTCTTCATCCATAACATAGCCCTCAGGCACAACAGGTAATTCATATCTAGGGAGAGAATCTTCATCATCACTTTCATCAATATTATCAGTTTCAATAATTTCATTCTCTCTAGCCCTAGCAAGTTGTTCATCAAGAAATTCACCAACTGACACAGTATTATCAAGCATAGAAGTAGTTTCATCATAAGTATCATGCGTAGCAGAAGTGACATCATCAATAACATGCGACATATCAGAATTAATAGTAGAAGCAGGTTTAGGTGTCGCAAGTTTACTCAAAACAGAAGGTGAACCAAGTGCAGAGCTAGATGGCAGTTCCTTACCTCCCTCGTAGTTGAGGGATACATCTTGGTTCTTGGATCTTTCAAGTTCTTCATAATGATAAGTAGATATAAATCCCAAGTGACTCAAATAATAGAGCTATGCTCCCCGGCAACGGCGCCAGAAAATAGTCTTGATAACCCACAAGTATAGGGGATCGCAACAATTTTCGAGGGTAGAATATTCAACCCAAATTTATTGATTCGAAACAAGGGGAGCCAAAGATTATTCTCAAGTATTAGCAGCCGAGTTGTCAATTCAACCACACCTGGAAACTTAATATCTGCAGCAAAGTGTTTAGTAGCAAAGTAATATGATAGTAGTGGTAAAGGTAGCAAAAGTAATATTATTGGTGTTTTATAGTGATGATAACAATAGAAACGGAAAAGTAAATAAGCGAAGAACAATATATGGAAAGCTCGTAGGCAATGGATCGGTGATAGAGAATTATGCCCGATGCGGTTCATCATGTAACAGTCATAACATAGGGTGACACAGAACTAGCTCCAATTCATCAATGTAATGTAGGCATGTATTTCGAATATAGTCATACGTGCTTATGGAAAAGAACTTGCATGTCATCTTTTGTCCTACCCTCCCGTGGCAGTGGGGTCCTAGCGGAAACTAAGGGATATTAAGGCCTCCTTTTAATAGAGTACCAGGCCAAAGCATTGACACATAGTGAATACATGAACTCCTCAAACTACGATCATCACCGGGAGTGGTCCCCGATTATTGTCACTTCGGGGTTGCCGGATCATAACACATAGTAGGTGACTATAGACTTGCAAGATAGGATCAAGAACTCTTATATATTGATGAAAACATAATAGGTTCAGATCTGAAATCATGGCACTCGGGCCCTAGTGACAAGCATTGAGCATAGCAAAGTCATAGCAACATCAATCTTGGAACATAGTGGATACTAGGGATCAAACCCTAACAAAACTAACTCGATTACATGATAAATCTCATCCAACCCATCACCGTCTAGCAAGCCTACGATGGAATTACTCACACACGGTGGTGAGCATCATGAAATTGGTGATGGAGGAAGGTTGATGATGACGATGGCGACGAATTCCCCTCTCCGGAGCCCCGAACGGACTCCAGATCAGCCCTCGCGAGAGAGTTTAGGGCTTGGCGGCGGCTCCGTATCGTAAAATGCGATGAATCCTTCTCCTTGGTTTTTTCTCCCCGAAAGTGAATATATGGAGTCAAGGTTGAGGTCAGTGGAGCGTCAGGGGGCCCACAAGACAGGGGGCGTGCCCAGAGGGTAGGGCGCGCCCCCACCCTCGTGGATAGGTGGAGGCCCCCCTGACATGGATCTTCCTTCCAGTATTTTTATATATTCCAAAATAATTCTTCGTTGATTTTCAGGTCATTCCGAGAACTTTTATTTCTGCACAAAAATAACACCATGGCAATTCTGCTGAAAACAGCGTCAGTCCGTGTTAGTTCCATTCAAATCATGCAAGTTAGAGTCCAAAACAAGGGCAAAAGTGTTTGGAAAAGTAGATACGACGGAGACGTATCAGCCATCTTCGGCCTTCATCCACGGTGAAGACTATGATATGGTTGGGCATGGCATTTCCCCTTCGACCAAGGAGGCATATGGTGATGAGTTGAGTGACATATGCCACCATATTGTGAGTGAGAGTGACTTAACCACTAGTCCCATATATGACGAGTTGCCCTAATTTCCATGTGAGGAGAGCCACCACCACCACTTGAGTGATTTGAGTGACTCCACCATATGTGACATTGAGTGCACCTACCTTGAGGGAGTGAGTGAGCCACAACCACATAGAGAGAGTGAGGTATTTGATAGGGCATGTGAGGCCATTTCAATTTCTAACAACTTAACCTCTACCTCTATTGTGTCTTCTCATTTGGTGCTAGGTCCCATATATGATGATGCGCCGATCCTCGATGACTTCATCCTTACTTTGGAAAAGACGATGACCATGGTGGACTACGAGGCACCCCCCACATGGTTCCAACACGATGATGCGTTGACCACGATTTGGTCTTTGACACTACCTCTCCTACACCACATGAGTGGAATGACAACGGTGACATAGGTGATGGTACTTCACTTGTCCCACTAATGGACTATCTTGCAAATGATTGCTTGCATGATGTTGATCACCTTATGGAATCATGACATACTACATCCTCTCGTTTCGATATGCCACCCATTTATGATGAATATGATGTTGAGCATGTCGAATTACCTAGTTGTGATGCTATGCTCCATAGGATATCATGTCAAAATTGTATTGGTCACATTATGTTTGACAATCCATTAAACTTTTCATATGCTATGAGTGGGATCTCCCATATTGCATCATTCCAATCTCAACATAGTAACTATGCATGTTCTATTCAAATAAATCCCATTTGTACTTATGGCATAGATGACGAGATCATGGTTATTGGTATGTGTTTCTCTTGTGATGATATTACTATGCTACCTTTGCAAAAATTGTGCAATTCATCTCATATGCCATGCCATGAAAATTATTGTGTATCACTTAATTCCATCCCTTGTGTGCACCATATGCATACCATTCATAACAATGCTCTAGATGTTACTAGTGATGCATTACATAGTTCGAGTCTCCATTATGCTATACATAACAACAAGCCTATCATGATGGATGGCATGTTTATATATCATGCATCTCATTTATTTGAGCATTGGATATTCTATGCTAACCAACACATGCATGTATGCATCATAATGGATGATGTGTACATATACCATGCACACACAATTTTTCCTTTGTCTTTGTTTTGTGTAGGTACTCACGAATACTCGTCCACCTCACAATTCCATGAGTTGACGAAACGAGCTCTTTAGAGCAACTATCATTTGGGATTCCATGGAGTATCCTTATTACCGTTCCCTTCGCGCAAGGACTACGCGCATCTCTTTTACTTGGCTCTCACACGGCTATGGGCTATATACCATTTGTCACCTTATGCCTATTTCACCATGTTCACTTTGCATGTTATGCTTCCTTCCATGCCTTTGCCATGCAACTATTTACATAGGACTTCTTGCCAATACAATGAACCTTCTTTGCTCATATCTTGTTTTCATGCTTGTGTTATGTCATGTGCATTATGTATACCCATTATTTGCACACATGACATGATTACCATGATTATATCTAGTATGTTGCATCTTTGCACTACTAGCTTGCATGACTTGTTTGCTTTGATCACTTGCTTTGCTGCATCACCCATGTTACATATTTTCTCGTTTCATTGGGTTGATGGCATATATGTTCATGCCTTTAACATGATTTATCTTGATCATTGTCCCTTGCCTCCAATTGTTGCATCTCTCGTATTCACATGTAGTGAGTGCAACCATGCTATGCTTATTGATCTTGGAGAGTTGGACATCTTACTTGTGAAGCATGCTTGTTTGCTTAAGCTTAATGTCTTTGATTGTTCTAGCATCAAATGCCTACATACCATAACCTACCCCCTTGTCCTTTCTTATGACAAGTATGATGAAAACACTTGTGGGGTAACTCACCACACGAATAGGTTTTGCAATTTCGCTAACCTCATTTGTTTTTCTGAGTGCTTGTCATGTTCTTTCATTTTGAAGGATTCACAAGGCGATACCGTCACGAGACAACTTGGTCATGTGAAGGCATATACGATATGCGACGCCAACATCTTCAACGTCAAGGACTTGACCCAATACCATGGTGATGAAGATCACGATCCATGGACGGATCTCTCCCAAGGGGGGGGGGGAGATGATGCGGAGCATCCCTACATCATCCCCATGGACTCTACTACAACCCATCAAGCACCACGAGGAGGACTAGTGACAAGATCTTGCGCACGTGCCATCGAAACCGAGGTTAACTCTTTCCTCTTCGAGCTTCATTCGGATTCACATGAGAGTTGGATTCTACCTCAAATGGAAAGCTTATGCATTCTGAGGTACCACGGAGAAGTCCATGAAGAAGCTAGGAGCGAGACCCAAGTACACATGGCGAAGGAGGAGGAAGGACACGCGAAGCACGAAGAAGCGGAAGTCCCGGACTACCCCGGGTGCCCGGACACATGCAGCCCCGGATGCCCGGCTGCCGGCTGGGAGCCGTCCCTCGACACCCCGAGTGCCCAGCCCCTGTCTGGACGCTGGCCTTGGCCGCCCTGGGTGCCGACCTTGGCCGCCTCGGGTGCCCAGCCCCCCTGCTTGGGCGCTCCTCCGCCCACCCCGGGTGCTCCGACCCTCAGCCCCTGGGTGCCTGACCCTCTACAACAGCCAAGGGCGCGGCCCCCTGGACACCCCGGGTGCCCGGGACCCAGGCCTCACACCCCTGGGTACCCTGCCCCCCTCCCCAGGCGTGCCCCAGGTGCCCGGCCCTCCGTCTCTCGGTGACCCCCGGGTGCCCGGACCCCTTGACCTCGGGTGCCCGAACCCTCCACCGTGGCTACATACATTTCGGCATAATTTACCCATGTACCCTTGTTTTACCCCCAATTTGTCCCTAGCCAATAAGTACTCCTCATCTAGCTCATTTTTGGGGCTAACAAAGTATTGGATAGACATTGAGAGAGCTTTGCTCATCTTCTCTCCTATTGGAGGTCAAGACCCCTCTCTAGGGAAGATCCTTTGTGGATTATCAAGGCCTCCTCTTGGAGAAGATCATCACCAAGACCTCACCTCCTTGGGAGTGGGAAGAACTTTACCCTAGTGCTATTTTCCTTGAATTGTTCTTGTATTCTTGTGGATCTCATGTATGCTACTCTAGTGAATGTGTGATTTGTGTTTGTTCGAGTGATTCCTCCCTTGTGTTCTTGCGTGTTCTTCCCTTTCCCCCCTTCAAGTGTGAAAAGATCCCACCTAGGGTTTCACCCTACAACACATGGGCACTTCATTTATCCTTCGCAATTTAAAGATCTATGGCCGCCTAACCAAAAATCTTGGAACACTAATCTTATCTGCACACCCTTTGATGAGCGGGCATCTAACGTCGTTATGCAGGTTCCAATAATTCAGTTAGGAGGCACTAACATCTTATGTTGGAAGCTACATAATTCAGGAAAATGTACATCCGAATCTGCATATAGGACTTGCCTACAGGATATGCAGGAACATGGAGAGCCTACACCCAGACAGGTACCTACATGTGTAAAGCAAATTTTAAAACAGACTTGGAGAACAAATGAGATGGTACCTAGAGTACAAAATTTTGCATGAAGGCTTCTTAGGAGAGCAATTCCAACAGGTACGAGGGCAGGTAAAATTTCTTCTCATATTATAAAACATTGTGTAAGATGTGATCAGGAAGAAAATGACATACACCTATTCTTCACTCGTCCTTTTGCTAAAACTGCTTGGTTCTCTGAACCTTGGAATATTAGGTATGAATTCTTTGCGCAGAACTTTTATTGAATACCTGCTATTTATCCAGGCTTTGTTAACCTCCCATCACCCTCATGCCTCTCTCAATAACATAATCACTATTCTTTGGTGTATTTGGAAGTTCAGGAATGAAAACGTTTTGGTAGAAAATCAAACTCTCCTATGTAAGCAATAATAAATGGGCAAGATTTACTATCTTGTGCAGACATTGCAGGTTTACCAACAAAAATAAAGCAGGAAACAAGGATAGAATCTGCACACAATCAAAAGCAGGGATGCTCACTAAAAACAGATGCTTGGATTACAGGTTCCAAGGTTTATACCGATGCTGCATGGAAGAAATACACTACTAACTCCAAAAACAACTCAAGGAAAATAGGAATAGGAATTTACATTCACACTGCCGAGAATAAGTAAGGAATAGGTATCTTAATCTCCGCAGCAGCTAAAAGTGTCAAAACTCCACTAGAGGCGGAGGCTACAACTTTATATGTTGTCCCGGAAATTGCTTCACACATCGTCAACATCAAAATCACTTTCCTAGCGAATAATTTGACATTAGCTCATGCAGTGGCGTCAAAAAATCTTCTTCAAGTCCCTGGACACTAGCAAAATATTTTGCTGCAACAATCAACATTCAAGCTCAGGTCTTCCATATTCCTAGGAAACTTAATGTGAAAGCTCATAATTGTGCCCCGCAAAAAAAAGATCACAATTATGCAGCTTCTTTCTACATAGATGTTCATCTTTCGAGCCAAAAATTTGCTTGTTGTAAAGTAGATTATACAGGAGGTCACTGTCGTATGCGTGAAAGCGAGGCAACTTATGTGTTAAGAATTGTCAAATCCTTTATATAATCTGTATCTGAAATCAATACGCGCCACCACTCCCCTCCCTAGGATCCTTAGCATATGGTGCAGTACATTCACTGCCATGTGGATCCAACCCCACCTATCATGTGCACTGCAGCAGGATGCAATACTCTAGAGGTCTCTTGTAATCAATATTTCTCTCTTCTATAAAAATACGGCACACTCTTGTGTACTCTCGAAAAAAACCCACCCCCACCCAAGAAAAAACTCCAAATTACCATGGCTCGTCTCCTTGGAGAAGAAGCCCCTGGCATTTGTACAATCTAACAAAGAGCCACACGGCACCTAACCTCCCTGGCCCCCTCCCCAGCCGCCACCTTCCCCCTTCCCTTTGCCTTTATACTCGTCGAAGGAACTGAACTCCCTACCTCCGTCCTGCCTCGAGCAATCCCCCTCTCTCTCCTTGTGGTCTCCGGGTTCCCGTCTCAGATTCCCAGGTTCGATCTTGATCCCCAGCTATCCCCACCTGCCTCTGCCGTCCTCGAATCCTTCGTCGCAGAGGCGCCGCTTTTACCTCTTCTTGCCGCGATTTGAGAAGAAGACTTTATTGATCCGAGCAAGTCTTCTTGGGCGGGAAGAAAGGTGAGATCTTGCAGAGGTTTGTTCTGTCGATCCTGTAAAAATAAAATAATTAACCTGCAACACCGCTTTATGATCCGTCGCCGTATCACCCATCTCTCTCACCCAGCTGCCAACCATCATCCGCGGTCGGCGCCTCGCCGCTGTACCTCCCGCACCGCCAACTCGTCGCCTCCCCCGTACCACCCCCCCTCTCCTGCAAGCCGCAGCCTCTGGCTTCTCTGTTCTATATTTCATAAATGGATGCGAAATCTGCCCAGTTAGACGACCGTGAGAGTTGGAGCTTGTGCAAAGGGGTGAAAGGCGACACCCTTACGTGTAGATTACTGGGCGAAAGCGATGTGCTTATGCACAATTTGTCCTCATGTACACCTTTGACCTTGCGTTTTAGCCTTTGGGGATTTTCCAGTGACCAAGCTCATATAGCTCCCAGTCTGGAATTTTTGTCACATAAGACCACCTACGTTTTCGTATAGACAGAAAAGACCATCTGTGATCCGTATTGACAAAAAAATCACCTATGCCGTGGCGGCAGGTTCGGCAGCCAACATGTGGCACCTGCCGCCACAGCCGACGGCTGCAGCTCGGTTGCAATAGAAATCCGGGTCTGCAACGGAACGGTGAAACGCTGGTGGGCCCTGCTGCCACTCCTGATGGCTGCTGCTCGTTTTCCTGCTGCTCACGATAGCATGCATGTGAACGATTACAAGTGCTCCTTTCTGTCACTAGATGAATCGGCCGGTGTGCACGTCAAGTAGTAGTATAGCAATGTCTAGCCTAAGGTGATCATCATGCACGTACCATCACGACTTTGTAATGGTAGTGTTAAGTGACTGCGTGCACTCTTTGTATCGCGACGTTTCATGGATATGTACTACGTAAGCCCCTTCTAAATTTGTTCGAGTGCAGGCGGGCAGGTGCATGCGGGTACTGCGAGGGGAATTTTTGTCAGATAAGGAGCTGCCGCCATCGGGAGGGGTGGCAGGGCCACCAGTGCGTCCTATTCCGCTGCAGACCGGAAATTTCTGTTGCAGCCGAGCTGCCGGCGGCGGCTGTGGCGGCAGGTCTTGCCGCCGCCCACTGTGGTGGTAGGTGCCACTTGTCGGCTGCCAGGTCTGCCGCCACGCCGTAAATGGTCTTTTTTGTCAGTACGGATCGCAGATGGTTCTTTCTGTCAATATGAAAGCGTACGTGGTCTTATCTGACAAAAAATCCCCAGTCTGTGGCGTGCACGAATTGCATAGTGCTGACAAGAGATGTAACTGGTTGGATCATGCTTGGATGATGCATTCATTCGATAATAATCTCAAGGAAAGCTTGCATCAATAAAACTGGAGTAAATATTTTCAAGATTGTTTTGGGGGAAGTTGTCCCATGTCATTTTCTTGATCACCTCAATGGAGGTCTCACTGAAAAGGAACATCATATTTTTTGATCAGCTCAATGGAGGTCTCACTGAAAAGGAACATCATATTTTTTTAGCAGCTCTTTGTTCAGTTTGTATGTCACTTGCTATCTGTTATTCCTTTATGAATGTTTTTTGGTTGATCTGCAGGAGCCATGATACCTGCTGTGAAGCTCTCTCCGGCCGCCTTCTCTGTCACCAATCAACGGTCTAAATCAGCTTTTGTTCCGTCGGTGTCCATTCTCAACATGAAAATTTTTGCGTCCTGCTCCCTTAGACCACTCTACCTCACATGGCTAGATGACCCACACACTTCCGAGCTGAAGCCTCGGAGGCAGCTGCTTGACTTCCGGTGTGCAGCTTCAGCGGCTGATGACAAGGAGTCAAAGGCTGAGGTGTTGCCAGCCAGCTCAGAAGCAGCACAAAAGTTGAAGATTTCAATCTATTTTGCGACTTGGTGGGCGCTTAATGTAATCTTTAACATCTATAACAAGAAGGTTCTCAATGCTTTCCCGTATCCCTGGCTCACCTCCACACTATCCCTCGCCTGCGGCTCAGCGATGATGCTCTTCTCATGGGTCACCTGCCTAGTTGAGGCCCCCAAGACTGACTTGGATTTCTGGAAAGCACTTTTCCCGGTGAGTTCGTTCGTTCTGTGGCAACTATTTTATCTGTTGATGGAAATCATGAATCGTATTTGTTGTTTGCATTGATGAAGGTTGCTGTGGCTCATACAATTGGACATGTTGCTGCCACAGTGAGCATGTCAAAGGTGGCAGTGTCATTCACACACATTATCAAGAGTGCTGAGCCTGCATTCAGTGTTTTGGTGTCAAGGTTCATTCTCGGAGAGTCATTTCCGATGCCTGTATATCTTTCTCTTCTCCCGATCATTGGTGGTTGTGGTCTAGCTGCTGCGACAGAGCTGAACTTTAATATGATTGGTGAGTATAATTAAGTAAAATCCTCCTAAGTTGTTTCTCTTGTATCCTCTCCCTATTGGTTGTCGAGAAATTGATGTGCCTTTTGCTTCTAACCATTATAGTCATGTTGTTCATAGATACAAAGAAGCAGTTTCTGTGAGTTAACTGAGGTGACAATTCTTAATTGGTTAAATAATCGACATTCCTAATGTTTTTTGACATAAAACTGAAAAGACTTGCTAAATGATTATTTACTCTATCTGGATTCAAGTGAGCTTCAAGAACTATGTGCTTTAGATTTGAAACTTATGGAAATGAATAAACAGTAAAGTAATCATACATATAATCTTTTATAACTTTGTGTAAATTAGGTGAATGGTTACATATAAACTGTGGCTAGTGCATTCTCCTTAACACAAGAAGATACAGCTTAAAACCTTTTTTTCGTGAAGTTTGACACCAGACAAAATAGAGGCTATAGCTGCATAGGCAACTTTGCAATTCTTGATTGGTCTTGCACTGGTTAGGGGAGGCAGCTATTCTGATGTACTCCTTCCATGATGCTAATAGCCTTATCCTCCCACCAGGATTTATGGGTGCCATGATATCGAACCTTGCATTTGTTTTCCGCAACATCTTTTCGAAGCGGGGCATGAAAGGGAAGTCTGTCAGTGGCATGAATTACTACGCTTGCCTTTCAATTATGTCCCTGGTCATACTCACACCATTTGCTATTGCTATGGAAGGCCCCCAAATGTGGGCCACTGGATGGCAAAAGGCTCTTGCAGATGTTGGCCCCAACGTTCTCTGGTAAGCAGGAAAAATCAAGAATTCACTTTTCTTCTACATTTATACCATGTGCTGTGATTTGTACTTAAATTTCATGTGGAAACTTGAAATGATCTCCATATTCACACCATTTAAAGACATACTTCAACATTTTTGATACATTTATAACTCACTAGCAGCACTGTTGCTTATAGCCTTTTAATTCTCTTGACATATTCTGTTGGGAGTCTTTGTCAACAATTCAACATGTTGTGTTGGAGGTGACCAGGATTTATGCGCATTTGTACCCGAACATATATCGCATACTACTTTTCTTTGCATTGACAGTTTTCTGATGTTGTAAATGTTCGCTCATGTAGGTGGATTGGTGCACAGAGCGTTTTCTACCACTTGTATAACCAGGTGTCCTACATGTCTTTGGACCAGATTTCTCCATTGACGTTTAGCATTGGCAATACAATGAAGCGCATATCAGTTATTGTTTCGTCAATCATTATCTTCCGTACACCTGTCCGCCCTGTAAATGCACTAGGAGCTGCCATTGCCATCTTTGGCACATTCCTGTACTCTCAGGTAAATTTGGTTGCTTTAAGATTTCCTTCTGATTGTCCTTCCCTTGTATCAACTGAAATAAACCTTTCTTTTGCTGGACTAGGACAGGTTAGAGCTCCGTGTATGTAGCATTTAATATTTTTCACCACTCAATCTTGTGCATACAATTATGTGGCTCTCCTATGACCATAGAGGTGCAGAGGTAGCTTAAATTATGAATATGCTACTTTCTCATCCTTGCTGTTGTTGTAATTCGAAATTATGATTGGTTGCTTTGAGGGGCAGGTGACATTTTATGAAAAATGTGACTAGATCATGAAGAGAAATCATCAAATGATTATGTCAATACATGCTCAAAATACACTCAAGGTAGTTTGGCAATGACTGGAAGTATTTACTTGTCTGTCAACAAAACGGGAAATAAGAAACCATAGAAATATATTCGAGTAATGAAGACTCGATAAACTTCCGTTCTGTTGATTCTTCTTCCTTCAGTGTTTACGCCTAACTTAAATATTGCATTTTTATCTTCGTAGTTGACATTTTCTTAACTGCATTCTGATGTAGGCAAAGCAGTGAGGTTTATTCTATTGTTGAAGGTCAGGTTCATGGACGAAGAATGTCTGCAGAAATAGTACCAAGCACTGGGGCAAATTTTGCTTGTGCAAGTGTCTTGTAGATACAGGTTTAGGTTTTCATGCGAGAGGCGATAATAATAATGGACCATGTTGCTGTTTCCTTGTTATTTGTTAAATCACAAACTGAACTCCTGTGGCCATGAACTGTCGTTGTATCCTGAAATAAGAACTGCATGGAAATTCGTCTGGCAGTTCCGTTGCTGGAAAGTAACGATAGCCCTCTGCTTAAAGGTTAATTATTGGCATGCTTTCTCTTGTGTTTCCAGCTTCCAGTTTGTTGTTTGCCAGGAGCCCTGCAGCAGGAAAGGTCTTGTGGTAAAGTTATACCCACAGGTTGTTTGAAGTTTTTGTAAATCTCTCGTCACTTTTGTAGTCCTCTGAATCGACAACTGATCTTTATATCACTTCCACCTCACGGTATGCCATGATCTTGGGTGAAGCAAATATGCAACTATGGAGAAGCTGGAAAAGATAGTTTCTTGTATGATAAGTATTAAATCTCCAAATTGTCCATAACCATGGACATGTCTATTCGAATTCTAACCTATATAAGAGCATCTCCACTAGGCCCCCTAAGAAGCCCCCAGGACCACTTTTTAGTCGCCGGCAGTAAAAATATGTCCCAGCCATGTCCTCATACTCTCGATTTTCGCCGGATTTTGCAAAAACTAGCACCGGGACTCATGCAGAACCCAGTACATCGGGGGGCGGAGAGAGAAAATTTTGCATGCACTTGGCCCATAGTCAGCCTCCCACTCTCTCTTTCCTTCCTTTTTCTCCGGGTCCCATCCACTTACACGCCCTTTCTTTTCGTTCTCTCCACCACATTTTCTTCGGGCCGCACACTGCTCCTTGCACCGGCCGGCGCAGCGCCCGGGTCCACCTCCACCACCGCGCCCACCTTCTCGCGCCGCTGCGCCGCGAAGAAGTAGCCCAGCCCGCCGCGCCCCAGCAGGCCGTGCCGCTCCAGCAGCTCCCACGGCGGCGCCGCGCTCGGGTCTGCCTCCACGGCAGCAGAACCCGCACAGCTGCGGCCGCAGGAAGTGCAGCACCAGCTCGTCCTCCGTCGGCTCGAACGACTCCATCCCTCCTCCAACACCGCCACGGGAGGGCGCCGGAGCAGGGAGCGCGCGGCCAGGCACGGGCGCGCGCGGGCGCGGCCAAGAGCGCGAGCGGGCGGCGCGGCCATGGGCGCGAGCGGGCGCGGGGCCACGGACGCGAGCAACAGGGCGCGGGCGTGAGCAGCGGCGGCCATAGCGGGCGGGGGCAGCAGCGGCCAGCGGAGACGTCGAGGACGCGCTGCTGAAAGGACGGGGCGGCTTAGGGGTGGACACGGTTGAAAAGATTTTCATCCCCGAGCCAAAATCTTCGCCGGCAGCCCCCCAGGCGGCGAAAAAAAAAATCTACTGGGGGCTCAACGGCTGGATGCTAGCCGACCCTCCTCCACGGAGCTCCTCCCGTGCGCATTGTTAATGGCCATCGGATGGGCTTTGGTCGCCTCCCTCCCACACCCTTCCTCCTCCTTCCTTCCTCGGTCGTCAGCCGCCACAGCCGCCGCACTCCTCCTCCATCTCTTTCCTCCTGCATCCTCCCGCGTGGGACGCCGCTAGGCTCCTCCCTCTCTCCTCCCAGCCTGACGCAGGCGGATCCATGAGTAGCAGAGAGGAGGAAGGGAGGTAGAGGAACGACGGGGAAGGGGATGGGTAGGAGCTTCATGCCCTGAATCCAGTCGCCCCGGGCCGTGCCTACATGAGCAGCGCCGCGGCTCGATGCTTCCCCGCCCGACGAGGACGGAAAGCTAGGTGTTGACAATGGCAGCCCCAGGCCATCCGATCTGTCACCGCCGCCGTTCTTTTGGTCGAGGCCGCCGTCGTCCACGTGCTCCTCACCCCCACGGCTGGACGCTGGCGAGGCCAGCCTCCCCTCCAAGCGCGGGTACTTCCCCGCTCCTTTCCGTGCTCTCTCTCTTCCCCTGATATCTCTCTCTCTTGTACAGGGAAGCAAATTTATTCAATTCTCAGTCTAGATTTAATGAAGAAAACTGCGGTTCATCCAACGCCAATGGATATGGATCCATCTTGCTGCGCTGGATGAAGGGCTGGATATGGATCCATCTTGCTGATTTGGAAGAAAACTGCAGTTCATACAATGATAATTATGGATATGGATCCATCTAATACAGTTCTTCACAAAGCCCAAGAATCGCAAGGTCTTGTACATGTAACAATGCAGGCCTAGAATTAGTCATGTATCCAAATTGTTCAGTTCCAGTTCAGTTATGAGCTAACAAGATCACCTTAATGTGCAAGGTTCAATTGCTTTCGGGGTCGTACTTTTCCTGGTCCTTATTGGCTGGCCTGTCTTCGGCATGGTGGCGGAGTCGTATGGCTTTGCCCTGCTATTCTGCTTATCCTCTATTGTGCATTAATATGATCATCTGATGTCTGTTTTTCAGTGTGCATTAAGAAACGGTAGAAACTTTTGGGGCATTGTATCTGACTGGTACTGAATTTCCTCACAGCAGCTTCTGGCCTGCTGCTGTTGTTTACCTGCAAAAAGAACCCCACCATCGGTTGGATTTTCCAGCACCCTTATGTGATATCGGTAAGATCATACTTGGGGCTTTGCTGTTGCTGAGCTTCCTAAATTTTCTTCGAGTCCAACCCAGTCTGGTCGCCACTTTATTTACATGGTCTTGTTCTTGCGAGGGATTGTTTTTATCAAGATTGATGAACTATATGACTGGATCCCAGCCCCCATTGTTCTTACTGCTGTTACCTACTTCTGTAATTAACCTTTACTGAGTACTGTTAGGTCTTTAGCATAACACTCTAAATATTTAAGCTAATAAGGATACCATTAGATGACTGACCCTGTAATTAACCTTATTCAGTTTATGAACATATATGTACGCTACAGAGCATGAAATTGGGAAAATACAAATATGATTGGTGGCTGGTTCACCATTTAAAAATTTGATCCACCAATTGTGTCTCAGTGATTTCTACTTGAGCTAAAACCACGCCAATAATTTTGGAACGAGGGAGTACTTATTTGTTGTTGTGTATTTGATGGTTTGATAAAAATATCATGAAGGTTAAATCGGGCGTGGTTTTGATATATTTTTGTTACAAGATATTACATCGGCTTTCTGGTTTGGAAATACTTATAATCGTTTTCTTCTAACTGCATGTGAGCCCACACTTTTGTAGACTACTTAGGATAGAGATGATATGAATGTGTGCAACAAAATTCTTTACTCGGGAATGGCTTGGTAGGTCTCTCGACTATTCGGTTTCATCCATAGGATTAAAATTTCTTCAACTTGCTCTCCTCCCACCTTCAATTTCTTTAAAATTGTTGTATTGACAAGTAGAAACAGTAGCTTGTTTGAATTATGTAAAGTTCATCCATGTAACAGTTGCCTCTTAAAGACTGCTGACAAAATGCAAATTTGATATAATTTTGCTGATGACGCAAATTGATCGTACACTGAAACCGAAGCCTTTGGAAATTGAAACACAAACCTTACTTAAGAGCAGGCAGAGGCGCAGAGCCAACGGCATGCTCTTGGATCAATATTCTACAGGTTAAACAACATTCATATGTTCTAGCATCTTTAGATTTACATTTTCTTTTTAACAGTCTAATTACTCCATGTAAAAACTGCATCCATTTTGGTATGTGATACTGCAATTAAGAAAGTAGCCTTTACGGTCTAGCTTCAGCATCTGTAAATCATGAATATGTACATACTACATAAAAATGGAGCATCCTTACTCGATTGCGTTCTTCTGTTTTACAGGTGATGTTGTTGCCTGCTCTTCTAAACTGCCGCTTGTTTATCGTTTGCTGTTTTGCGTATCAAGGTTTGTGCTTTCTCTTTAAGCTATATTTTCTTTTGATTATTGTTTTTGTCTGTAGTTTTTTTTCTTCTCTATGGCAATGTATTTGGATCATGTTTCTCTGTGAAGCTTAGCATATTGGTTGTCTGGCTTAATCTTTTTACTAGCAGGAGGGTAACTACTGGAAGCAGTTGGCAAGACAAGCAGTCAATGGATCTCAAAGCGTTGATCCTGAAGGAAGGTAACTACTCAAAGGTATGCACATATTCATGTTGGAGAAGTTAAGTTTGCAAGGATCTGCTGTTGGAGGGCATGGTATGTGCTCTCAAGAAGTTCTTTATGATCCAGTGACATCTTTTGGCCTATTGAGGAACTGGACATGATTTATATAGCGAAGTTAAGTGTATGGATGACAACTTCCTCTCATACCTCTTTTGGCCTATTGAGGAGCTGGACATGATTTATATAGCGAAGTTAAGTGTATGGATGACAACTTCCTCTCATACATGTTATCTGTATATTTTATATACATGGCTTTTGTGTTCTGTCATGTGTGTTCCCGCGGCAGACTTTTGTAGGAAATTCACCATGGGAATTTAAATAATGGTTCCCTGCCCATCAGTTTACTTTCTTGCATTTTATAGGCCACACTTTTCCTATTTTGTTAAAGAAGTGAACTCATTCCTAAACTTCCACCGTATATACATCAACACTGGGATACTGTACCAACCCAGCAATACTAAAAAACTATGAATTGTGTGTCAGTGTAGTACTATATCCCACTGATGATGCTTCTCTGTAACACATTTATCTATTTGGTTGCATGCCTTGAAGGAGTAGTATATTGAGCACCCTGAGATAATCATCGAGAAGTTTGGTGGAATTTTAAATGATTTATTAAGCGACCTTTTATGATTGACCATTGTACGAGAGCATGTTTTAGTACTACTTGAGCGAGTTAGAATGTATATATTTTCAACTAAGACCAATTTTTTCA
Organism: Triticum dicoccoides; assembly: GCF_002162155.2. Taxonomy (NCBI): domain Eukaryota; kingdom Viridiplantae; phylum Streptophyta; class Magnoliopsida; order Poales; family Poaceae; genus Triticum; species Triticum dicoccoides. The sequence continues at coordinate 352,827,698 of NC_041392.1, forward strand.
AAAGGCAAAATAATTTCTGCATGATCACATATCATGATTATCTCCATGAAGAATGCTTTAGACAGTACAATAATGAAAATAAGCATTTTTGGCCTTCGAAACATATACTGTTGTTGGGACATCTGATTGGACCTTTCTATGTAGAAAATGAGAAGTGCTAAGTTTACAGAAACCTGCACTTCATATTTCTTACATGCGTGATTTATCATCTACGATCCTCTTTTATATTGCTTACTTGCGTGATTTGTCTGATTGCCAGTAGAAATATTTATGTTAGCATGTCAGTTTGCTAACTTAATACCTTCCATCTTATACATCGATAATGCTTTGAAGACACCGACAAGAATAACTAAATTAAATTGTGCCTGAACATGTCAATTGCAATGACAGGTTCTCACCTTTCAACGAAGGATCTCATTTTAAATCCTAATTTTGGATGTCTAGGTGGTTGGCTGATGGAGAGTGTTGCACTGCTGCTTATTTAATGATCAGTAGTGCAGCTCACGATTTGATTTAATTAGCGTTTTCGTAGTGAAAATATGAAGACAAATTTTCTAAACAACTTTAGGATATCTTCGAAAGAATGGGCTAGATTTTGGTCCTATTATATTTTCTCAATTCCTATGTCATCTCTCACATAGCTTGTCCAACATCGTTTGAGATGGTTTGGGCATATTCAGCGCAGGCCTCCAGAAGCTCCAGTGCATAGCGGACGGCTAAAGCGTGCGGAGAATGTCAAGAGAGGGCGGGGTCGACCGATTTTGACATGGGAGGAGTCCGTTAAGAGAGACCTGAAGGATTGGAGTATCGACAAAGAGCTAGCTATGTACAGGGGTGCGTGGAAGCTTGCTATCCATGTGCCAGAGCCATGAGTTGGTTGCGAGATCTTATGGGTTTCACCTCTAGCCTACCCCAACTTGTTTGGGACTAAAGGCTTTGTTGTTGTTGTTGTTGTTGTTGTATGTCATCTCTCACATGGCTATGTGGTCTCCCCGGTTTTGTCTTTACATTATATCTATGTTGTACTACTGCTACCTCCCGCGCTACAGAAAGTATTTTTTATATCAGCTTTGCTCTCGTGTGTGCAAGGATTCCATTCAGGTATGAAAAACACCACCCCTCATGAAGTTACTTCTTTTCAGAGAGAGAATGATCATTGGTTTTTGTATGGATTCAGTGCACATAAATAATTAGCTTGCATTTTAAGTTTGGTTTTAGAATTAGCTTTCCAGTTCTGTACATGTTTTCCTCGCTGATGATGGATTTCTTCTTCTAAGATGAATTCATAACTTTAGCACCAAATATGAGGTTATTTGGACAAAGAAAAGCTTCCTTCCTCTTTGCTATTTTCTCTCTTTAGTGTTGCTTTTTTTTTAGAACACTCTTTAGTGTTGCTTTGATGTTCCTTTGTCACTGTTCGATATTCTGCCTTGCGTGGCCTCTGTCTTGGTTTACAGCTCCATATGGCTACCTATGTATATATACGTAGGTTTTGTTTGAACTGTACTCAAACCATGCAGATGTTTTCATATTCTTGCCTTCATCTTTTTAACTCGTGACATTGTTAGATAGTTGAATATCATTGGCCTCTTTCGCATTCTATTTTTGCAGTTTGAAATGAGTATTGGTCCATTGATATTAAACTTCACAATAGGTGGTGGCATCTTCAGGAAAAAGTAGTGACAGATATGCTGGACATTTCTTTTCTGCTGTCCTCAACACATTTTTTAGTAACGGAGAGGATTACTCACCTTTGGTGCTGCAGGCGTTCAAGACCTAGCAGGGCTTGGCCAACCGGCCCTTCGTGTTTGAAGATCCCTGACACCCCATGCTACCAGCCGGGCATCTTCTTCCTGAGCCATGTCCGGAACCAGACCAGCAGGGGCACCATGAGCGAGTACTCAAGGCATGTCGTCAGGTCGGAGGGGTACAACCAGGCCAGCTGCCGTGTGTGTCCACGGTTCATACAGTCAAGGTGTTCGCTCATCTCCCAAGATGAGCCAGAACGAGCATTACAAGATGAACCCCCCATATTTTCCATTCCTTGATAAATGGTCTATAGGTGCACTTTTCCTATTTGGGTTCAGAAGATCACAGTCTATAGGTGCTTGCTGAATTCTAACCCTGTGCAATCACAAAGCATTTTATCTTAGCCACTGGTAAAAATAAATAAACCCCAAAACAAGGAGGCAGCAGGAAAACTAAGAGAACGAAACATATAATTTCTTATCCATCTACTCTTGTGCAAGCAATTATGTTGGAGTAGGCTGAATCCTTTCCATACATGAATACTCTACTCAGCTAAACGATCAACCATTCCAAAAACAAATGAATTACAGATGCAACTTCCTTTCTCTGAAAGATGGCTTAAACAGAACAGGGTCACTGCAATTCAAGCACGGATATGTTTGTTCGGTTATTTTGAAACATTATATACACGCCAATTTACACCACGACAAGGCTGATTTTTGAAGGTTACTACCAGGTAGTCAATAAAAACCGTGAACCAGCAACATATGAATCCTAAAGCAATAAAAAAATGCAGATGAACTTTCTCCGAGCAGTTGGTTTCACACTAGTGCTACTTTCTCACACTAGAACATGCATCAATAAGGTATGGTTAACACAAAGATAGTTCATGGTACAGTAGGGATGGCTTTTTCATTCATCTTCCACATATGAGTAATATTTTTTTTTAACGGTCACCGAGGGGGAGAGAATCCCCACCTGAATATATTGGTCAAAAAGCTGCCAAAGCCAAGAGTCGCCCCTTAAGCTTTGGCTGATCCAGTTTATAAGGGAAATTGGATCAAAAACCTAAACAAGTTGACCCCGTTTATGAGGGAAACCGGGCCGAAAACCGTACAGGTAACAAGGTTACCGAAGAAGAGAGAAAAAGATTGACGCCCAGGAGAAGGCACGACCTAGCTAGCAAGCAGAAAGACCAACACCACGAGAGACACAAGTAGATGTGGGGTGTTGTTGAGGGATCAGCGTGTGTACCAAGCCTCACGGCACAATAGATGATCATCCATGACCAACGAGTGCCAAACCATAACACGAACCTTGACTGGGAGATCCGCCACGAGCGGTCGAGACGATTAGCAGGTTGGGGAGGCATCATTGCGTCGTCATTGAGCAAAGGTGAACCAAGACAACACCAAGAGCCCGAAGCTCGCCGCAGCACAACGACAACCATGGGAGGGTCTTGAGCGTGCAGAGCAACAGTATAGGGACCACGCGAAGGACGGCCGAAGAGAAATCACATGAAGAACACACCAATCATGGATGACACACTAAATGATGGGCATGGGCGGATGGATGGTGGCGAAGGGCTTGACGAGGAGGCAATGTTGGCGACGGTATGGGGAGGATAGGCGGAGATGAGTGGATTGAAGCAAAAAGGAAAGGTCACACAGAGTGCAGAGAAGTTCACCATACGGACGTGAAGTTGCAAACCGCGCCGTCGACATGGAGGAGAGCCCAAACCAAGCAGGTATAGCTCAAAGACCACGCCTCCAGGAAGGAAAGCGACACCGGATTGGCGCCGCCGTGGTCAGCTAACACATGGGTCAGCAGGGATTTCTCCCAAAGCTAGTACCAGATCAAGGCCGACGTCGTCAGAGCAGCTCCGACAGCTGAAGCAATGCGAAATGACGACTGACGGGCCACCATCCATAGGGGTCGAAGAAGAGGCAGGCGTGGGGTGATGGAGAGTCGAGGAGCCGGTAGGGGGGTGGGGTAGCACGCAATGGAGCGCAGGGGCGAAGAAGGCCAGGTCGGACACTGCAGATGGCAGATCCGATGCACACGTGCTTGGTCGTCGATGCAGGCCCCAGCAGATTTCACCTTCGACTCATGCTAATTGAAGTTGTGGCTACATGTTCCAAGTCCACAGATATATGCATTGGATTACTTGGAGGCACATAATTCTCTTCCGCCTCTCTATCAAATTGTAGCCTCATATGCTTCAGTCATCAGCGCTGTGCCGCCCATCATTCTCAGAAATTTAGAGATATCCCGTTCAAAACTTGATGCGGAGCATCCTTTCTCCATCCCCATGGACTCTACACCAACACATCAAGCCCCACGTGGACCTATCACAAGAGCGAGAGCACATGCTTTGGAAAACGAGGTGAACTCCTTCCTACTTGACTTGCATACGGATACGAATGGGACTTGGTTGCTACCTCACCAAGATATGCTATGTCTCATTAGGTACAAAGAGGAACACCACCATGAGGCTCAGGAGCATCCCCAAGGAGAAGGAGGACCACCCAAGGCCACGCGAACCAAGACGGAGCGCAACAGCAGCAACACTGGAAGTCCCAGGTGACCCCGTGCGCACGGCCCCCCGAGACCCCGTGCACACAGAATGCCCAGGAAGTTGGCGCTGGAGCACCCCGTGCGCACGGGCGTGTACCGTGCCCGTGGGACCCCCATGCACACGGGCCCAACTTACCCCGTGCGCATGGGCCTCCCAGGATGGCCGGCTGAGATTGCATTTTGCCCTCCTCTTCATCTCCTTCGACCCCAAGGCTATATAAGTCGTACCTAGAACCATGTTTAGGGTAAGCAAAGTATATGTGAGACATTTGTGAGCTTTGCTCCTTGTATCCCCTCCTCTTGGAGATCTAGACCCCTTTTGGGAAGAATCCTTGGGATTATCAAGCCCTCCTCTTGGAGAAGATCAAGATCAAGACCTCACCTAGTGGGAAGAACTTACCTAGTGCTATTTTCCTTGAATTGTTCATGTAATCTTGTGGATCTCATGTGTGATACTCTAGTGGATGTGATATTTGGGTTTGTTTGAGTGTTTTGTGTCTTGTGCTCTTGATTGTTCTTCCTCTTTTCCCCCTCCAAGTGTGTAAAGATCCCCTATAGGGTTTTGCCCTACAACATCTTGGTATCATGAGCAAGGTTGATTCACATCTTGGAGTCCCATCCCCCCACTTGCTAGCTTGATTTTGTTGTTTTTCGTCCAAATTCGAAAATCTCCACCAAAAATAGCCCCAAAAAATTTTCTTGCAATTTGTTGGATCTTGTGAGATTTGGTTGTTTTCGTCCACGAATTTGGTGTTTGGTAAGTGGATCTACCCAGCTTCCTACTTCCCCGCCTTTCCTTCCTTCAAAATTGGCCAAAAACTTGGAGATTCCCACGGATCAGGAGCAATTCATCCGCTCGCAGAGCACCCCGTGCGCACGGGCCATCGGGACCCCGTGCACACGGGCCTCACTTACCCCGTGCGCATGGACCCTCCAGAAACTTTCAGCCATTCCTGTTTTGCATAGTTTTGATTCCAAACCACCACTCGTGTTCTTCCGCACTATTTCTCGTGGTTGTTTGAGTTTCGGGCTACGGTTTCTCGTGTGTCCTAAGGTGTTTCGGCTACTTAGGCGCATTTGGACATCATCATCACCGCTTCTCAACCATCGACTCGGACTACACACTGGCTTCGACAAATTCATCTCCATCCCAACCGTAAGCAAGGACGGTAAACTCGATGACACTCACCTTTGCTTTTGCATTGATAACCCGAGCCTTTTGCATCACTTACCCATCGAGACTAGCAAGTTGAGTATTGCCGGGCCACGCTCTTGTGCACCATAGTGATCGTGTTATCATCGTTGTGCATTAAGTCTCTCCCGTGCATATCTTACAATACTTGTCTCATATCATCCTTGGCTCGAGCATTAAGCATAGAAAAAAAAGCTTTTAAGCAAAAGAGGAGACACGCAGAGCTTGTAAGCAATAGCATTGAGCCTTGTTGCATAGTCACATCATCTTGGTCACCACATACATAGCATAGTTGGGATTGAAGACGACACGTTTCTCTCATAGGTTGGTGCACAAGCGTATCTTGCCCATTTGAGAAATCGAGCTAGCGTCTCTCTAGTATTTGCACAACAAGAGCATTTTCTATGGTTGCACATTTGAGCTCACCCCTTGGTTGTGCGGATCCCATCTATCTTCCGTGTGTGTGTTCCTAGTGATACCCTTGGGTTTGATCTATTTGCTTTACTTGCATCTTTGTGAACCTTCTCAACCTTATTGATATCTTGTCTAACATTTGCTTGAAATTTTTTACCACCCTCCTAATCGAGCTACTCCATAAGCCTTCTACCTGTAGGTGTGAGAAACAAACCCGGTTCTAATTCTACTATTATGGCATTACATTGAGTGACACTTGTTACATCCTCAATCCTCGGAAAAGGTAACTTCGGTATTGTTCTCTCATTTTCCTACTCACCCCACTTGGATATGATGGATAGGCCAACTTCATCAGCAAACCCGCTTCTCGAGGAGCAAGAAGGTGATCACGACTACGTCACCAAGAACCACTTCTTCATCGTGCAATGTGCTCTACATCAAGAGAGCAAAGCGTTGGGTGAATGCTTGGAGAAACTTGCCTCCGACCTTCGTCAATTGGAAACAAGGAACCGCGACTACATCGACGAAAAGTTCAATACACAAATGGAGGAACTCCGCAACCTGATCGTGCGACGCCCGTCTTCCTCATCCTCGTCATCAAGACAGCTCCACTCAAGCCGCCGATCAAGTTAGCAATCTTTGGACTCCTCCTCCTATGAAACAAGTCCTCCCCGAGCTCGAGTCCCTCGTCGTGAAGATCCTCAAGATCGCCAACCTCCATAAAATCCGTTCCATGGCAATGGCTTACAAGATCGAATCCGAACTCGTGAAGGGTCGCGACAACAAGCGCAAGAACCAAAGGACAAAGAGCAAGTACCTCGTCAAGAGACTCAAGATGATGATGCCATCCATCAAGCACAAGCACTCGAGGCACAACGCACACTCTGCGAGTCCACTCGAGCCGTTGCGGAGCGCAACCGCCAAGTGCGAGAACAAGAGGAAGCTCTTCGTCGGGAGATCCAAGAAGAAGTCGCGCATTGTGAAGAACAACAAGAAAGGCGCAACCAAGCACATATTCCTCGTCCTCCTCCACGACAAGAGCGACACCAAGTGGAACAAGTGCTTCATGACCCTCCTCCGCGCCAAGAGCGACAACATGATGAACGAGCATTCAAGGACCTCCCTCCACGACAAGGGCAACATCACAACCGCCACTATGATGAAGAACTATGCTACGACAAGCTCAAGTTCACCATGCCCAAGTTCTCCGGAAGCAACGACCCGAAGAGTATCTCTCATGGGCCTTAAAGGTGGACAAGATATTCCTTCTTCACAACTACGACGAGCAAAGGAAGATCTCCATGGCCTCACTCGAGTTCCAAGACTACGTCCTCATTTGGTGGGAACAAGTGATCGACCGACGACAAGCACGTGGAGAACCACCAATAACAACTTGGACGGAGATGAAGGATGTCATGAGAGCTTGCTTCGTGCCTACACACTACACCCATGATCTCTTCAAGAAGTTGCAACTCCTCAAGCAAGGCACGAATACGGTGGAAGAATACTACCAAGAGATGGAGATCGCCATGATACGAGCCAATGTCAAGGAAGACGACGAGCAACCAATGGCCCGCTTCTTTAACGGCCTCAACCACCCCATCAAGCGGATTGCCGACTTCCAACCATACTCAAACCTTCTCGAGCTAGTTCACCAAGTGACCAAGGCCGAGCGACAAGTGCAAGATGACTTCAAATACGCCAAGTACTCGTCCAAGACTTTCGGCTCCTACTCTCAAGCTCCCGCGACTTCGGCAACTCCTACCTCAACTAGAACATCACCAAGTACTGGCGACAAGTCAAGTTCCAAGCAAGCAACGCCTTCCTCGACTCGCTCTTCGGCAAGCAACTACAAGTCCAAGAATCCATCATCTTCGGCGCCACCAAACGACCCCGTCAAGACAAGTTCTTTCAAGGGTTTCACATGTGGAGGCGGAGGACACAAGTCCTTTGAATGCACCAACAAGCGGACAATGATTTTCAACGATGATGGCACATACGACTCGATGAGCGAAGAAGAAATGGAAGCCCTTGAGCACGTCGCAATGCACCGCGCGTGAACGAAGATGAAGATGATCAAGTGTTTTGTGACAACGATTTAAGTCCCTCTCTCGTGGTCTCCAAGGTCATGATGCTCCAACACCATCAAGATGAAGACCAATGATGCCACATCTTCCACACCAAGGCCGGCATCAATGGGCGTTCCGTGAAGGTCATAATCGACGGAGGAAGTTGTCACAACTTGGCAAGCGACGAGCCATGTTCCAAGCTGCAATTGGTCAAGAAGAAGCACCCTCATCCCTACAAGGTGCAATGGCTAAGCGACTCCGGCACTATTCAAGTGGAGCATACGGTACAAGTTTCATTCAAGATCGGCGCCTACGAGGACACCTTGGAGTGTGACGTCGTACCTATGTCCGTGTGCCATCTTCTCTTAGGTCGACCTTGGCAATTTGACCGCGGAGTCACCCACAATGGAAGAACAAACCACTATAGCTTCAAGATGAAAGGCAAGGAATATGTACTTCGACCTATGTCACGAAGCCAAGTAATCGCCGACAAGCAAGATTCCACCCATCGTAGAGAGCCTAGTGAGAGAGTGAACCACCAAAAACAAAGTGAGAGCCACAAGCCAAAATTGAGCGCCTCTTCGCCAAGAGAGAAAAACTTAGTCCTCCTAGCCACAAAAAGAGAGATGAGAGACATATGTGAGAACCCATCGAGTGTCATCCACTTTGTCCTCCTATGCAAAGATTGAAGGAAATATGCCCTATAGGCAATAATAAAGTTATTATTTATTTCCTTATATCATGATAAATGTTTATTCATGCTAGAATTGTATTAACCGGAAGCATAATACATGTGTGAATACATAGACAAACATAGTGTCACTAGTATGCCTCTACTTGACTAGCTCATTGATCAAAGATGGTTATGTTTCCTAACCATAGACATGAGTTGTCATTTGATTAACGGGATCACATCATTAGGAGAATGATGTGATTGACTTGACCCTTTTCGTTAGCTTAGCACTTGATCGTTTAGTTTGTTGCTATTGCTTTCTTCATGACTTATACATGTTCCTATGACTATGAGATTATGCAACTCCCATTTACTGGAGGAACACTTTGTGTGCTACCAAATGTCACAACGTAACTGGGTGATTATAAAGGTGCTCTACAGGTGTCTCTGAAGGTACTTGTTGGGTTGGCGTATTTCGAGATTAGGATTTGTCACTCCGATTGTCGGAGAGGTATCTCTGCGCCGTCTCGGTAATGCACATCACATAAGCATTGCAACTAATAAGTTAGTTGCAGGATGATGTATTATGGAACGAGTAAAGAGACTTGCCGGTAACGAGATTGAACTAGGTATTGAGATACCGACGATCAAATCTCGGGCAAGTAACATACCGATGACAAAAGGAACAACGTATGTTGTTATGCGGTCTGACCGATAAAAGATCTTCGTAGAATATGTGGGAGCCAATATGAGCATCTAGGTTTCGCTATTGGTTATTGACCGGAGACGTGTCTCAGTCATGTCTACATTGTTCTCGAACCCGTAGGGTCCACATGCTTAACGTTATGATGACAGTTTCATTATGAGTTTATATATTTTGATGTACCGAAGGTTGTTCGGAGTCCCAGATATGATCATATACATGACGAGGAGTCTCACAATGGTCGAGACATAAAGATCGATATATTGGACGGCTATATTCGGACACCGGAAGTGTTTCGGGTGATTTCGGAGAAAACCGAAGTGCCGGAAGGGTTACCGGAACCCCCTGGGGAAGTATTGTGCCTTAGTGGGCCTGAAGGGAGAGAGAGGGCAGAAGCCTAGGAGGTGGCGCGCCCCCTCCCATGGGGAGTCCGAATTGGACTAGGGAAGGGGGCGCAACCCCTCTTTCCCTCTCCCTCTCCCTCTCTTTCCTTCCCCCTTCCCTCTTCCTAGTTGGACTAGGAAAGGGGAGTCCTACTCCTACTAGGAGGAGGACTCCCCCCTCCTTGGCGCGCCTCAAGGGCCGGCCGGCCTCCCCCCTTGCTCCTTTATATACAGGGGCAGGGGGCACCTCTAGACACACAAGTTGATCTTCGTGACCGTTCTCTTAACCGTGTGTGGTGCCCCCCTCCACCATAATCCTTGATAATATTGTAGCGGTGCTTAGGCGAAGCCCTGCGACAGTAGAACATCAATATCATCACCATGCCGTCGTGCTGACGGAACTCTTCCCCGACACTTTGCTGGATCGGAGTCCAGGGATCGTCATCGAGCTGAACGTGTGCTAGAACTCGGAGGTGCCGTAGTTTCAGTGCTTGATCGGTCGGGCCGTGAAGACGTACGACTACATGAACCGCGTTGTGCTAACGCTTCCGCTTCCGGTCTACGAGGGTACGTAGACAACACTCCCCCCTCTCGTTGCTATACATCACCATGATCTTGCGTGTGCGTAGGAATTTTTTTAAAATTACTACGTTCCCCAACAGTGTATCAGAGCCAAGTTACGATCTTGGGACCTGTGGGTTATGGGCCATATAAGTCATACTGCTTACCAGCATGTCATACTTTGATTCGGCGGTATTGTTGGCTGAAGCGGCCCGGACCGACATTACGCGTACGCTTACGCGAGACTGGTTCTACCAACGTGCTTTGCACACAGGTGGCTGGCAGGTGTCAGTTTCTCCAACTTTAGTTGAACCAAGTGTGGCTACGCCCGGTCCTTGCGAAGGTTAAAACAACACCAACTTGACAAACTATCATTGTGGTTTTGATGCGTAGGTAAGAACGGTTCTTGCTAAGCCCGTAGCAGCCACGTAAAACTTGCAACAACAAAGTAGAGGACGTCTAACTTGTTTTTGCATGGCATGTTGTGATGTGATATGTTCAAGACATGATGCTAAATTTTGTTGTATGAGATGATCATGTTTTGTAACCGAGTTATCGGCAACTGGCAGGAGCCATATGGTTGTTGCTTTATTGTATGCAATGCAATTGCGCTGTAATGCTTTACTTTATCACTAAGCGGTAGCGATAGTCGTGGAAGCATAAGATTGTCGAGACGACAATGATGCTATGATGGTGATCAAGGTGTCGCACCGGTGACGATGGTGATCATGACGGTGTTTCAAAGATGGAGATCACAAGCACAAGATGATGATGGCCATATCATATCACTTATATTGATTGCATGTGATGTTTATCTTTTATGCATCTTATCTTGCTTTGATTGACAGTAGCATTATAAGATGATCCCTCACTAAATTATCAAAGTATAAGTGTTCTCCCTGAGTATGCACCGTTGCGAAAGTTCTTCGTGCTGAGACACCACGTGATGATCGGGTGTGATAGGCTCTACGTTCAAATACAACGGGTGCAAAACAGTTGCACACGCGGAATACCCAGGTTTAACTTGACGAGCCTAGCATATAACAGATATGGCCTTGGAACACGGAGACCGAAAGGTCGAGCGTGAATCATATAGTAGATATGATCACCATATTGATGTTCACCATTGATACTACTCCATCTCACGTGATGATCGAACATGGTTTAGTTGATTTGGATCACGTGATCACGTAGAGGATTAGAGGGATATCTTTCTAAGTGGGAGTTCTTAAGTAATATGATTAATTGAACTTAAATTTATCATGAACTTAGTACCTGATAGTATCTTTCTTGTCTATGTTTGATTGTAGATAGATGGCTCGTGATGTTGTTCCGTTGAATTTTAATGCGTTCCTTGAGAAAGTAAAGTTGAAAGATGATGGTAGCAATTACACGGACTGGGTCCGTAACTTGAGGATTATCCTCATTGCTGCATAGAAGAATTACGTCTTGGAAGCACCGCTGGGTGCCAGGCCTGCTGCTGGAGCAACACCAGATGTTATGAATGTCTGGCAGAGCAAAGCTGATGACTACTCGATAGTTCAGTGTGCCATGCTTTACGGCTTAGAATCGGGACTTCAACGACGTTTTGAATGTCATGGAGCATATGAGATGTTCCAGGAGTTGAAGTTAATATTTCAAGCAAATGCCTGGATCGAGAGATATGAAGTCTCCAATAAGTTCTATAGCTACAAGATGGAGGAGAATAGTTCTGTCAGTGAACATATACTCAAAATGTCTGGGTATCATAATCACTTGACTCAACTGGGGGTTAATCTTCCTGTTGATAGTGTCATTGACAGAGTTCTTCAATCACTGCCACCAAGCTACAAAAGCTTCATGATGAACTATAATATGCAAGGGATGAATAAGACTATTCCTGAGCTCTTCGCAATGCTAAAAGCCGCGGAGGTAGAAATCAAGAAGGAGCATCAAGTGTTGATGGTCAATAAGACCACTAGTTTCAAGAAAAAGGGCAAGGGGAAGAAGAAGGGGAACTTCAAGAAGAACAACAAGCAAGTTGCTGCTCAGGAGAAGAAACCCAGGTCTAGACCTAAGCCTGAAACTGAGTGCTTCTACTGCAAGCAGACTGGTAACTAGAAGCGGAACTGCCCCAAGTATTTGGCGGATAAGAAGGATGGCAAAGTGAACAAAGGTATATGTGATATACATGTTATTGATGTGTACCTTACTAATGCTCGCAGTAGCACCTGGGTATTTGATACTGGTTCTGTTGCTAACATTTGCAACTCGAAACAGGGGCTACGGATCAAGCGAAGATTGGATAATGACGAGGCGACGATGCGCGTGGGAAATGGTTCCAAAGTCGATGTGATCGCGGTCGGCACGCTACCTCTACATCTACCTTCGGGATTAGTATTAGAACTAAATAATTGTTATTTGGTGCCACCGTTGAGCATGAACATTATATCTGGATCTTGTTTGATGCGAGACGGTTATTCATTTAAATCAGAGAATAATGGTTGTTCTATTTATATGAGTAATATCTTTTATGGTCATGCACCCTTGAAGAGTGGTCTATTTTTGATGAATCTCGATAGTAGTGATACACATATTCATAATGTTGAAATCAAAAGATGCAGAGTTGATAATGATAGTGCAACTTATTTGTGGCACTGCCATTTAGGTCATATTGGTATAAAGCGCATGAAGAAACTCCATACTGATGGACTTTTGGAACCACTTGATTACGAATCACTTGGTACTTGCGAACCGTGCCTCATGGGTAAGATGACTAAAACACCGTTCTCTTGTACTATGGAGAGAGCAACGGATTTTTTGGAAATCATACATACAGATGTATGTGGTCCAATGAATGTTGAGGCTCGTGGCGGATATCGTTATTTTCTCACCTTCACAGATGATTTAAGCAGATATGGGTATATCTACTTAATGAAACATAAGTCTGAAACATTTGAAAAGTTCAAAGAATTTCAGAGTGAAGTTGAAAATCATCGTAACAAGAAAATAAAGTTTCTACGATCTGATCGTGGAGGAGAATATTTGAGTTACAAGTTTGGTCTACATTTGAAACAATGCGGAATAGTTTCGCAACTCATGCCACCCGGAACACCACAGCGTAATGGTGTGTCCAAACGTCGTAATCGTACTTTACTTGATATGGTGCGATCTATGATGTCTCTTACAGATTTACCGCTATCGTTTTGGGGTTATGCTTTAGAGACGGCCGCATTCACGTTAAATAGGACACCATCAAAATCCGTTGAGACGACGCCTTATGAACTGTGGTTTGGCAAGAAACCAAAGTTGTTGTTTCTGAAAGTTTGGGGTTGCGATGCTTATGTGAAAAAGCTTCAACCTGATAAGCCCGAACCCAAATCGGAGAAATGTGTCTTCATAGGATACCCAAAGGAGACTGTTGGGTACACCTTCTATCACAGATCCGAAGGCAAGACTTTTGTTGCTAAATTTAGAGTTTTTCTAGAGAAGGAGTTTCTCTCGAAAGAAGTGAGTGGGAGGAAAGTAGAACTTGATGAGGTAACTGTACCTGCTCCCTTATTGGAAAGTAGTACATCACAGAAATCGGTTTCTATGACACCTACACCAATTAGTGAGGAAGCTAATGATGATGATCATTAAACTTTAGAACAAGTTACTACTGAACCTCGTAGATCAACCAGAGTAAGATCCACACTAGAGTGGTACGGTAATCCTTTTTTGGAAGTCATGCTACTAGATCATGATGAACCTACGAACTATGAAGAAGCGATGGTGAGCCCAGATTCCGCAAAATGGCTAGAAGCCATGAAATCTGAGATGGGATCCATGTATGAGAACAAAGTGTGGACTTTGGTTGACTTGCCCGTTGATCGGCAAGCAATTGAGAATAAATGGATCTTCAAGAAGAAGACTGATGCTGACGGTAATGTTACTGTCTATAAAGCTCGACTTGTTGCAAAAGGTCTTCGACAAGTTCAAGGGATTGACTACGATGAGACCTTCTCACCCGTAGCGATGCTTAAGTCTGTCCGAATCATGTTAGCAATTGCCGCATTTTATGATTATGAAATTTGGTAAATGGATGTCAAAACTGCATTCCTGAATGGATTTCTGGAAGAAGAGTTGTATATGATGCAACCAGAAGGTTTTGTCGATCCAAAGGGAGCTAACAAAGTGTGCAAGCTCTAGCGATCCATTTATGGACTGGTGCAAGCCTCTCGGAGTTGGAATAAACACTTTGATAGTGTGATCAAAGCATTTGGTTTTGTACAGACTTTTGGAGAAGCCTGTATTTACAAGAAAGTGAGTGGGAGCTCTATAGCATTTCTGATATTATATGTGGATGACATATTATTGATTGGAAATGATATAGAATTTCTGAATAGCATAAAGGGATACTTGAGTCTTACTCAATTTCACACCTTGTAACACAGGCAAGAACCCTTTCTTTGCTTGATCCATTTTGAACTTCTTCAAAACCTTGTCAAGGTATGTGCTTTGTGAAAGTCCAATTAAGCGTCTTGATCTATCTCTATAGATCTTATTGCCCAATATGTAAGCAGCTTCACCGAGGTCTTTCATTGAAAAACTCTTATGTCCGACCACTGCAGAAGATAGAGAAAAAAATGAAAGATGTTCCCTATGCTTCAGCCATAGGCTCTATCATGTATGCAATGCTGTGTACCAGACCTGATGTGTGCCTTGCTATAAGTCTAGCAGGGAGGTACCAAAGTAATCCAGGAGTGGATCACTGGACAGCGGTCAAGAACATCCTGAAATACCTGAAAAGGACTAAGGATATGTTTCTCATATATGGAGGTGACAAAGAGCTCATCGTAAATGGTTACGTTGATGCAAGCTTTGACACTGATCCGAACGATTCTAAATCGCAAACCGGATACGTGTTTTTACTGAGCGGTGGAGCTGTCAGTTGGTGCAGTTCTAAACAAAGCGTCGTAGCGGGATCTACATGTGAAGCAGAGTACATAGCTGCTTCGGAAGCAGCAAATGAAGGAGTCTGGATGAAGGAGTTCATATCCGATCTAGGTGTCATACCTAGTGCATCAGGTCCAATGAAAATCTTTTGTGATAATACTGGTGCAATTGCCTTGGCAAAGGAATCCAGATTTCACAAGAGAACCAAGCACATCAAGAGACGCTTCAATTCCATTCGGGATTTAGTCCAAGTGGGAGACATAGAAATTTGCAAGATACATACGGATCTGAATGTTGCAGACCCGCTGACTAAGCCTCTTCCACGAGCAAAACATGATCAGCACCAAGGCTCCATGGGTGTTAGAATCATTACTGTGTAATCTAGATTATTGACTCTAGTGCAAGTGGGAGACTGAAGGAAATATGCCCTAGAGGCAATAATAAATTTATTATTTATTTCCTTATATCATGATAAATGTTTATTATTCATGCTAGAATTGTATTAACCAGAAACATAATACATGCGTGAATACATAGACAAACATAGTGTCACTAGTATGCCTCTACTTGACTAGCTCGTTGATCAAAGATGGTTATGTTTCCTAACCATAGACATGAGTTGTCATGATTAACGGGATCACATCATTAGGAGAATGATGTGATTGACTTGACCCTTTTCGTTAGCTTAGCACTTGATCGTTTAGTTTGTTGCTGTTGCTTTCTTCATGACTTATACATGTTCCTATGACTATGAGATTATGCAACTCCCGTTTACCGGAGGAACACTTTGTGTGCTACCAAACATCACAATGTAACTGGGTGATTATAAAGGTGCTCTACAGGTGTCTCCGAAGGTACTTGTTGGGTTGGCGTATTTCGAGATTAGGATTTGTCACTCCGATTGTCGGAGAGGTATCTCTGGGCCCTCTCGGTAATGCACATCACATAAGCCTTGCAAGCATTGCAACTAATAAGTTAGTTGCGGGATGATGTATTATGGAACGAGTAAAGAGACTTGCTGGTAACGAGATTGAACTAGGTATTGAGATACCGACGATCAAATCTCAGGCAAGTAACATACCGATGAAAAAAGGAACAACGTATGTTGTTATGTGGTCTGACCGATAAAAGATCTTCGTAGAATATGTGGGAGCCAATATGAGCATCCAGGTTCCGCTATTGGTTATTGACCGGAGACGTGTCTCGGTCATGTCTACATTGTTCTCGAACCCATAGGGTCCGCATGCTTAACGTTACGATGGCAGTTTCATTATGAGTTTATATATTTTGATGTACCGAAGGTTTTTCGCAGTCCCGGATATGATCACGGACATGACGAGGAGTCTCAAAATGGTCGATACATAAAGATCGATATATTGGACGGCCATATTCGGACACCAGAAGTGTTTCGGGTGATTTCGGATAAAACCGGAGTGCCGGAAGGGTTACCGGAACCCCCCGGGGAAGTATTGGGCCTTAGTGGGCCTGAAGGGAGAGAGAGGGCAACAACCCAGGAGGTGGCGCGCCCCCTCCCATGGGGAGTCTGAATTGGACTAGGGGAGGGGGGGGGGTCCTACTCCTACTAGGAGGAGGACTCCCCCCCTTGGCGCGCCTCAAGGGCCGGCCGGCCTCCCCCCTTGCTCCTTTATATACAGGGGCAGGAGGGCACCTCTAGACACATAAGTTGATCTTCGTGACCGTTTGTAACACCCTCGATGCGGCTATAGCTCCCACGTGTCGAGGCACGACTTAGAGGCATAATCGCATTGAAAGCAATGTCGCAAGTTAGGCAATCTTCACAACATCCCATGTAATATAGATAATAAAAGGGGAGATACATAGTTGGCTTACACTCGCCACGTCAATCAAAGTACATAAATAGCATTACAACATTCAAACACTCATGGCCCGACTACGGCGCCAAAATAAAAGATAAACCCAACATGCGACACGGTCCCGATCACCCCAACTGGGCACCACTACTGATCATCAGGGAAAGACACGTAGTATCGGCGCGAGTCCTCGTCGAACCCCCACTTGAGCTCAAGCGCGTCATCTGGAACGGAATCATCAGGCCCTGCATCTGGTTTGGAAGTAATCTGTGAGCCACAGGGACTCAGCAATCTTGCACCCTCGCGATCAAGACTATTTAAGCTCATAGGTAAGGCAAGGTAAATATGTGGAGCTGCAGCAAGCGACTAACATATATGGTGGCTAACCTGTTCGCAAAAGAGAGCGAGAAGAGGAGGCAAAGCGCAAACGAGTAACTAGAAGGCAACCTGCGGCAAGCATTACTCCAACACCGTGTTCACTTCCCAGACTCCGCCGAGAAGAGACCATCATGGAAACTCACACAGTTGATTCATTTTAATTAAGTTAAGGTTCAAGTTATCTACAACCGGACATTAACAAATTCCCATCTGCCCATAACCGCGGGCACGACTTTCGAAAGTTCAAATCCCTGTAGGGGAGTCCCAACTTAGCCCATGACAAGCTCTCACGGTCAACGAAGGAATATACCTTCTCCCGAGACATTTCGATCAGACTCGGTATCCCGGTTCTTCAAGACACTTCGACAAGTTAAAACAAATCCAGCAACACCGCCCGAATGTGCCGACAAATCCCGATAGGAGCTGCACATATCTCGTTCTCAGGGCACAATCGGATAAGCAATTCGTACAACTAAAACCAGCCCTCGAGTTTCCCCGAGGTGGCGCTGCAAGGGGCTCTAGGTTGGACCAACACTCAGAGGAGCATTGGCCCCCGGGGGGGGGGGGGGTTAAATAAGATGACCCTCGGGCTCCGGAAACCCAAGGGAAAAAGAGGCTAGGTGGCAAATGGTAAAACCAAGGTTGGGAATTGCTGGAAAAGCTTTAATCAAGGCGAACTATCAAGGGGTTCCCATTATCACCCAACCGCGTAAGGAACGCAAAAATCCGGGAACATAACACCGATATGACGGAAACTAGGGCGGCAAGAGTGGAACAAAACACTAGGCGAGAGGCCGAGCCTTCCACCCTTTACCAAGTATATAGATTCATTAAGATAACAAGATAATATAGTGATATCCCAACAAGTAAATAATGTTCCAACAAGGAGCGGTCTCCAATCTTCACCTGCAACTAGCAACGCTATAAGAGGGGCTGAGCAAAGCGGTAACATAGCCAATCAACGGTTTGCTAGGACATGGTGGGTTAGAGGTTTGACATGGTAATTTGGGAGGCTTGATAAGCAAGTGGTAGGCATCGTAGCATAGGCATAGCAAAAGAGCGAGCATCTAGCAAAGCAAAGATAGTAGTGATTTCGAGGGTATGATCATCTTGCCTGCAAAGTTGTCAGAGTTGACTGGATCCTCGAAAGAAAACTCAACGGGTCCTTGTTAGCGAACTCGTCTCCCGGCTCTACCCAAATAAGACAAACAAGCAACAAGGACACAATCAACCACGTGCAAGGCTCAAACAATATGATGCAAAGATGGTATGCTATGCGGGATGCAATATGTGATGCATATGCAAGATTTGACAAGGAATGCATGAACCTGGCCTCAACATGGAAATCCAAGTGTGCCACTGGAAAGGTGAGGTGAAACCGCTTGAAAACGATATAAAGAACGCCGGAATCGGAGTTACGGTTTGGAAATGGCAAGCAATTCAAATATGACCACGTTCTGCGATTTACAGCAAGTAGCCATCTAAATGCAACAAGATGAGCATGCTACAACACCCAAACATGGCATAAAAATACATGGCAGGGATCTATTCATGATGCTTAACAAAAGACTAGCACTGAGCTACGGCCAATTCATCCATTAACAGGTTCAAACAAGCATGGCAAAAATGCATTTGGTAAACAGATTTCAGACTTAGTGAAATCAACACTTGTCTGGAATTTTAGATCAGGTAGCCCACTTTGGAGCATGAAAACTATATGCTAAAGGACCTGAACATGGCAAATTAAAGCATGACATGGAGCTACTCAAAGAGCTTAACAAAAGTCCCTTAGTGACCTTGAGCCAAAAGGGATCAGAAAATACATTTGCAAGCATGTGAACATGGCAAAAACATAATCAGTTCTCAGACTTAGTGAAAACTGGAGCATGCTGAAACAAATATCAAGTAGGCATGTTTACGAGCTCGATGCACTCACTACAGAACAAGTCATGACAAACTAAGCATACACCCATAAAAAATACACAAAATACAAGCTAGACATGGCAAGAACAATAACATAGCATGCACGGATCAACTACAACATCCTCGGCAAAATTGCTAACAAGTAGATAATCTGCCCAGATTCACGAAATGACAAAAGTAGAGCTCGATTGACTCAAGCTAGGGTGCTCCATAATTGCAAACAAAGACATGGATGGATAGAGCACTACAATATTAAGAAAACATCCTTACTGATCATCCTCAAAAGAGGCACGGATCACTAGGAAACAACATGAACATAAGGCATATTGAGATAAACAGATCAAGGATTTAGTGGAAATGCTAAGTCCTTGAAATCAGCATTAACGAATGCACCACTTTGCAAGCTTGTGCTAGTCACCACACACATCACAAAAATACATGGATTGCACCTCTGGATAGATGGCAAAACATATAACAAAACTCATGTAGAGCTCAGGGGCATATCATGCACACATTAATCATGGCAAAATGACAAATGTCTAATTGGAGCAGCAGATCTGACAATTATCTCAAATAGCACTCTTCTAACAGCATTTCGGGCATGAAGATGAACTCAAAAGAAAATGATGCAATGAGATGAAATGATGTACTCTCTGAGGCAAACATTTTGATATGCTATATGCCCAAAACGGAGCTACGGATGCGGAGTTACGATGCAATGAACATAGCAAAAATAATTAGGGTTTCGGGCAAAAAGTCAACCCGATCTATTCCCAAATCTAGATCCAGCCGGCACGCTTTACGAGGATCGCCGGAAATCTTGAAGGTCGCCGGAGTCCTTGCG
>NC_041392.1:352848227-352880624 GCF_002162155.2 Triticum dicoccoides
GGCCTCAGAGGCGGCGGCGGCGACGGTTGCCATGTGGCGGCGGCGGGGGCAAAACGGACATGTCCGTCGGTGGCTGTTGTGTCCGGCGGCGCGCGATGATGAGTGGAGCTAGGGTTTTCGGTGAGAAGGAGAAGGAGATTTTCGGGGGTGTCTTTATATAGGCATAGAGGAAGCTAGGAGAGTCCAAATGAGGTGCGGTTTTTGGCCACGCGATCGTGATCGAACGGTCTAGCTGATGGAGAGGGTTTTGGTGGATTTTGGGCCAACTTGGAGGGGTGTTGGGCTGCAACACACACGAGGCCTTTTCGGTCCCTCGGTTAACCGTTGGAGCATCAAACGAAGTCCAAATGGTACGAAACATGACAGGCGGTCTACCGGTAGTAAACCAAGGCCGCTTGTCAAGTCTCGGTCCAATCCGGAAATGTTTAATCCCCACACACAAAAGAAAGGTAGAAATGACCACCGGAGGAGAACGGAGCGCCGGAATGCAAAACGGACAACAGGGAAAATGCTCGGATGCATGAGATGAACACGTATGCAAATGCAATGCACATGATGACATGATATGAGATGCATGACAACGACAACAACACACGGAGACAAAAACCCAAACTCGAGAAAATAAAATAACTTAACGCCGGAAATGGCAAGAGTTGGATTACATATTAGGCAAATCATATCCGGGGTGTTACATCATTCTCTTAGCTGTGTGCGGTGCCCCCCTCCACCATAATCCTCGATAATATTGTAGCGGTGCTTAGGCGAAGCCCTGCGACAGTAGAACATCAAGATCGTCACCACGCCGTCGTGCTGACGGAACTCTTCCCCGACACTTTGCTAGATCGGAGTTTAGGGATCGTCATCGAGCTGAACGTGTGCTAGAACTCGGAGGTGCCGTAGTTTCCGTGCTTGATCGGTCGGGCCGTGAAGACGTACGACTACATCAACCGCGTTGTGCTAACGCTTCCACTTCTGGTCTACGAGGGTACGTAGACAACACTCTCCCCTCTCGTTGCTATGCATCACCATGATCTTGCGTGTGCATAGGATTTTTTTTTGAAATTACTACGTTCCCCAACAAAGATGAGGTGGCAGAAACTAACAATCCTAATCCTCTACCTCTAGTGTTTTCTAACTTGTTACAGGAATTCAAAGATGTCTTCCTCGATGAGCTACCTCCCGGTCTCCCTCCTCTACGTGGCATTGAACATAGGATCGACCTCATCCCCGGCGCACCTCTTCCGAAAAAGGCTCCCTACCGTGTCAATCCCGAAGAAACTCAGGAGATCCAATGGCAAGTACAACAACTCATCGACAACGGTCATGTACGTGAAAGCTCGAGCCCTTGTGCCATTCCGGTTATACTTGTGCCCAAGCAATATGGTAGTTTTCGCATGTGCTCCGATTGTAGACCCATCAATGCTATCACTGTTCGTTATAGGCATCCCATACCTCGCCTAGATGATATGTTAGATGAGCTTAGCGGCGCGACCATTTTCTCCAAAATTGATCTCAAAAGTGGCTATTATCAAATACGCATACAAGAAGGTGACGAATGGAAAACTACTTTCAAAACTAAATTTGGCTTGTACGAGTGGTTAATTATGCCTATGGGTTTGTCGGAAGCTCCCGGTACTTTCATGCGACTTATGCATTTTGTGCTTTGTCCTTACATTGGAGTGTTTGTTGTGGTCTAGATGACATTCTTGTTTTTAGCAAATCCATCAAAGATCATGTGACACATGTTAGGACCGTTTTGCAAACTCTTCGCAAGGAACGTCTTTTTGCAAACATGAAAAAGTGCACTTTTGGAGTTGACAAGCTTGTTTTCTTGGGTTTTGTTGTTTCTTCCAAGGGTGTCCATGTTGATGAGTCTAAAATTGAAGCAATTAAAACTTGGCCACAACCTACTAATTTGCAACAAGTGTGCAATTTTCTTGGTCTTGCGGGTTTCTATCATCGCTTTGTGAAGGATTTTAGCTCTATCGCTGCACCGTTACATGCTTTGAGTAAGAAGAATGCACCCTTTGTTTGGGGAGCTTTGCAATCAACCACTTTTGATGAGCTCAAATCCTTGCTTACTCATGCTCCGATTCTTTCTTTGCCTAACTTTGACAAAACTTTTGAGCTCCATTGTGATGCTAGTGGTAACGAAATTGGAGGAGTTTTAATGCAAGAAAAGCGCACTATTGCATATTTTAGTGAATAACTCTCCGGTGCTCAACTTAACTATCCAATCTATGACAAAGAATTGTATGCTTTAGTGCGTGTGTTACATGTTTGGGAGCATTACCTTAGACCGCATGAGTTTGTCATACATACCTATCACGAGACTCTAAAGTACCTTAAAGGCCAAACCAAGTTGAATAAACGGCATGCTAAATGGAGTGAATTTATTGAATCTTTCCCCTATGTGATCAAGTACATTAAGGGCAAAGAGAATGTTGTGGCGGATGCCCTTTCCCGCAAATGCATGTTACTTACTCAACTTGAATTGAATGTTGTTGGATTTGATCATATCAAACATTTGTATGAGCATGATGTGACTTTTGCTATTCCTTATGCTAAGTGTGTGACGCATACTTCTTGGGAACGGTACTATATCAAAGATGGTTACCTTATGAAAGCTAACAAACTATGCATTCCCGAGTCTTCTTTTCGTTTGTTACTTTTGCAAGAAGCTCATGGAGGTGGACTCATGGGACATTTTGGATGCGACAAGACTTTTGCCTCGCTCTCCAAGCACTATTGTTGGCCTCACATGTATCGCGATGTTGCACATTTCACCACACGATGCTCCACATGTTGCAAAGCTAAGTCACAATCTCAATCCCATGGTTTACATATGCCCTTACCTATTCCACATCAACCTTGGGAAGATATTAGCATGGATTTTATACTTGGCTTACCTAGAACTCAAAATGGCAAGGATTCCATATTTGTTGTCGTAGATCGCTTCTCTAAAATGGCTCATTTTATCCCATGCAATAAGATAAATGATGCTTCACATGTTGCCAATCTCTTTTGTAGGGACATCTTGAGGTTGCACGACGTGCCAAAGACAATTGTGTCGGACCGGGACGTCAAGTTCTTAAGATACTTTTGGAAGACGCTTTGCGCCAAGCTCGGAATCAAGGTCCTCTTCTCCACCGCGTATCATCCTCAAACCGATGGCCAAACGGAAGTCACCAACCGGACACTTGCCACTCTCCTATGCGTGTTGATCAAGAGGAATATCAAGGAGTGGGAGGAGTGCCTACCTATTGCCGAGTACGCCTACAACCGTGCAAGACACTCTACAACCGGCAAGTCTCCATTCGAGGTTGTCTATGGCTTCAACCCATTGTCGCCATTGGACATCCTTCCTCTATCGCTTCAAGAACGAGAAAACATGGATGCTAGTGCAAGAGCCACCTACCTCAAGAAGATGCATGAAGAAACACGTTCTACGATCGAGCGACACGTACAGCGACTCGCCTCCAAGCACAACACCCACAAGTCTCCAATGGTGTTCCAACCGGGTGATCAAGTATGGATACATCTACGCAAGGACCGTTTCCCCTAGGAAAGAAAGTCCAAGCTACTCCCGAGAGCCGATGGTCCCTTCAAGGTGCTCGCACGCTACAACGATAACGCTTACAAGGTTGACCTCCCACGCGACAAGTACAACGTGAGCGACATCTTCAATGTCAAAGACTTGGCCAAGTACCATGGTGATGACGATCACGATCCGTGGTCGGATCTCTCCCAAGGGGGGGGGGGAGATGATGCGGAGCATCCTTCCTCCATCCCCATGGACTCTACACCAACACATCAAGCCCCACGTGGACCTGTCACAAGAGCGAGATCACGTGCTTTGGAAACCGAGGTGAACTCCTTCCTACTTGACTTGCATACGGATATGAACGGGACTTGGTTGCTACCTCACCAAGATATGCTATGTCTCATTAGGTACAAACAGGAACACCACCATGAGGCTCATGAGCATCCCCAAGGAGAAGGAAGACCACCCCAAGGCCACGTGAACCAAGACGGAGTGCAACAGCAGCAACACTGGAAGTCCCAGGTGACCCCGTGCGCACGGGCCCCCGAGACCCCGTGCCCACGGACTGCCCAGGAAGTTGGCGCTGGAGCACCCCGTGCGCACGGGCGTGTACCGTGCCCACGGGACCCCCGTGCGCACGGGCCCAACTTACCCCGTGCGCACGGGCCTCCCAGGATGGCCGGCTGAGATTGCATTTCGCCCTCCTCTTCATCTCCTTCGACCCCAAGTCTATATAAGTCGTACCTAGAACCATGTTTAGGGTAAGCAAAGTGTATATGAGACATTTGTGAGCTTTTCTCCTTGTATCCCCTCCTCTTGGAGATCTAGACCCCTTTTGGGAAGAATCCTTGGGATTATCAAGCCCTCCTCTTGGAGAAGATCAAGATCAAGACCTCACCTAGTGGGAAGAACTTACCTAGTGCTATTTTCCTTGAATTGTTCATGTAATCTTGTGGATCTCATGTGTGCTACTCTAGTGGATGTGATATTTGGGTTTGTTTGAGTGTTTTGTGTCTTGTGCTCTTGAGTGTTCTTCCTCTTTTCCCCCTCCAAGTGTGAAAAGATCCCCTCTAGGGTTTTGCCCTACAACAAAACTCTTTGCGGGCTCATCATGTACAAGCACCCCAACCGACATGACATTCTGGAAATGATTATTGACACCAACAAACAAGCCGAAGGCATGTCGTACAAATTGGGCCTGTATGTGGTGCCGAATGTTATGATGTCGCTGAAAAATGTGTACCGCAACCTTCTGCTCCCGCTTGCCCATATCAGGTTCTTCATCACGCCCTCGTTGTCAAGCTGATCTTTGTACTCCAATTTGAAGTGTGGATCCTTTTCCCCAATTTTTGTAAAAACCTCCATCGTCTTCCTCACATTATCATCTACCTGCTCTCTGCTTATCTTTTCACATAGATTTTCACAAATACCTCTTAATGAACGACACATTTTCCATAAATCCAAAAAAGCTGCCTATGATGTTTATAAACCTTCGGAAGGTTGACATTGTTCCACCTCAGCTCCTTTATCAGGTCTCTACTTTACACATCAATGTGCTTTTGCGATGGCCAGTGTATCATCTCTGTAACACCCTCGATGCGACTATAGCTCCCACATGTCGAGGCATGACTTAGAGACATAATCGCATTGAAGGCATATGTCGCAAGTTAGGCAATCTTCACAACATCCCATGTAATATAAATAATAAAGGGGAGATAACATAGTTGGCTTACACTCGCCACGTCAATCAAGTACATAAATAACATTACATCATCCAAACACTCATGGCCCGACTACGGTGCCAAAATGATAAAGAACCCAACATGCGACACGGTCCCAATCACCCCCAACTGGGCACCACTACTGATCATCGGGAAAGGAGACATAGTAACATTGTGAGTCTTTGTCGAACTCCCACTTGAGCTCATACACGTCTCCTGGAGCGGAATCATCAGGCCCTGCATCTGGTGTAATAGTAATCTGTGAGCCACAGGGACTCAGCAATCTCGCACCCTCGCGATCAAGACTATTTAAGCTTATAGGCAAGGAAAGGTAAATTATGAGTGGAGCTACAGCAAGCGACTGGCAAGTATGGTGGCTAACTTATCCGCAAAAGAGAGCGAGAAGAGGAGGCAAAGCGCGAGCGAGAAACTAGAGAGCAACCTGCGCAAACATTACTCCAACACCGTGTCCACTTCCCGGACTCCGCCGAGAAGAGGCCATCACGGTAACACACTCAGTTGATACATTTTAATTAAGTTAAGGTTCAAGTTATCTACAACCGGACATTAACAAATTCCCATCTGCCCATAACCGCGGGCACGGCTTTCGAAAGTTCAATCCCTGTAGGGGAGACCCAACTTAGCCCATGACAAGCTCTCACGGTCAACGAAGGAATAGACCTCCTCCCAAGGCGTTCCGATCAGACTCGGTATCTCGGTAATTCAAGACACTTCGACAGGTTAAAACAAGACCAGCAACACCGCCCGAATGTGCCGACAAATCCCGATAGGAGCTGCACATATCTCTTTCTCAGGGCACACTCAGATTGTCTTAGGTACGGGTAGGCCAGTCCAGAGTTGCCCCTGGTGGCCACCGGCAGCTGACAGGTGGACCAACACTCAGAGGAGCACTGGCCCGGGGGGGTTAAAATAAGATGACCCTTGAGTCTGCAGAACCCAAGGGAAAGAAAAGGCTAGGTGGCAAATGGTAAAACCAAGGTTGGGCATTGCTGGAAAAGCTTTAATCAAGGCGAAATATCAAGGGGTTCCCATTATAACCCAACCGCGTAAGGAACACAAAATCCGGGAACATAACACCGATATGACGGAAACTAGGGCGGCAAGAGTGGAACAAAACACTAGGCGAGAGGCCGAGCCTTCCACCCTTTACCAAGTATATAGATGCATTAAGATAGCAAGATAATATAATGATATCCCAACAAGTAGTTAAATGATGTTCCAACAAGGAACGGCCTCCAATCCTCACCTGCAACTAGCAACGCTATAAGAGGGGCTGAGCAAAGCGGTAACATAGCCAATCAACGGTTTGCTAGGACAATGGTGGGTTAGAGGTTTGACATGGCAATATGGGAGGCTTGCAAGCAAGTGGTAGGCATCGTAGGAATGGCATAGCAAAAGAGCGAGCAAACTAGCATAGCAAAGATAGTAGTGATTTCGAGGGTATGATCATCTTGCCTGCACAGTTGTCAGAGTTGACTGGATCCTCAAAAGCAAACTCAACGGGCTCCTCGTTAGCGAACTCGTCTCCCGGCTCTACCCAAGCAAGACAAACAAGCAACAAGGATACAATCAACCACGTGCAAACTCAAACAACACAATGCAAAGATGGTATGCTATGCGGGATGCGACGCGGGATGCAAAATGCAAGATATGACAGGAAATACAAGAACCTGGCCTCAACTTGGGATTCCAAGTGTGCCACTGGAAAGATGAGATGAAATCGCTTGAAAACGATATAAAGAACGCCGGAATCGGAGTTACGGTTTGGAAATGGCAAGCGATTCAAATATGACACCGGTCTGCGATTTACAGCAAGTAGGCATCTAAATGCAACAAAATGAACATGCTACAGCCACCAAACATGACAACAAAATACATGGCAGGGATGCACACAAGATGCTTAACAAAAGTCTAGCACTGAGCTACGGCCAATTCATCCATTAACAGGTTCAAACAAGCATGGCAAAAATGCAAATGACAAAACAGATCTCAGACTTAGTGAAATTAACACTTGTCTGGAATTTCAGATCATATAGCCCTCTTCGGAGCAACAAAACAACATGCTACAGGACCTGAACATGGCAAAGTAAAGCATGGCATGGAGCTACTCAAAGAGCTTAACAAAAGTCCCTTAGTGACCTTGAGCAAAAAGGGATCACAAAATATACTAACAAGCACACGAACATAGCAAAAAAAAACATAATCAGTTTTCAGACTTAGTGAAAACTGGGACATGCTGAGACATAACTCACGAAGGCATGTTTACGAGCTCGATGCACTCACTACGGTGCAAGTCATGGCAAGACAAGCATACACCCATCAAGAAGGCACAAAATTCAAGCTAGACATGGCAAGACCAATAGCATAGCATGCATGGATCAACTACAATAACATCGGCAAAATCACAAACAAGTTGACGATCTGCCCAGATTTTCAACGTAGCAAAAGTAGAGCTCGATTGCCTCAAGCTAGGTTGCTCCATAATTTCAAACAAAGACATGGATGGATAGAGCACTACAATATTAAAAAAACTCCTTTACTGATCATCCTCAAAATAGGCAGGGATCAGTAGGAAACAACATGAACATATGGCATCGTGAGATAAACAGATCCAGGACTCGGTGAAATCACTAAGTCCCTGAAAACAGAATTAGCAAGTGCACCACTTTGCAAGCTTGCACAAGTCACCACACACATCCTAAAAATACATGGGTTGCACCTCTGGAAAGATGACAAAATCCTTAACAAAACATATATAGAACTCACGGGCATATCATGCACACAATAATCATGGAAAAATGACAAAAGTGCTAAACGGAGTAGCAGATCTGACAATTAACTCAAGTAGCCCTCTTCTAACAGCATTTCGGGTATCAAGATGAGCTCAAATGAAAATGATTCAATGGAATGAAATGATGTACTCTCTGAGGTGAACATTTTGATATGCTATATGCATGAATCGGAGTTACGGATGCAAAGTTACGGGGCTATGAACAGGAGCACTTGGATGTGCAATTTCGGGACTTGGACAAAAAAATCAACCTCTGGATTAGGGTTTACTGTTCACCCCGATCCAGATCTGGATCGCACTGTAGCTGTACTGTAGATGGCGGCGCGCGCAATCCGAGGATGGCCGGCCGGAGTTTCGCCGGAGGAGGCGCGGGGCGGCGCCGGGGAAGTCGGAGGAGGCCGGATCGGGCGGATCTGGCCGCCGGAGGACCCACCGGCGACGAGGACAGCGCGGCGAGGGGCGGACTGCGAGGCGGCAGCCGCGGCGAGGGGCGGCGCCCGTGGGCTGGCGGCGGCGGAGGGCGCCGGCGACGAGGTCGCGCGCGGCTCGGGAGCTCCTCTCCCTGGAGCTTGGCGTGGAGGAGCGGCGGGGAAACGGGCCCCGCGGGCCAGACGCGGGCCGGCGGCGGCGGAATGCGGTGAAGTGGGCACGGCGCCACGTGGCCTTGCGGGATTGGCCTGGGCGGATCGGGCGGACACGTCCGGCCGTCCGGATTTTGTCCGGCGGTCGGAGGAGGAGAGGGGCTAGGGTTTGATCCAGAATTTTTGGGGAGGACCTATATATAGGCATAGGAGGAGCTAGGGGAGTCCAAATGAGGTGCGGTTTTCGGCCACGTGATCGTGATCGAACGCTCTAGATGATGGAGTAGAGTTAGGTGGGTTTTGGGCCAAATTGGAGGGGTGTTGGGCTGCAACACACATGAGGCCTTTTCGGTCCCTCGGTTAACCGTTGGAGTATCAAACGAAGTCCAAATGGTACGAAACTTGACAGGCGGTCTACCGGTAGTAAACCAAGGCCGCTTGGCAAGTCTCGGTCCAATCCGGAAATGCTTAATCCCCACACACGAAAGAAAGGTAGAAATGACCACCGGAGGAGAACGAAGCGCTGGAATGTAAAACAGACAACGGGGAAAATGCTCGAACGCATGAGATGAACACGTATGAAAATGCAATGCACATGATGACATTATATGAGATGCATGACAATGATAACAACACACGGAGACAAAGACCCGAACCTGAGGAAATAAATATGACTTAACGCCAGAAACGACAAGAGTTGGAGTACAAATAGGGAAAGTTACATCCGGGGTGTTACAATCTCACCAAAGTTTGGCTGGGCGAATGATTGTGACTCTCCCGATGCTCTGCAATATACCACGTATTGTCCTCCATCCGCAGCAACTATTGAGTGCCGGGCATTCGCAAAGGCAGGACCGTGTGTGCTTCGCACCAGGTTTACCCTGCATAGGTAATCAATCTGATCAGAATGCGCACACTACACATAACCTGCATCTATTTGTATTGCTGAACATCATACTACTACGCAACATCCCCTTGCTTACAGGGCAACCGTAGTCAATTTCCTACATGCACTTCGTCCTCTCAACATTCAGCCGACTTTTGCCATAACGATCCCAAAACCTTTTTCACAAGAATACAAGTTGTAGAAATCATATGCTTCATCTAGCGAGTCGAAAGTAGTACCATTGGGCCTGCTAGGGGCAGCGGCACCAAATCCTCAACCTGCAAGCAATGAAATTATTTCTGTCAACTAAATTATTCCACCGAACATCATTATGCAGATGAAATCTAGTAATCTGATAGATGGAATTTGCCGTTAAAAACAATAAAGCATGCACGCTAGCTCATATGACAACATTTTGCATAGTACAAAAAAACATTGGACCTTGAAATCCTAAATATCCTCAACCTACAAGCAATCAAATTGTTCCTGTTAACTAATTTATTCCACTTAACATCATGCCGCAGATGAATCCTAGTAATCTGCTAGATGGAATTTGCCTTTCAATGCAGCAAGTGTGCGCGCTAATTCATATCACAACATTTTAGCACACTAATACACAGAAACATGGGTGGCTGCTAGCATGAATATCCATACTGTAAAACTGCATAATAGTGCTGAACATACATTTCATTACCCTCACCTCTTATTCTAGCCAAGAGCCTAGGGATTCATCTGTTAGTGCCCCTGACCATGAACCCCACCAGTCAGGACCATAGAGGCAACTAGCATGCGGCCCAGGCGTGTGCATAAGGACAACCCACACTACGTCGCCCAGAGTGGGTGAACAATATCGACCCAGCCAAGAGGTGTACTTAAGCCAACACCCGACCCTCGTCTAGGGTATCCAGTGGATCAACGGCGAAACGACACCCGACAACTACTAACTACCCAATCCCCTTTCATGCTCGCTCGAACCCTAGTTCATCTACTGAAACCATAATCTAATCACTACGTTGATTTGTATCTATGAGTGAGATTTCCATCAAACCTATGAGATACTAGTGTGTCCCTTACATATGGTATCAGTCGCCACCACCACCCTTCCCTTCGCGCGTTCTGGCATAGTTCATCGAGACACGAAGTCCTTGCCAAGTGCAACTACAACTGGAGCACATGGATCCGGCTATCAAGACCTACTCTGACAAGATCACCTCCATGATGGAGACCAACATGACGGCCGTCACGGCGGTCACCACCTGCCTGGATGACCTGGCGGCGTGGCGGCCCGATCTGGAGCGGTGCATCGCCGATCTGGGAGATGTTGTAGCCGCACTCCAGCAAGGGCGACCCGACACCAACGACGCCAACGGCAGGGGCACCCAGGTGCTGGCTCCCACGGTGCCACCACCAGCAACTCGTAGCACATCTCCTCGTGCTGCTGAAGGCGCGGCGAATGCACCACGTGGGTCCAATGACCATGACTCGTTCCATCTGCAATGGGGGACGATGGTGGTGTCGTTCCAGACGCCTGATATGTCTCCAACGTATCTATAATTTTTGATTGCTCCATGCTATTATATTATCTATTTTGGATGTTAATGGGCTTTATTTTACACTTTTATATCATTTTTGGGACTAACCTACTAACCGGAGGCCCAGCCCAAATTGCTGTTTTTTGCCTATTTTAGAGTTTCGCTGAAAAGGAATATCAAACGGAGTCCAAACGGAATGAAACATTCGGGACCGTGATTTTCTCAACAAACATGATCCAGGAGACTTGGAGTGGGCATCAAGAAACAATCGAGGAGGCCACGAGGCAGGGGGGCACGTTTACCCCCCTGGGCACGCCCTCCACCCTCGTGGGCCCCTCGTTGCTCCACCGACCTACTTCTTCCTCCTATATATATCCATGTACCCCCCAAACATCCAGGAGCACCACGAAAACCTAATTCCACCGTCGCAACCTTCTGTACCCGAGAGATCCCATCTTGGGGCCTTTTCCGGAGCTCCGCCGGAGGGAGCATTGATCACGGAGGGCCTCTACATCAACTCCATGGCCTCTCTGGTGATGTGTGAGTATTTTACTTCAGACCTTCGGATCCATAGTTATTAGCTAGATGGCTTCTTCTCTCTCTTTGGATCTCAATACAAAGTTCTCCTCGATCTTCTTGGAGATCTCTTCGATGTAATCTTCTTTCACGGTGTGTTTGTCGAGATCCGATGAATTGTGGGTTTATGATCCAGATTATCGATGAACAATATTTGATTCTTCTCTGAATTCTTTTATGTATGATTGGTTTATCTTTGCAAGTCTCTTCGAATTATCAGTTTGGTTTGGCCTACTAGATTGATCTTTCTTGCAATGGGAGAAGTGCTTAGCTTTGGGTTCAATCTTGCGGTGTCCTTTCCCAGTGACAGTAGGGGCAGCAAGGCACGTATTGTATTGTTGCCATCGAGGATAAAAATATGGGGTTTATATCATATTGCATTAGTTTATCCCTCTACATCATGTCATCTTACTTAAAGCATTACTCTATTCTTATGAACTTAATACTCTAGATGCATGCTGGATAGCGGTTGATGTGTGGAGTAATAGTAGTAGATGCAGAATCGTTTCGGTCTACTTGTCACGGACATGATGCCTATATACATGATAATACCTAGATATTCCTATAACTATGCTCAATTCTATCAATTGCTCGACAGTAATTCGTTTACCCACCGTAATACTTATGCTCTTGAGAGAAGCCACTAGTGAAACCTATGGCCCCCGGGTCTATCTTCCATCATATTAATCTTCCAACACTTAGATATTTCTATTGCCGTTTATTTTACTTTGCATCTTTATTTCTCTTTATCATAAAAATACTAAAAATATTATCTTATCATATCTATCAGATCTCACTCTCGGAAGTGACTGTGAAGGGATTGACAACCCTTTATCGCATTGGTTGTGAGGTTCTTATTTGTTTATGTAGGTGCATGGGACTCGAGTGTGATCTCCTACTGGATTGATACCTTGGTTCTCAAAAACTGAGGGAAATACTTACGCTACTTTACTGCATCACCCTTTCCTCTTCAAGGGAAAACCAATGCAGTGCTCAAGAGGTAGCCAGAAGGATTTCTGGCGCCGTTGGCAGGGAGATTCGCGCCAAGTCAAGTCAAGATTTGACTCCCGACAACAAGCCATTTCTGGCGCCGTTGCTGGGGAGTCTACACACAAGTCAAGACATACCACGTACCCATCACAAACTCTTATCCCTCGCATTACATTATTTGCCATTTGCCTCTCGTTTTCCTCTCCCCCACTTCACCCTTGCCGTTTTATTCGCCCTCTCTTTTTCCGTTCACCTCTTTTTTGCTTGCTTCTTGTTTGCTCGTGGGTTGGACTGCTTGCTTGTCATGATGGCTCAAGACAATACTAAATTGTGTGACTTTGCCAATACCAACAACAATGATTTTCTTAGCACTCCAATTGCTCCTCTTACCGATGCTGAATCTTCTGAAATTAATGCTGCTTTGTTGAATCTTGTCATGAAAGATCAATTCGCTGGCCTTCCTAGTGAAGATGCCGCTACCCATCTAAATAGCTTTGTTGATTTGTGTGATATGCAAAAGAAGAAATATGTGGACAATGATATTGTTAAATTGAAGCTATTTCCTTTTTCCCTTAGAGATCATGCTAAAGCTTGGTTTTCGTCTTTGCCTAAAAATAGTATTGATTCATGTAATAAGTGCAAAGATGCTTTTATCTCTAAGTATTTTCCTCCCGCTAAAATCATCTCTCTTAGAAACGATATTATGAATTTTAAGCAACTTGATCATGAACATGTTGCACAAGCTTGGGAGAGGATGAAATTAATGATACGTAATTGCCCTACACATGGTTTGAATCTTTGGATAATTATGCAAAATTTTTATGCCGGATTGAATTTTGCTTCTAGAAATCTTTTAGATTTGGCTGCATGAGGCACTTTTATGGAAATCACTTTAGGAGAAGCTGCTAAACTCCTAGATAATATTATGGTTAATTATGCTTAATGACACACCGAAAGATCTACTAATAAAAAGGTGCATGCGATAGAAGAAATTAATGTTTTGAGTGGAAAGATGGATGAACTTATGAAATTGTTTGCTAATAAGAGTGTTTCCTCTAATCCTAATGATGTGCCTTTGTCTACCTTGATTGAGAATAATAATGAATCTATGGATGTGAATTTTGTTGGTAGGAACAATTCTAGTAATAACGCGTATAGAGGTAATTTTAATTCTAGGCCGTTTTCTAGTAATTCCTCTTATAATTATGGTAATTCCTACAACAATTCTTATGGAAATTTTTAATAAAATGCCCTCTAAATTTGAGACTAATTTAAGGAGTTTATGAATTTGCAAAAGAATTTCAATGCTTTGCTTGAAGAAAAATTGCTTAAGGTTGATGAATTGGCTAGGAACGTTGATAGAATTTCTCTTGATGTTGATTCTTTGAAACTTAGATCTATTCCACCTAAGCATGATATCAATGTGTCTCTCAAATCCATGAGAATTTCCATTGATGAGTGCAAAGAAAGAACCGCTAGGATGCGTGCTAAGAAAGATTGCTTTGTGAAAGCGTGTTCCTAGTTTCTATGAAACTAAAGATGAAGATCTAAAATTTATTGATGTCTCCTATTAAATCTTTGTTTTGCAATATGAATCTTGATAATGATGGGACTGAAGATGAGCCACCTTTACCTAGAAGGCATTCTAAAAATTCAGAGTTTTTAGATCTTGATGCAAAAATTGGTAAAAGTGGGATTGAAGAGGTCAAAACTTTAGATATAAATGAACCCACTATTTTGTATTTCAAGGAATTTAATTATTATAATTGCTCTTTGATAGATTGTATTTCCTTGTTGCAATCCGTGCTAAATTCTCCTCATGCTTATAGTCAAAATAAAGCTTTTACTAAACATATTGTTGATGCTTTGATGCAATCTTATGAAGAAAAACTTGAGTTGGAAGTTTCTATCCTAGAAAACTTTATGATGAGTGGGAACCTACTATTAAAATTAAAATTAAAGATCATGAATTCTATGCTTTATGTGATTTGGGTGCTAGTGTTTCCACGATTCCGAAAACTTTATGTGATTTGCTAGGATTCCGTGAATTTGATGATCGTTCTTTAAACTTGCACCTTGCGGATTCCACTATTAAGGAACCTATGGGAAGAATTAATGATGTTCTTATTGTTGAAAATAGGAACTATGTGCCCATAGATTTCATTGTTGTTGACATAGATTGCAATCCTTCATGTCCTATTATTCTTGGTAGACCTTTCCTTAGAACGATTGATGCAATTATTGATGTGAAGGAAGGGAATATTAGATTACAATTTCCGTTAAGGAAAGGCATGGAACACTTCCCTAGAAAGAAAATTAAATTACCATATGAATCTATTATGAGAGCCACTTATGGATTTCCTACCAAAGATGGCAATACCTAGATCTATCCTTGCTTTTATGCCTAGCTAGGGGCGTTAAACGATAGCGCTTGTTGGGAGGCAACCCAATTTTATTTTTATTCCTTACTTTTTGCTCCTGTTTAGTAATAAATAATTTATCTAGCCTCTGTTTTGGTTGTGTATTTTGTGTTTAATTAGTGTTTGTGCCAAGTAGAACTGTTGGGAAGACTTGGGGAAAGTCTTTTTGATCTTGCTGTAAAAAACAGAAACTTTAGCGCTCATGAGAATTGCTGCCATTTTTATTTCGAAAGTGATATTTAGTTAATTCTTTTTTCAGATGATTAATAGATAAATTCCTCACGTCCATAAATGTATTTTAGAATTTTTGGGGTTCCAGAAGTTTGCGTGAGTTACAGATTACTACAGACTGTTCTGTTTTTGACAGATTCTGTTTTTCCTATGTTGTTTGATTATTTTGATGAATCTATGGCTAGTAAAAGAGTTTATAAACCATAGAGAAGTTGTAATACAGTAGGGTTAACACCAATATAAATAAATAATGAGTTCATTACAGTACCTTGAAGTGGTGTTTTGTTTTCTTTCGCTAACGGAGCTCACGAGATTTTCTATTTAAGTTTTGTGCTGTGAAGTTTTCAAGTTTTGGGTAAAGATTTGATGGATTATGGAACAAGGAGTGGCAAGATCCTAAGCTTGGGGATGCCCATGGCACCCCAAGGTAAAATTCAAGGACACCAAAAATCCTAAGCTTGGGGATGCCCCTAAAGGCATCCCCTCTTTCGTCTTCGTCTATCGGTAACTTTACTTGGAGCTATATTTTTATTCACCACATGATATATGTTTTGCTTGAAGCGTCTTGTATGATTTGAGTCTTTTATTTTTAGTTTACCACAATCATCCTTGCTATACACACCTTTTGAGAGAGACTCACATGATTTGAAATTTATTAGGATACTCTATGTGCTTCACTTATATCTTTTGAGCTATATAGTTTTTGCTCTAGTGCTTCACTTATATCTTTTAGAGCACGGCGGTGGTTTTATTTTGTAGAAATAATTGATCTCTCATGCTTCACTTATATTATTTTTAGAGTCCTTTAGAACAACATGGAAATTTTCTTTTAGGAATAATATGAAAACTTTCATAGAAGTGCATTGAATACTATGAGAAGTTTGATACTTGATAATTGTTTTGAGATATGGAGATGGTGATATTAGAGTCATGCTAGTTGAGTAGTTGTGAATTTGAGAAATACTTGTGTTAAAGTTTGTGATTCCCGTAGCATGCACGTATGGTGAACCGTTATGTGATGAAGTCGGAGCATGATTTATTTATTGATTGTCTTCCTTATGAGTGGCGGTCGGGGACGAGCGATGGTCTTTTCCTACCAATCTATCCCCCTAGGAGCATGCGTGTAATACTTTGCTTTGATAACTTGCAGATTTTTGCAACAAGTATATGAGTTCTTTATGACTAATGTTTAGTCCATGGATTATACACACTCTCATCCTTCCACCACTGCTAGCCTCTCTAATACCGCGCACTTTTCGCCAGTATCATACACCCACCATATACCTTCCTCAAAACAGCCACCATACCTACCTATTATGACATTTCCATAGCCATTCCGAGATATATTGCCATGCAACTTTCCACCGTCCCATTATTATGACACGCTTCATCATTGTCATATCGCTTGCATGATCATGTAGTTGACATCGTATTTGTGGCAAAACCACCGTTCATAATTCTTCATACATGTCACTCATGCATCACTGCACATACCGATACACCGCCAGAGGCATTCACATGAAGTCATATTTTGTTGTAAGTATCGAGTTGTAATTCTTGAGTTGTAAGTAAATAAAGCGTGATGATCATCATTATTAGAGCATTGTCCCAAGTGAGGAAAGGATGATGGAGACTATGATTCCCCCACAAGTCGGGATGAGACTTCGGACGAAAAAAAGAGAAAGGCCATAAAAAGGAGAAGGCCCAAAAAATGAGAGAAAAAGAGAGAAGGGACAATGCTACTATCCTTTTTCCACACTTGTGCTTCAAAGTAGCACCATGATCTTCATGATAAAGAGTCTCCTATGATATCACTTTCATATACTAGTGGGAATTTTTCATTATAGAACTTGGCCTGTATATTCCAATGATGGGCTCCCTCAAAATGCCCTAGGTCTTCATGAGAAAGCGAGTTGGATGCACACCCACTTAGTTTTTTTGTTGAGCTTTCATATACTTATAGCTCTAGTGTATCCATTGCTTGGCAATCCCTACTACCTCACATTGATATCTATTGATGGGCATCTCCATAGCCCGTTGATACGCCTAGTTGTTGTGAGACTATCTTCTCCTTTTTTTGTCTTCTCCACAACCACCATTCTATTCCACATATAGTGCTATGTCCATGGCTCATTCTCATGTATTGCGTGAAGATTGAAAAAGTTTGAGAACATCAAAAGTATTAAACAATTGCTTGGCTTTCATTGGGGTTGTGCATGACTTAAATATTTTGTGTGGTGAAGATAGAGCATAGCCAGACTATATGATTTTTTAGGGATAACTTTCTTTGGCCATGTTATTTTGAGAAGACATGATTGCTTAGTTAGTATACTTGAAGTATTATTATTTTTATGTCAATATGAAACTTTTATCTTGAATCTTTCGTATCTGAACATTCATGCCACAATAAAGAAAAATTACATTGAGAAATATGTTAGAAAGCATTCCACATCAAAAATTCTTTTTTTATCATTTACCTACTCGAGGACGAGCAGGAATTAAGCTTGGGGATGCTTGATACGTCTCCAACGTATCTATAATTTTTGATTGCTCCATGCTATTATATTATCTATTTTGGATGTTAATGGGCTTTATTTTACACTTTTATATCATTTTTGGGACTAACCTACTAACTGGAGGCCCAGCCCAAATTGTTGTTTTCTTGCCTATTTTAGAGTTTCGCCGAAAAGGAATATCAAACAAAGTCCAAACGGAATGAAATCTTCGGGAACGTGATTTTCTCAACAAACGTGATCCAGGAGACTTGGAATGGGCGTCAAGAAACAATCGAGGAGGCCACGAGGCAGGGGGGCGCGCCCTCCACCCTTGTGGGCCCCTCGTTGCTCCACCGACCTACTTCTTCCTCCTATATATATCCACGTACCCCCCAAACATCCAGGAGCACCACGAAAACCTAATTCCACCGCCGCAACCTTCTGTACCCGAGAGATCCCATATTGGGGCCTTTTCCGGAGCTCCGCCGGAGGGAGCATTGATCACAGAGGGCCTCTACATCAACTCCATGGCCTCTCCGGTGATGTGTGAGTAGTTTACTTCAGACCTTCAGGTCCATAGTTATTAGCTAGATGGCTTCTTCTCTCTCTTTGGATCTCAATACAAAGTTCTCCTCGATCTTCTTGGAGATCTATTCGATGTAATCTTCTTTTGCGGTGTGTTTGTCGAGATCCGATGAATTTTGGGTTTATGATCCAGATTATCTATGAACAATATTTGATTCTTCTCTGAATTCTTTTATGTATGATTGGTTTATCTTTGCAAGTCTCTTCGAATTATCAGTTTGGTTTGGCCTACTAGATTGATCTTTCTTGCAATGGGAGAAGTGCTTAGCTTTGGGTTCAATCTTGCGGTGTCCTTTCCCAGTGACAGCAGGGGCAGCAAGGCACATATTGTATTGTTGCCATCGAGGATAAAAAGATGGGGTTTATATCATATTGCATGAGTTTATCCCTCTACATCATGTCATCTTACTTAAAGCATTACTCTATTCTTATGAACTTAATACTCTAGATGTATGCTGGATAGCGGTCAATGTGTGGAGTAATAGTAGTAGATGCAGAATCGTTTTGGTCTACTTGTCATGGACGTGATGCCTATATACATGATCATACCTAGATATTCTCATAACTATGCTCAATTCTATCAATTGCTCGACAGTAATTCATTTACCCACCGTAATACTTATGCTCTTGAGAGAAGCCACTAGTGAAACCTATGGCCCCCGGGTCTATCTTCCATCACATTAATCTTCCAACACTTAGCTATTTCTATTGCCGTTTATTTTACTTTGCATCTTTATTTCTCTTTATCATAAAAATATAAAAAATCTTATCTTATCATATCTATCAGATCTCACTCTCGTAAGTGACTGTGAAGGGATTGACAACCCCTTTATCGCGTTGGTTGTGAGGTTCTTATTTGTTTGTGTAGGTGCGTGGGACCCGAGCGTGATCTCCTACTGGATTGATACCTTGGTTCTCAAAAACCGAGGGAAATACTTACGCTACTTTACTGCATCACCCTTTCCTCTTCAAGGGAAAACTAACACAGTGCTCAAGAGGTAGCAATGCCGCCGCCTCCCAACCAAGGGACTGAGGCCGGACATCTGGGCGGTGGTCATGGTGCAACGACCACCATCCCTGGACACTATGTGTGCCTTGGCACTGCTCTGAGAAGAAGTGGCAGATGTGGCATACATGGAACCATCTAGGCAACCGGCGACACAGCCACGAGAGGTGCCGATTTGACCTCTAGCAATGCTACCGCTTCCTCCTCCACCGGCCCGCAACCCATTGCAAGCAGGGGTGACCGATCGGCACGAGACCGATGTGACCTGGATGGAATCAACAAAGATCAAGACCCTATGAGATTATCGAAGAGCAAGGGGGTTATGCTTCAAGTGCAGTGAGCGCTGGGGCCACGAGAATGTTTGCCCCACATCGGTGCAATTCCACATGGTGGAGGAGTTGCTGAAGTTGTTCGGCATCAACGCATCGTATATCTACAGAATGCGCCATCAGAGGAGCCAAGATAGGATGCAGTCATGGTGATCTCGCGATCAGCCGTGACGGGAGGGGTATTCCCGAAGGTGTTCCAGCTCCGGGCATGAATTCAAGGCCATGAGGTGTTGATGCTGGTCGACTCAGGTAGCATCACCTCGTTCAACAACAAGTGATTCACCGAGGGCAGTGAAGGTGTGCGTCCTACGCGTGGTGGAGGGGGGGGGAGCTGCTTTGCTCCACAAATGTTCCAAGATGCATGTGGTGCTCACAAGGGTACCAATTCACCTCTGACATGAAGGTGCTTGATCTCGGCGTCTACGACTGATAACCCACAAGTATAGGGGATCACAACAGTTTTCGAGGGTAGAGTATTCAACCCAAATTTATTGATTCGACACAAGGGGAGCCGAAGAATATTTGCAAGTATTAGCTGTTGAGTTCTCAATTCAACCACACCTGAGGACTAAATATCTACAACAGAGTGATCAGTATCAGAGTAATATGATAGTTTGATAGTAGTAGTAACAGTAGCAATAGCAACGGTAGTAGTAACAGTAGCAGTTTTATAGTAATTGTAATAGTAGTGATAGGTCTCCATCGTATCTATTTTTCCTAACACTTTTGCTCTTATTTTGGACTCTAATTTGCATGATTTGAATGAAACTAACCCAGACTGACGCTGTTTTCAGCAGAACTACCATGGTGTTGTTTTTGTGCAGAAATAAAAGTTCTTGGAATTGGACGAAACTTTTTGCAGAATTATTTTGGAATATGTCTTTCAAGATATCAAGAAATTTATCCCTACAAAATCATATAGTCTTGTCATGCTCCATCCCCTGATACAACCCATAGATTCATCAAAATAGGCAAACAACACAATAAAAAAACAGAATCTGCCAAAAACAGAATCTGTCAAAAATAGAATAGTTTGTAGTAATCTGGACTTTAGCCAAACTTATTTAACTCCAAAATTTATGAAAAATTAGCAAAACTTGGGAAATTTATATATCAATAAAGTGTAAAAAAAGTCAAAAAATTTCGTCGCTCTAGTGATTTTTAACAATTCTGCTACTAGACATAAAAGTTTCTGTTTTTTCACAGAATCAAATCAATAATCTTCCAAACCATCCCAAATGTCTTACTTAGCACAAACACTAATTAAAACACTAAAACACAATAATAACAGAAGTATAATTGCATATTTATTGAAAAACAGAAGCAAAAGAAAAAACATAAAATAAATTTGGGTTGCCTCCCAACAAGCGCTATTGTTTTATGCCCCTAGCTAGGCATATTGCATAGATCTAGGTATTGCCATCTTTGGTATTCATTCCATAAGTGGCCCTCATAATAGATTCATATGGCAAGTTAATTTTATTTCTTGGAAAGTGTTCCGTGCCCTTCCTAAATGGAATTGAAATCTAATGTTTCCTTCTTTCATATCAATAATTGCACCAACCGTTCTAAGGAAAGGTCTACTAAGAATTATCGGGCATGTAGGATTGCAATCTATATCAAGCACAATGAAATATACAGGCACATAATTTCCGTTTGCACTAAGAAGAACATTATTAATCCTTCCCATAGGTTTCTTAATAGTAGAATCCGCTAAGTGCAAATTTGAGGAACAATCATCAAGTTTATGGAAACCTAGCACATCACATAAAGTTTTTGGAATAGTGGAAACGCTAGCACCCAAATCACATGAAGCATTGCACTCATAATCTTTAAACTTAATCTTAATGGTAGGTCCCCATTTATCATATAGCTGTCTGGGGATTGAAACTTCTAACTCAAGTTTCTCTTCAAAAGGTTTCATCATAGCATCAACGATATGTTTAGTAAAAGCCTTATTTTGATTATAAGCATGAGGTGAATTAAGCATAGATTGTAACAAGGAAATACACTCAATCAAAGAACAATTATCATTATTAAAATCCTTGAAATCCAAAAGCGTGGGCTCATCACTAGTTAAAGTTTTGACCTCGCCAAACCCACCTTATCAATTTTTTCATTAAGATCTTCACCCTCCAAATTATTGGGACACCTTCTAGCTAAAGTTGACTCCTCTCCAGTCCCTTCTTTATCAAGTTTTATATTAGCAAACAAAGATTCAATAGGAGTCACACCAATCACTTTAAGATCTTCATCATGATTATCGCAAAAACTAGAAGAACATACTTTTCCTAGCCATTCTCCCTTAGCAAGCATCCTAGCGGTTCTCTCCCTACTTCCATTAATAGAAATTTGAAAAGATTTCAGAGACTCATTAATATCAAGCTTGGGCGACATAGATCTAATCTTAAGGGAATCAATTTCATGAGAAATTCTATCAACCTTCCTAGCCACATCATGAGTCTTAAGCAATTTTTCTTCTACCATAGCATTGCAATTCTTTTGGGAATTGATAAAATATTTAACATTATTCTCAAGATTACAAGGTATCTTATTGTAATTTCCATAAGAATTGTTGTAGGAATTACCATAATTATTAGAGGAAGTACTAGGAAACGGTCTAGGATTAAAATTGCCTCTATATACGTTATTACCAAAATTGTTCCTACCAACAAATTTCACATCCATAGATTCATTATTATTCTCAATCAAAGTAGACAATGGCACATCATTAGGATCAATAGGAGCACTCTTGCTAGCAATCAATTTCACAAGTTTATCAATCTTTCCGCTCGAAGTATGAGTTTCTTTAATACAATGCCATTGAGAGTATTTTGCCGTAATAAGATCTAGGAGTCAAGTAGCTTCTCCTAGAAGTACGACCCGCGGCAGAATCTAAAAGATTTCTAGATGCAAAATTCAATCCAACATAATTTTTTGGTATGATTATCCATAAACTTAAACCATGAGTAGGGAAATTTCTTATCATTAACTTCATCCTCTCCCATGATTGTGCAACATGTTCATGATCAAGTTGCTTAAAATTCATTATATTGTTCCTAAGGGAGATGATCTCAGCGGGAGGAAAATACTTGGAAATAAAAGCATCCTTACACTTATTCCATGAATCAATACTATTTTTAGGTAAAGATGAAAACCAAGTTTTAGCACGATCTCGTAATGAGAATGAAAATAATTTCTATTTGACAATATCATTATCCACATCTTTTTTCTTTTGCGTATCACACAATTCAACCGAAGTATTTAGATGGGATGCAACATCTTCATTAGGACTACCGGAAAATTGTTCTTTCATAACTAGATTTAACAAAGCAGCATTAATTTCATAAGATTCCGCACTAGTGGCGGGAGCAATCGGAGTACTAATAAAATCATTATTATTAGTGATGGAAAAATCACACAATTTAGTATTCTGTTGAGACATCGTT
This sequence comes from Triticum dicoccoides, assembly GCF_002162155.2. NCBI lineage: Eukaryota > Viridiplantae > Streptophyta > Magnoliopsida > Poales > Poaceae > Triticum > Triticum dicoccoides. The sequence goes on from NC_041392.1 coordinate 352,871,385, forward strand.
ACAAAGAAAGCAATCGAGCACACAAGCAAACAAAAGGCAAACGAAAAAGCAAACAGAAAGAAGGCGAATAAAAAGGCAAAAATTTTCTGAAAACATTTTAGAAGTGTGGGAGATAAAAACGAGAGGCAAATGGAAAATAATGTAAATGCAAGAGATGCGAGTTTATGACGGGTACTTGGTAGTCTTGATGTAGATCCTCCCCGACAACGGCGCCATAAATTCTTCCTGCTACTTCTTGAGCTTGCGTTGGCTTTTCCCTTGAAGAGGAAAGGGTGATGCAACAAAGTAGAGATAAATATTTCCCTTAGTTGAGAGCCAAGGTATAAATCCAGTAGGAGGAACACACAAGTCACCAATGGTTGCACGTACACAAACAAACATATACTTGCACCCAACGCGATAAAGGGGTTGTCAATCCCTTCATGGTTACTTGCAAGGATGAGATCTGATAGTGATAAATATAAAAGATAAGTAAAAGTGTAAAATAAGATAAGAGTAAATAAATTGTAGCAAGGTATTTTTGTAGTTTTGATTTAATAGATATGAAAGTATTATGATAAAAATAGACCCGGGGCCATAGTTTTCACTAGAGGCTTCTCTCATGAAAGAACACATACAATGGGTAAACAAATTACTGTTGAGCAATTGATAGAAAAGCGAATAATTATGATGATATCTAAGGCAATGATCATGAATATAGGCATCACGTTCGTGACAAGTCAATCGGCTCCTGCCTGCATCTAGTACTATTACTCCGCACATCGACTGCTATCCAGCATGCATCTAGTGTATTAAGTTAACAAGAATGGAGTAACGCCTTAAGCAAGATGACATAATGTAGAGGGATAGACCCAATCAATATGAACAAACCCCATCCTTTTATCCTTAATGTTAATAATACAAATGCAAACACATGTCATGTCCCTTTCTGTCACTAGGAATAAGCACCGCAAGATTGAACCCATTACAAAGCACCTCTCCCATTACAAGAAAAATCAATCTAGTTGGCCAAACCAAATCAATAGATCAAGAGAAATACAAGTCTATCTTAATCATGCATAAAAGAGTCCATAGAAGACTCAAATAATATTCATAGATAATCTGATCATAAACCCACAATTCATCGAATCTCAACAAATGCATCGCAAAAGAAGATTACATCGAATAGATCTCCAAGAACATCAAGGAGAACATTGTATTGAAGATCAAAGAGAGAGAAGAAGCCATCTAGCTACTAGATATGGACTCGTAGGTCTATGGTAAACTACTCACACATCATTGGAAGGGCAACAAGGTTGATGTAGAAGCCCTCCATGGTCGAATCCCCCTCGGCAGAGTACTAGAAAAGGCCTCCAGATGGGATCTCACGACGACAGAAACTTGCTATGGCGGAACAGGTATTTTTCGTGTGCCCTTTGGTCTATGGGGAATATTTGGGTATTTATAGAAGAAGAATTAGGGTTAGAAGTGCCACGGGCGGCCCACAAGCTTTGGGGGGGGGGTGCACCCGTCGAGCTTGTGGCCACCCCGTGGCCCTTCTGGCCTCATCCCGAAGCTTCCAGGGTGTCTTGTGGTCCAAGAAAAATCATCAAAAAGTTTCGTTCTATTTGGCATTGATTTTCTATAAAGGAAAAAAGGAAAACAACAACTGGCACTTGGCACTAGGTTAATAAACTAGCCCCAAAAAATAATATAAAATAACATAATAATGCATATAAAGCATCCATGATGGATAATATAATAGCATGGAACAATAAACAATTATAGATACATTGGAGATGTATCACTGGCGCACCCATACACAACCACCAAGGTGGCTTTGCTGTACATGCAACAACTGTACAAACTGCATGGGTTTCCTGTAGCTATTGTTTCTGACCGTGACCCGGTGTTTACCAGCCATTTTTGGCAAGAAATGTTCAATTATGCAGGCATGGAGCTGCGCATGAGCACGACGAATCATCCTCAAACAGACGACCAGATGGAGCATGTGAACCAGTGCATCAAGACCTGATCGCGATGTTTCGTGCAGGAGTATCCCAAGTGCTGGAGTTTCTGGATCCTGCTGGCGCAATTCTGGTACAACTCTTACCACTCAGCCATCGGCATGAAGCCATTCAAGGCGATGTAAGGGAGGGAGCCCAGGCATTGGGGGATCATGACGATGACCTCCTGTACGGTCCCTGCACTACAGTCGTGGCTCAAAGAGCGCGCTGTGATGCAAGGCATGATCCAGCAACAGCTTCATCAAGCGCGCCAAGCCATGAAGGATCAAGCTGACAAGAAATGATCCTTCGCCAAGATCAACGACGTCGCCTACGAGCCCAAGATGCCATCTCACGCTACGACACACCCCTTCTTCCATGTCTTGCAACTCCGGCAAGCTCAACTTCTTGGTACAACAGCCTCAATGGTCCTGCCATCACGCCATCCTACAGTCTGGGTGGCACAAGAAGAACGACATGATGAAGGAACATGTGCAAGTACAGTGGTCAACACCATTGGTCACCATCACCTGGGAGGACAAGGAGGCACTACGCGCGCGATTCTCGCACGCTAAGGCTTGGGGACAAGCCTCTTCTAAGGAGAAGGGGGTGTTAGTGCCCCTGACCATGGGATCCCACCAATCAGGACCACAGAGGCAACCAACGCGCAGACTAGGCACGCGTACTAGGACAACCCACTCTACGACGGCCCAGAGTGGGTGAATAAGGCCGGCTGTAACACCCACAATGCGGCTATATCTCCCACGTGTCGGGGCACAACTTAGAGGCATAGCCGCATGGTAGGCTTGTCGCAAGAGGGGTAATCTTTACACATCCCATGTACTGAATAAGAAAGGGATAAAGAGTTGGCTTACAATTCCCACTTCACACAATACATAAATAATTCATACATCATCCAAAGTACAATCAAAGGTCCGACTATGGAACCAAAATAAAGGAAGACAACCCCAAATTCTAGATCCCCGATCGTCCCAACTGGGCTCCACTACTGATCATCAGGAAAAGAAACATAGTAACGACCCGAATCCTCGTCGAACTCCCACTTGAGTTCGGTATCATCACCTTGCTACCTCTTGAGCACTACGTTGGTTTTCCCTTGAAGAGGAAAGGGTGGTGCAGTAAGGCAACGTAAGTATTTCCCTTAGTTTTTGAGAACCAAGGTATCAATCCAGTAGGAAACCACGCGCGAGTCACCTCGTACCTACACAAACAAATAAGAACCTCGCAACCAACGCGATAAATGGGTTGTCAATCCCTTCACGGCCACTTGCAAGAGTGAGATCTGATAGAGATGATAATAATAAGATAAATATTTTTGGTATTTTTATGACATAGATTGAAAATAAAAGATAGCAAAATAAAGTAGATTGGAAACTTATATGATGGAGAATAGACCCGGGGGCCATAGGTTTCACTAGTGGATTCTCTCAAGATAGCATAAGTATTACGGTGGGTGAACAAATTACTGTCGAGCAATTGATAGAAAAGCGAATAATTATGAGAATATCTAGGTATTATAATGTATATAGGCATCACGTCCGAGACAAGTAGACCGAAATGATTCTACATCTACTACTATTACTCCACACATCGACCGCTATCCAGCATGCATCTAGAGTATTAAGTTCGCAAGAACATAGTAATGCCTTAAGCAAGATGATATGATGTAGAGGGATAAACTCATGCAATATGTTATAAACCCCATCTTTTTATCCTCGATGGCAACAATACAGTACGTGTTGTTTCCCTTTCTATCACTGGGATCGAGCACCGTAAGATTGACCCAAAGCTAAGCACTTCTCCCATTGCAAGAAAGATCAATCTAGTAGGCCAAACCAAACTGATAATTCGAAGAGACTTGCAAAGATAAACCAATCATACATAAAAGAATTCAGAGAAGATTCAAATATTTTTCATAGATAAACTTGATCATAAACCCACAATTCATCGGATCTCGACAAACACACCACAAAAGAAGATTACATCGAATAGATCTCCAAGAGAATCGAGGAGAACTTTGTATTGAGATCCAAAGAGAGAGAGAGAGAAGAAGCCATCTAGCTACTAGCTATGGACCCGAAGGTCTGAAGTAAACTACTCACACATCATCAGAGGGGCCATGGAGTTGATGTAGAGGCCCTCCGTGATCAATGCCCCCTCCGGAGGAGCTCTGGAAAAGGCCCCAAGATGGGATCTCTTGGGAACAGAAGGTTGCGGCGGTGGAATTAGGTTTTCATGGTGCTCTAGGATGTTTGCGGGATATATGGATACATATAGGAGGAAGAAGTAGGTCGGTGGAGCAACGAGGGGCCCACGAGGGTGGAGGGTACACCCAGGGGGGTGGGCGCGCCCCCTGCCTCGTGGCCTCCTCGATTGTTTCTTGACGTTCACTCCAAGTCTCCTGGATCACATTTGTTCCAAAAATAACACTCCCGAAGGTTTCATTCCGTTTGGACTCCGTTTGATATTCCTTTTCGGGAAACTCTAAAATAGGCAAAAAACAACCAAATTGGGCTGGGCCTCCGGTTAATAGGTTAGTCCCAAAAATAATATAGAAGTGTAAAAATAAGCCCATTAACATCCAAATTAGATAATATAATAGCATGGAGTAATAAAAAATTATAGATATGTTGGAGACGTATCAAGCATCCCCAAGCTTAATTCCTCCTCGTCCACGAGTAGGTAAATGATAAAAACAGAATTTTTGATGTGGAATGCTTCCTAACATATTTCTCAATGGAATTTTTCTTTATTGTGGCATGAGCATTCAGATCCGAAAGTTTCAAGATAAAAGTTTAATATTTACATAGAAATAATAATACTTCAAGCATACTAACTAAGCAATCATGTCTTCTCAAAATAACATGGCCAAAGAAAGTTATCCCTACAAAATCATATAGTCTGGCTTTGCTCTATCTTCATCACACAAAATATTAAATCATGCACAACCCCGATGACAAGCCAAGCAATTGTTTCATACTTTTGATGTTCTCAAACTTTTTCAATCTTCACTCAATATATGAGCGTGAGCCATGGATATAGCACTATGGTGGAATAGAATGGTGGTTGTGGAGAAGACAAAAAAGGAGAAGATGGTCGCACATCAACTAGGCGTATCAACAGGCTATGGAGATGCCCATTAATAGATATCAATGTGAGTGAGTAGGGATTGCCATGCAACAGATGCACTAGAGCTATAAGTGTATGAAAGCTCAACAAAAGAAACTAAGTGGGTGTGCATCCAACTTGCTTGCTCACGAAGACCTAGGGCAATTTGAGGAAGCCCATCATTGGAATATACAAGCCAAGTTCTATAATGTAAAATTCCCACTAGTTTATGAAAGTGACAACATAAGAGACTCTCTATCATGTAGATCATGGTGCTACTTTGAAGCACAAGTGTGGAAAAGGATAGTAACATTGTCCCTTCTCTCTTTTTCTCTCATTTCGTTTTTTTATTTTTTTATTTGGGCCTTCTTTTTTGTATTATTGGCCTCTTTTTTATTTTTATTTTTTATTTTTCGTCCGGAGTCTCATCCCGACTTGTGGGGGAATCATAGTCTCCATCATCCTTTCCTCACTGGGACAATGCTCTAATAATGATGGTCATCACACTTCTTTTTACTTACAACTCAAGAATTACAACTCAATACTTAGAACAAAATATGACTCTATGTGAATGGCTCCAGCGGTGTACCGGGATATGCAATGAATCAAGAGTGACATGTATGAAAAAATTATGAACGGTGGCTTTGCCACAAATACGATGTCAACTACATGATCATGCAAAGAAATATGACAATGATGAAGCGTGTCATAGCAAACAGAACGGTGGAAAGTTGCATGGCAATATATCTCGGAATGGCTATGGAAATGCCATAATAGGTAGGTATGGTGGTTGTTTTGAGGAAGGTATATGGTGGGTTTATGGTACCGGGGAAAGTTTCGCGGTACTAGAGGGGCTATTAATTGTGGAAAGATGAGGGTGCATATAATCCATCGACTCAACATTAGTCATAAAGTGTGACGCCCCCGATTTGATCGTACACTAATCATACACGCAAACATGTACGATCAAGACCAGGGACTCATGGGAAGATATCACAACACAACTCTACAAATAAAATAAGTCATACAAGCATCATATTACAAGCTAGGGGCCTCGAGGGCTCGAATACAAGAGCTCGATCATAGACGAGTCAGCAGAAGCAACAATATCTGAGTACAGACATAATTAAACAAGTTTGCCTTAAGAAGGCTAGCACAAACTGGGATACAGATCGAAATAGGCGCAGGCCTCCTGCCTGGGATCCTCCTAAACTACTCCTGGTCGTCGTCAGCGTCCTGCACATAGTAGTAGGCACCTCCCGAGTAATATCAGTCACCATCGACAGTGGGTCTGGCTCCTAGACCCCAACATCTGGTCGCAGAAATCGGGTATAGGAAAGGGGGGAAAAGGGGGAGCAAAGCAACCGTGAGTACTCATCCAAAGTACTCGCAAGCAAGGAGCTACACTACATATGTATGCATTGGTATCAAATGGAAAATGGGTAACATATGTGGACTGAACTGCAGAATGCCAGAATAAGAGGGGGATAGCTAGTCCTTTCAAAGACTACGCTCTTGGTAACCTCCATCTTGCAGCAGAAGAAGAGAGTAGATGGTAAGTTCACCAAGTAGCATCGTGTAGCATAATCCTACCCGACGATCCTCTCCTCGTCGCCCTATGAGAGAGCGATCACCGGTTGTATCTGGCACTTGGAAGGGTGTGTTTTATTAAGTATCCGGTTCTAGTTGTCATAAGGTCAAGGTACTCCAAGTCATCTAGTTACCGAAGATCACGACTATTCGAATAGATAAACTTCCCTGCAGGGGTGCACCACATTTCCCAACATGCTCGATCCCCTTTGTCCAGACACACTTTCCTGGGTCATGCCCGGCCTCGGAAGATCAACACGTCGCAGCCCTACCTAGGCACAACAGAGAGGTCAGCACGCCGGTCTAAATCCTATGGCGCAGGGGTCTGGGCCCATCGCCCATTGCACACCTGCATGTTGCGTACGCGGCCGGTGAGCAGACCTAGCAACCTCCATTACAAAGGAAGTTGCGTTACGCAGTCCAACCCGGCGCGCACCACTCAGTCGCTGACGTCACAAAGGCTTCGGCTGATACCACGACATCGAGTGCCCATAACTGTTCCCGCGTAGTTGGTTAGTGCGTATAGGCCAGTAGCCAGACTCAGATCAAATACCAAGATCTCGTTAAGCGTGTTATTTTGAAGTAACCGCGAACGTCGACCAGGGCCAGGCCCACCTCTCACCTAGGTGGTCTCCGTCTGCCTTGTCGCTCCGCCTCAAAGTAACAGTCGGGGGGCCGTCGGGAACCTAGGCCCACCACTACCTTGGTGGAACCACCTGCCCCTTCAGCCCCCAACATCGGAATCACTTGCGGGTACTCAACGAGCCGACCCGACTTTAGTCACCACCTGTATAGCATGTATATACATGTAAGTATATACCCGTGATCACCTCCCGAGTGATCACGGCCCGATAGTATAGCACGGCAGACAGACAAGAATGTAGGGCCACTGATGATAAACTAGCATCCTATACTAAGCATTAGGATTGCAGGTAAAGGTAACAACAGTAGTAGCAAGGGCAGGCTATGCATCACGATAGGATTAATGGAAAGCAGTAACATGCTACACTACTCTAATGCAAGAAGTAGAGAAAAGAGTAGGCGATATCTTGTGATCAAAGGGGGGGCTTGCCTGGTTGCTCTGGCAAGAGAGAGGGGTCGTCAACATCGTAGTCGATTGGGGCACCAGCAGCGACATCAGTCTCGTAGTCTACCGGAGAGAAGAGGGGGAAGGAACAATGAGTACAATGCAAACAGATGCATAATGATGCATGACATGACAAGTAACAATGCTAGGTGTGCCCTAACGCAGTAGGTGGTGATACGGTGAAGGGGAAAAACAACCGGGAAAGTATTCCCGGTGTTTCGGGTTTTCGGACAGATGAATCGGAGGGGAAAAGTTGCGTGTTCACTATGCTAGGAATGTGTGGCGGACGAACGGGTTGCGTATTCGGATTCTTCTCGTTGTTCTGAGAAACTTTCATGTACAAAGTTTTTTCATCCGAGTTACGTATTATTTTATATTAAATTTCTAAAGTTTTAACAATATTCTAGAATTTACTAGATTAAATATTAATTCAAAATAAATGAATAAAATGCTACGGGTACCCAGGATTGTACCTAGTTGTTCAGCACAAAGGCTGACAGTGGGCCTAGTTGACTTGGTCAACCAGCCTATCAGCAGAGGTTGACATGTGGGCCAGAGGGTCCAGTCAGCAGTTGACTAGGTCAACGCTGACTAGCCAAGTCTGACCGGTGGGGTCCATTTGTCATACTCTGATGTTAATCTAAATTAGTTAGTTAAATTAATTAGCTAGGTGGGGTCCCATTGTCGGTGCCATATTTTAACTGAACCAGTATTTAACAGACTTATTTAGCTATGAACTAATCTAATTAGCTAGTGGGCCCATAGGTTAGTGGCACACAGGGGGGGTGATTTGGGGTTAAGGATGTTCCACATCAGCACGGAAACGATGGCGAGGCGGAACGCATTGGTGACGGTCGTGCGCTCGCCTCCGGCGACCGTTTGAGCGACGGTTGGCACGGACCGGTCGAGGGCCTCGCCGCACACTCACTGGAACAAACCGTAGGCGCGGGGACGGTCGAAATCAACCACCATGTCGGCGGCGAGCAGCGGCAGAGGCACGGCCTCGTCGGTCAGGCGTCTACAGGGGACGTGGAAGAGAGGGAAGAGGCCAGGGGGAGCCGGATGCTCACATCGTTGCAAATGAGAGACCGGGGAGGCCGGAGGAACCCTGCCGGCGAGGTCCGGTGGCCGGATGGGGCTACAGGCGCGAGGCGGAGCAGAGGGCACGGGGAGGTGCGACGCGGGGTCGACAGACTCAACATGGGGCGAGGAGGAAGTCGCGGCACGCGAGATGGTGGCGAGCTTCAGCGGGGCGGGGCGCGACGATGACGGCGGCGGCCGGTGGTGCTGCAGGCGCGGTGCGAGGATGACGAAGAAGCTGCGGGGTGGAGGAGGCATCCTCGAGCACGGGCGTGCTCGCCGAGGCCGCGAGGGGCTCCGGCGAGGTCGCTAGCAGGACGTGCGAGCCCGGGAGGTAGGAGGCGCACGGGGTGGCGTCGGCCCGATCCC
>NC_041392.1:352880798-352907525 GCF_002162155.2 Triticum dicoccoides
GTAGCCCAGGGGGGTTCGGCGCGGGTGGGCTGGCCTGATGGCCCAGTGTCGAGCTGGGCCGGTTGGCCCCGGGGAAGGGTTTGGTCTTTTTCCGTTACTTTTGTTAGTTTTAGTTTTAGTTTTTGTTATTTTTCTTTTTTGTTTTAATTTTAATTACACATTAATTTTAGTTTAGTAAAATATGACTATAGCCCCTAAAGTAATGTTTCAGAACAAACCACTACTATAAAAAGTTTTACCCCGATATAAAATAGTTTAGTATTTTATAAAATACCAAAGGCGTTTAAATAGTTGTTTTTGCTATTGTCTGAAACATTTTATTGCATTTAATCCTTTTATGAAAATATGATTTCTCCACCAATATTACTTATGATTTCTTTTCCACACCCAGAACATTTTAGTTCGGATGTTTGAAAACTTTTATCATTTGACTTGATTTTAAATTTTGATTTTTGAATCGGTTTCGAACTAATGCGAGATTAGCAACAATAACCGAGGTGACGTGGCATCGTTAACATGGGATTACTGTAGCTTAATTATCCGGGCGTCACAATTCTCCTCCACTACAAGAAATCTCATCCCGAGATTTAAGAGATGGAGAAGGGGGAAATGTTTGGTTACGAAATTCTAACAAATCTTCTCAGTCTTGGTTCTTCTCGAAGAGGTCGATCCGTTACATTGATGCCTTCATTCCTCTGTTTCAGGCCATCATGATGAAGTCGTCATCTTTTCTTCGGAAGTTCCATCGTACTTACGAAAAGGTTAAGGGGTATCTTCGGAAGAACTGTGCGCTACAAGGTTGCTTATCGGGTAGATAACATCATGGAAGGTGGCAGAAAGTAACTCTCGAATTGAAACTTAAGAAATTCCTGAGAGCAAGGTAAGGAGGTACCATGAGAAGTTTCGAGCGGGTAGGCAATTGTTCAATGCCTAAACAAAGTGTGAAAGGGGGCCCAGAGCAACGCGAATAAGTATTGTGTCTGATACCGGAATTGATGATCTCATCGGAAGGTGGCTCATGAATTACATATGAGGCCACGCGCGAGGAATAGCTTTGGGAACATGGGGTGTACAGGAGAGTCGGGTTTCGATCCCGGGACCTGTGGGTTATGGGCCCACCATGTGGGTTGAAAACAGGAACGCGCTATTAGGTGCACGGTCAAGATAGCAAGGTATGTCAGAGGATAGCCTGTCAGTTATGTTGGAAACAACGTCGGTACCAAGGGCGAGGGACGAATAGAACCATTTTCCTGCTCGTTGAACGAGGCGGACCATTAGGCAAAGTTCTCGTCCATCGGTGGCTACCGAAATGTCATCAACAATAGTAACAAGGTCTTGCTTGATAGAATTGTACACCGAGGTGTTTACATAAGCAGGAGAATATTACTCCTTAGATCATATAGACCTCAAGAAAGGTCAAACCAATCAATGGAAAGGATAATATGATTATGAAATTAAACAGAACAATGGAAAGGAAAATGTGTTTAAACACATATTTCAGGGGTATATCCTTCCCAAGGACAAGCAGAGCATGACAACCATGAAAGGATAGAAGTAGAAAATCATTTAGGTAAAGGGAGAGGAATTTCATGACATTACCCAAACAACGGTGTTAGGGTAATTGATTAATAAAATTTAGCATTGCTTCAAATGTTCTTATTGAAAATCGGAGTACCACGGACTTGCTTCGAGATAGCATTGACATGGTCTTCAGGCAAAGGTCAGATTTTGGATACTCAAAGGATCCATCAGGAACAACTTGTAGAATAAGGCTTACAATTTCCTCAAGGAAGAATGGATAACCTTGCTAAAAAGGAAACTATAACAATAGGTCCTCCGGCCAGGTATGTTGGGCATGACATCACCTTATCGGGTTAAAGACCAATGTTATACCTCTTGGGAATATGTTCCAACCATCATATCTGACCGAGATTTAGATCTGATTGGTGTCAGGATACCTCAGACTCAGGATTCCTGAGAAGAAAAGGTGCACCGCAATTGACGAGATGACAATATGAGATTCTCAGGAAAATGAACTATGGAAGCGAGTTCCGAAACAATAGTTCATCGTTAAACCAAGGAGAGGATGAGGATGTGGCTGATGGACTCAACGACAATTTATCGAGATTAACAAAAGATGGATTTCCACAATTATGTGAACAAGGAGATAACAATTGTCGGATCAAATGATATAATGAGGTATGCTCGAGGCAAACATACACAATTAAACATTGGTTAAAAAATGCACCCCAAATATGGGCTTAGGTAGTACGATCAATGTTAGAATGGTGATTCGATAACCAATGGTCTAAGAATGAAATATCGACCATTAACTTCAAAGCAATAGGGTTGCTAGAACTTTTGAAGTGGCACATCATAGTTCAATTATCGGTTTTCCGGTTAGAAACAACACAGGGACCAAGGAATGAACGGATATGGCAAGAAGTATCACTTGTATCAAGAATTCTTAAGAGTTGGTGAAATTCTAACGACATTCTTGACATAAAGGATGGTAATACTCCAAGGTAGAACATAACATAAGTTGGATAGCAAGGAGATCAAGGTATAACACAAATCAAGAACAAGTTTGTGTTGTAGGGAAGGCAATAAAGTGGTCAATGACAACACAAATCATCAAGGGCAAGGATGGTATTTCTCATCATGAATTCAATTGATATCCTGGAAGAGCTTAGAATGCTGATGATGATCCTGGCAAATTTTGTTGAAAGACTCCATGAAGAAGCAATTGAACAGCGGCTACATCAAGCAACAGGACTAATGCAGCGAAAGATTATTAGAACCACGGATATGACACCAACTCGGAATCAATCTTGCTGTTCGAGGTGAAACGATAAGACAAGGAAGACCGACGTAAGCTTAGCTCATCGCTGAAAGTGGTGCTCCAGGAATAAGGACCAGGTAGCACAATTAAAATCAGCATGATACTGATATAGCCAATCAGGCTAGGAGTGATGTGATGGAGTATTAAATGTCTCAACAACAAAGTACTAGGAGTATTGAATCACAGTGTTGATTCGATTCACTAATCCGTGTTCTCGGTTGACGACAACCCAAAACCCGTGGAGGGACTATTACGGGGAAAGCTACTGCTTCATCAGAAATTCATAACATGTAGTGCAATGGGGTGAAATCCTCGAGATACCAGGGGGTAATACTCGAAGGTAGATCAAAATAGAGGTTGGGCAGGCGTACTGATCTGAGAAGCCAAGTATTTTACTCGTCCGAGAAATGGGATCAAAGAAAGACAATATGGTCGAAACCACGATTGCAAAGGATCAACACATAAACCAAATGATATTATATCAAGGGAATAGTTATTATTACAAGAAGCTTCCATGATAGGATATACATCGTGTCCATGGGCATGAACACAAAGTTCAAGGTCGACTCCCACTTCTTCAATGTATATACTTCCATTCACCTTTCTCTTTTCGAAATTGACATTAGTTGTCAAAAGTTTTACCTGGTGCAATACTAGATAATTATGACCCATGAAATCTTTCGGGTTCACACAAAGTAAGGAAGGCATAGGTTTAACCCATCGAGGCATCTTATGAATACATACCACAAACTTCAGAGCGAATAACTCAAGCTCGGGAGCAGAGCATGGTTGACAAAACCAAGGGGATACAATTTACCAAAGGCATTATGTATCCGATGAAAGGCTCACAAGTTCAATGAATATGAAGGACGGTGTCGGACAAAATCCAACAAAGGATCTGGTGGTCCATAAGGGATCTGATGTGAGTATCGGTACTCAACCAGAGGAAGAAAGAATGCAAGGGGATCAGATTATAGAAACAACTGACTAACTCAAAGCTCAAATGCAAAGGAATTATGAATTCCAAGACAAGGGATCATAAACAATGCTCTGATTAGGGCTGGATAAGTTGAATAGCCTTAGAGGTACAATCGATGGCAATTTGATTAGTCGAGATCCAACTCATGTTTAAAATGGCGTCTGAGCCGAAAGGATGAAACGAAGGATCTGATTAAGGAATGCGAGCATTCGCAACATATTGATTCAACAGACTCAAACTGATAATGAATACGGATGCCAATAAGATTACCGGACTTATGAGGTTAATCATAATGCAAGCAAGCAAGAATTTCAAGAGCAATAGGCTGTTGATGATTTTCGGGGATCGAATGGTATTTCGAAGACTTTTGTGAAATACATGAATCAATTGGGGATGAGCGGATACTCGATAAGTGCGAGAAATTATCCGTAAGGGTATGTCTGCGGAAAAGAGCTGCAAAGCGGTGGGCACAAAGGATTCTCGAATTATCGAAGCAATTTTCAGGGTATCAAGTAATAACAGGGGAAACTAGGAACAAAGGTAAGAACAACAAGCGTAAGAAATTATCCATAATGATTTATCGGTGGTCGGGAATAGCAAAAGTGGTGGGCACAAGGTCTCGAGAGAATAACAGAGAGTATATTCGGAATCTTCTGGTGAAGCAGGCCATCATCTGGAATGAAGGGGCTCTTCGGGAGAAAGTATCTACGAAAACCTAGAGTTAGAGTTAGCAAAATCATTTAACCCGAATAGAAGAGAGATCAGAGTCCCAGAGTATAGACGAGGAGTAAAAGATCCTAATACCACCCAAATGGCGACGTGGGCCCGTAAGACACACAACCATGTTAGTAAAAATTTTTGTAACGTCTAGACTCGACTTCTGCCAAGGAGTGTGGAAGGGGGATTCCTACAGGCAGCCGGCTCTGATACCAACTTGTGACGCCCCCGATTTGACCGTACACTAATCATACACGCAAACTTGTACGATCAAGATCAGAGACTCACGGGAAGATATCACAACACAACTCTACAAATAAAATAAGTCATACAAGCATCATATTACAAGCCAGGGGCCTCGAGGGCTCGAATACAAGAGCTCGATCATAGACGAGTCAGCGGAAGCAACAATATCTGAGTACAGACATAATTAAACAAGTTTGCCTTAAGAAGGCTAGCACAAACTGGGATACAGATCGAAAGAGGCGCATGCCTCCTGCCTGGGATCCTCCTAAACTACTCCTGGTTGTCGTCAGCGGCCTGCACGTAGTAGTAGGCACCTCCCGAGTAATAGCAGTCGTCATCGACAGTGGCGTCTGGCTCCTGGATTCCAACGTCTGGTCGCAGCAATCAGGTATAGGAAAGGGAGGAAAAGGGGGAGCAAAGCAACCGTGAGTACTCATCCAAAGTACTCGCAAGCAAGGAGCTACACTACATATGTATGCATTGGTATCAAATGGAAAATGGGTAACATATGTGGACTGAACTGCAGAATGCCATAATAAGAGGGGGATAGCTAGTCCCTTCGAAGACAACGCTTCTGGTAACCTCCATCTTGCAGTAGAAGAAGAGAGTAGATGGTAAGTTTACCAAGTAGCATCGTGTAGCATAATCCTACCCGGCGATCCTCTCCTTGTCGCCCTGTGAGAGAGCGATCACCGGTTGTATCTGGCACTTGGAAGGGTGTGTTTTATTAAGTATCCGGATCTAGTTGTCATAAGGTCAAGGTACAACTCCAAGTCGTCTTGTTACCAAAGATCACGACTATTCCAATAGATAAACTTCCCTGCAGGGGTGCACCACATTTCCCAACACGGTCGATCCCCTTTGTCCGGACACACTTTCCTGGGTCATGCCTGGCCTCCGAAGATCAACACGTCGCAGCCCTACCTAGGCACACCAAAGAGGTCAGCACACCGGTCTAAATCCAATGGCGCAGGGGTCTGGGCCCATCGCCCATTGCACACCTGCACGTTGCGTACGCTGCCAGTGAGCAGACCTACCAACCTCCATTACAAAGGAAGTTGCATTATGCGGTCCAACCCGGCGCGCGCCGCTCAGTCGCTGACGTCACGAAGGCTTCGGCTGATACCACGATGTCAAGTGCCCATAATTGTTCCTGCGTAGTTGGTTAGTGCGTATAGGCCAGTTGCCAGACTCAGATCAAATACCCAGATCTTGTTAAGCGTGTCATTTTGAAGTAACCGCGAACGCCGATCAGGGCCAGGCCCACCTCTCACCTAGGTGGTCTCCGCCTGCCCTATCGCTCCGCCTCAAAGTAGCATTCGAGGGCCCTCGGTAACCTAGGCCCACCACTACCTGGGTGGAACCACCTATCCCTTCAGCCCCCAACATCGGAATCACTTGCGGGTACTCAACGAGCCGACCCGACTTTAGTCACACTTGTATAAACATGTAAGTATATACCCGTGATCACCTCCTGAATGATCACGACCCGATAGTATAGCATGGCAGACAGACAAGAATGTAGGGCCACAGATGATAAACTAGCATCCTATACTAAGCATTAGGATTGCAGGTAAAGGTAACAACATTAGTAGCAAGGGCAGGCTATGCATCATGATAGGATTAACGGAAAGCAGTAACATGCTACACTACTCTAATGCAAGAAGTAGAGAGAAGAGTAGGTGATATCTGGTGATCAAAGGGGGGGCTTGCCTGGTTGCTCTGGCAAGAGAGAGGGGTCGTCAACACCGTAGTCGATCGGGGCACCAACAGCGGCGTCAGTCTTGTAGTCTACCGGAGAGAAGAGGGGGAAGGAACAATGAATACAATGCAGACAGATGCATAACAATGCATGACATGACAAATAATGGTGCTAGGTGTGCCCTAATGCAGTAGGTGGTGATACCGGTGAAGGGGAAAAACAACCGGGAAAGTATTCCCGGTGTTTCGCGTTTTCGGACAGATGAATCGGAGGGGAAAAGTTGCGTGTTCGCTATGCTAGGGATGTGCGGCGGACGAAAGGGTTGCGTATTCGGATTCATCTCGTCGTTCTGAGCAACTGTCATGTACAAAGTTTTTTCATCCGAGTTACGTATTATTTTATATTAATTTTCTAAAGTTTTAACACTGTTCTAGAATTTACTGGATTAAATATTAATTCGAAATAAATGAATAAAATGCTACGGGTACCCAGGATTGTACCTAGTTGTTCAGCACAAAGGCTAATAGTGGGCCCAGTTGACTTGGTCAACCAGCCTATGAGTAGAGGCTAACATGTGGGCCAGAGGGTCCAGTCAGAAGTTGACTAGGTCAACGCTGACTAGCCAAGTCTGACCGGTGGGGTCCATTTGTCATACTCTGATGTTAATATAAATTAGTTAGTTAAATTAATTAGCTAGGTGGGGCCCCACTGTCGGTGTCATATTTTAAATGAACCAGTATTTAACAGACTTATTTAGCTATGAACTAATCTAATTAGCTAGTGGGCCCATAGGTTAGTGGCACACAGGGGGGTGATTTGGGATTAAGGATGTTCCACATCAGCAGGGAAACAATGGCGAGGCGGAACACATTGGCGACGGTCGTGCGCTCGCCTCCGGTGACCGTTCGAGCGGCGGTTGGCACGGATCGGTCGAGGGCTTCACCGCGCACTCACTAGGACAAACCGTAGGCGCGGGGACGGTCGAAATCGACCACCATGTCAGCGGCGAGCAGCGGCAAAGGCAGGGCCTCGTCGGTCAGGCATCTACGGGGGACATGGAAGAGAGGGAAGAGGCCAGGGGGAGCCGGCTGCTCACATCGTTGCAGAGGAGAGCTCGGGGAGGCCGGAGGAACCCTGCCGGTGAGGTCTGGCGGTCGGACGGGGCTGCAGGCGCGAGGCGGAGCAGAGGGCATGGGGAGGTGCGACGCGGGGTCGATGGACTCCGCATGGGGCGAGGAGGAAGTCGCGGCATGCGAGATGGTGGCGAGCTTCAGCGGGGCGGGGCGCGACGATGACGGCGGTGGCCGGTGGTGCTGCAGGCGCGGTGCGAGGACGTCAAAGAAGCTGCGGGGCGGAGGCAGCATCCTCGAGCGCGGGCGTGCTCGCCGAGGCCGCGAGGTCGAGGCGGCGAGGGGCTCCGGCGAGGTCGCCGGCAGGACACGCGAGCCCGGGGGGGTAGGAGGCGCACGGGGTGGCGTCGGCCTGATCCCGATCTAGATCGGGGGAGGGGCAGAGGAAGGACACGAGGGAGAGGGGGATCATGGGGGCACAAGTGGGAGGGTGCGGCGCGAGGATTAGTGGTGGGGCGGGTTAGTAGCCCAGGGGGGTTCGACGCGGGTGGGCTGGCCTGATGGCCCAGTGTCCAGCTGGGCCGGTTGACCCCGGGGAAGGGTTTGGTCGTTTTCCGTTACTTTTGTTTGTTTTAGTTTTTGTTATTTTTCTTTTCTATTTTAATTTTAATTACACATTAATTTTAGTTTAGTAAAATATGACTATAGCCCCTAAAATAATGTTTCAGAACAAACCAGTACTATAAAATACCGAAGACGTGTAAATAGTTTAGTATTTTATAAAATACCAAAGGCGTTTAAATAGTTGTTTTTGCTACTGTTTGAAACATTTCATTGCATTTAATCCTTTTATGAAAATATGATTTCTCCACCAATATTACTTATGATTTCTTTTCCACACCCAGAACATTTTAGTTCGGATGTTTGAAAACTTTTATCGTTTGACTTGATTTTAAATTTTGATTTTTGAATCGGTTTCGAACTAATGCGAGATTAGCAACAATAACCGAGGTGACATGGCATCATTAACGTGGGATTACTGTAGCTTAATTATCCGGGCGTCACATAAAGAACTCACATACTTATTGCAAAAACCTATTAGTTATCGAAACAAAGTACTACGTGCATGCCCCTAGGGGGATAGATTGGTAGGAAAAGACCATCACTCGTCCCCGACCGCCACTCATAAGAAAGGCAATCAATAAATAAATCATACTCCGACTTCATCACATAACGGTTCACCATACGTGCATGCTACGTGAATCACAAACTTCAACACAAGTATTTCTCATATTCACAACTACTCAGCTAGCATGACTCTAATATCACCATCTCCATATCTCAAAACAATCACCAAGTATCAAACTTCTCTTAGTATTCAATGCACTTGTATGAAAGTTTTTATTATGCCTAAAAGCAAATTGCCATGTTGTTCTAAAGGACTCTCAAAATAATATAAGTGAATCATTAGAGATCAATTATTTCTATAAAATAGAACCACCGCCGTGCTCTAAAAGATATAAGTGAAGCACTAGAGCAAAAACTATAAAGCTCAAAAGATATAAGTGAAGCACATAGAGTATTCTAATACATTCCAATTCATGTGTGTCTCTCTCAAAAGTTGTGTACATCAAGGATGATTGTGGTAAACTAAAAAGCAAAGACTCAAATCATACAAGACGCTCCAAGCAAAACACATATCATGTGGCGAATAAAAATATAGCTCCAAGTAAAGTTACCGATGAACGAAGACAAAAGAGGGGATGCCTTCCGCGGCATCCCCAAGCTTAGGCTTTTTGGTGTCCTTGTATTTTACCTTGGGGTGCCATGGGAATCCCCAAGCTTAGGTTCTTGCCACTCCTTGTTCCATAATCCATCATATCTTTACCCAAAACTTGAAAACTTCACAACACAAAACTTAACAGAAAAATCTCATGAGCTCCGTTAGCGAAAGAAAACAAAACACCACTTCAAGGTACTGTAATGAACTCATTCTTTATTTATATTGGTGTTAAACCTACTGTATTCCAACTTCTCTATGGTTTACAAACTCTTTTACTAGCCATAGATTCATCAAAATAAGCAAACAACACACGAAAAACAGAATCTGTCAAAAACAGAACAGTCTGTAGTAATCTGTAACTAACGCAAACTTCTGGAACCCCAAAAATTCTAAAATAAATTTCTGGACGTTAGGAATTTATCTATTAATCATCTGAAAAAATAGTTAACTAAATATCACTCCCCAATAAAAAATGGCAGCAATTCTCGTGAGCGCTAAAGTTTCTGTTTTTTACAGCAAGATCAAAAAGACTTTCCCCAAGTCTTCCCAATAGTTCTACTTGGCACAAACACTAATTAAACACAAAAAACACAACCAAAACAGAGGCTAGATAAATTATTTATTACTAAACAGGATAAAAAAAGTAAGAAATAAAAATAAAATTGGGTTGCCTCCCAACAAGTGCTATCGTTTAACGCCCCTAGCTAGGCATAAAAGCAAAGATAGATCTAGGTATTGCCATCTTTGGTAGGCAATTCTTCTATAAGACACCTATAAGTCTTAGGAGTTACTTTATTTTTACTAATTATCAAACTCCTACACACGAAATCAAGAAAATCATTTGTAGCAAAAGGTTCCTTAAGGATAGTGAGAAAGTTGGGGTGAACACTTATGGATTTGAGATCCGCACTTCCCTTACTAGAGGTTTCACCCTTATTTTTAGGAACATACATCAATTTGGCAATCTTAGCATTAGGTGGAGTATTTTTTACAGAAGAAAAGGCAGACCCTAGGTTGGTAATAATATCCTCAATTTTTGTCAATTCTAGTGGAATCTTGATCTATCTTTTCATTAACCATAGGTTTCTTTTCTTTAAAAAATTTAAGAGCAACTCCTACCTCAGATCCATATTGGGTAATTTGGTTATGGATCTTTCTATCCAAATTTTCAATCAACTCTACGGTGGCAACTTTATTTTCAATAATTTCAAGCCGTTGCATCACGTGTTCCAACGTTAAAATAGTTCCATTAACCAAAAGAGGTGGTGGGCCAAACAAATCTATCATAGCATTATAAGAATCAAAAGTATGGCTACCCAAGAAATTTCCTCCGGTAATGGTATCAAGAATATATCTATTCCAAGGAGTGATACCTACATAAAAATTGCGAAGAAGAATGGAAGTGGATTGCTTCCAAATAGATCTATTTTGTGCATTGCAAATTCTGATCCAAGCATCTTTTAGATTTTCTCCCTCCCTTTGTTTAAAATTAAGGACCTCATTCTCGGGAGATAAAGGGGTAGATAAAGGACTAGCCATAACGACGAAGCAAGCAATCACACACAAGCAAACAAGAAACATGCAAAAGAGGCAAATTGAAAAAGAGAAGGGGAACGGAAAAAGAGGGCGAATAAAACGGCAAGGGTGAAGTGGGGGAGAGGAAAACGAGAGGCAAATGGCAAATAATGTAATGCGAAGGATAAGAGTTGTGATGGGTGACGGTGTCCTGGACTAGGGGTACTCACCACTTCATCTCCCGACCAGTTGGATCGGGCCGAGGACCCCCATGGTGGTCCATTATTAGGCCGGTTCGGACAGCCCATGCCGCATACAAGGAGGATTTCACAAGACTTGGCGCCCAAGACAAGGACTCCTCTAAACCCTAGGCCTATGGTGCATATATAAACCGAGGCCAGGCTAGTCAATGGTCAATCTCATATCCATTAGACCAGTCTCATAGTAGACATATGTACTCTGTACTACACCCATATGAATACAATCAAAAGTAGGACGTAGGGTTTTACCTCCATTAAGAGGGCCCGAACCTGGGTAACATCCTGTGTCCATGTTACCATCGCTCCAAGACGCCTAGCTTAGGACCTCTACTACGAGATACGCCGGATATTGATCCGACATTGGTGTTTTCATTGAAAGCCTGTCGGGTGATCACCACGGATCGATGGATGATCAGGTGATATTTTTTATGTAAACATCTATTTCATATATATTATCTTTTCTACAAAATCGTTGCTGCCACGTCGTGCTACCTTGTCTATAGGTAGATCATGGTCAATCGAAATATTAGCGGCGACGGACACGGCTGTCGCCTGGCAACGTCAGATCTGAAGTGTGCTGCTACTCAGAAGCGCCCGCGTCCAAATACCAGCCCGGATTCCGCAGACTCGATCTATAGGCGGCGCGAGCACCAAAAGAAGTATATGCGGCAACCCTAGCAGAGGAGACCGGGCCGAAGTCAATTCAGCTATGCAGCAACCACAAGAAGATTCTATCCTTTCCTTCTTTATTTTATTTATTCAATTAAGTATGGAGGTCATCTACGCATCTGACCTTTGGTCTGTCTCCATGCACCTTTTTCACAAGAGATTGATTTGACCCCTGTGTGACAAGTAGTATTATACTAGCACTTGGTCGGCTCAGCGCTGGACTCGTCTCGCACATAGTACCGGGCCCCAAAACAATCATGAGGAAGCCTCAAACAGCCCTGCTTTGGCAGCGCGTACAGGCGATGTGTAATCTCTCCATAATAGCATATCCCGTGGAGATCAAATTTTCCTGCAAAGTCCATTTTTTAGGCTTTTTCGCGTTGGACTTCTACACATTGCTGCTTGAAAAGGAACATCAGGTTCTATTTCTTCAGTTATCTGTACGATGCATATTAATTTCACATAGAATATTTTTCTGCCGTCTTGCATGATTTTTTTGTGCAGATGTTCGACGACCAGTTTGTATTTCGACCTGCTGCCATGCGATTGACGTGGTGGTCCAGTCAGTTGGAACCCGGCCGGCTTCGTGCCAGCCTGCTTCACCAATAAATGTCGTGGAGCACCACATCTGCCAGACGAACTTGAACTATGTCATATGGTAATCGACTTCGCCGGGCCACGCTGTCACCTCGATGGGCACACGTCGTTGTCCCGCTAGTGTGGACGAAACTACGTCGTCAGCTCGGCGAGCCACCCCATGCCGGCACTTCTCAGGCCGACATATACGGCGCCGACCTACTCCAACTTGTCGGCCAGGCCGAGGACACTCCAGCACGGGCAGCGGCCATCCAGTCTAATAGACATTATATATACAATCGGACCTGCTGTCGTCACTCCTCCGTCTTCATTGACCCTGGCGCCAGGCTATTTTTTTCTTATACTTTGCATAAACTTAATTGTGCAAATAATCATTTTTTCTTTCAACTATTATTATTGTTGTTATTTCTTGCCCACACTATTTTTTGTGCGGAGGTAAATGATTTTGGTCGGGCAGCGCTATCGCCTCGGCGTACCAATGTGCTGACATGGGGGTTCTGTCGTCACCTTACCGACTTACCACGGCTCCTCGGCTGGACTGGGGGCTTCATCATCACTTCATTAACCCACACCGAGGACTTCGGCGTCACACTGCCATCCTGCTTCGTCGCCTCAGTTGGACTAGGGTTTCCACCTCGCCACATTGGCCGTGCTACGTCGCCACTTCAGAGTGCCGAGCTCTTCGCTCCGCCACCTCGGGACCGGCTCGGGGGCTGGGACCTTGTCCCGCATCAAGCTCAGACCGCATCATCAACATCGAGCACATTAACCAGCTAAGTCGTTTTCATGCTAAAAAACTTTCAGTTTTAAATTTTATTCCGTTTGACCAAGCATTATACTTTTTTGGCAAAAAGTTGTTTGTGAAAACTTCCTTGTCAAAACTTTGTTTGTGACACACACTTCAAATACCCCGTTCACTTGGGGGCTTCCTTTATGAAGCATTTTCCCTTGCATATGATTATACTTGTATGGCTTCGTTCCTTGTTCGTGTATTACGCCACAATATGCACCATATTGACTTAAGTGTTCCGCAAGCTGGGTTGCCTGGCTCCTGTGCTTACCCCTACGTTCCTGATTGTTCGGCTAGGGAGTAAAGGGAGCACCTCTGTGATTGTCACGACCGGGTCATCCGAGCTCTGACCTCAGACTGGGTGAAGCCGAAAGCTAGCACTCTTATTGTTTTCAATCATGGTCGGCACACAATGGAACTCATGAGTACAAAAAATCTATTGCACAAGTCTCACAGTAATAATGAGCACCGAAGAAAGGTATCGGTGGGGGTACTATTTTCTTCGAAGATGCTTCTTACACTTCGTCAGTAATATAGCATAAGTTCCCTGAGCGCGCTTTTTCTGTTACAGCCTTATGGCCTGATTGCCTGGTCATCAGAAACACCGTCGATACTCTCGACAGGTGGAGTACATGACACTTTTTGGCCCTTGGCCGAAGAGGGAGAAGCCGACGGTCGGTTAAGACGCGTTTAAAGTTCGGGTGAACACATATATGATATAAGTACTTCGGTACATACAATCATTATACATAAAATTCTTTTACCCAAGTCACTTGGGGGCTCTTAAAATTTATATGAGCTATTTTATAGTAAATGTGTTTTCCTCTTGGTCGTTGCAAAGTCTTTTTCTACCACTCCTTTTACGACTCGAGTTTATGGTCAATAGCCGGATAGTCTGTCTTCTCTCTGAAAGCCGCTTGAGTATTAGTTTGCTAAACTGACCTTGGAGAAGTACTCCACCTTTGGGATAAGGAGCTTGAAGCCGTAGGCTGACCCGTGTGAAGTCTTGAGATCGGATGTGTCATGTTAAAGCACGACAGAAGCACAATTTTTTTTTCCAATTTTTGGATTGGCACCGGACACTTCATCTTGTTCGGACGTCAAGTTTTTACTGACGTTTTTTGGTTTTCCGAGCTTATGGCACTTTCAAACTATTTGTGTGTTTTCAGCACAAGTCTCGCAGTGCAACGCCAGACACCTTTAGAGATTCAGCAAAAGCATTCTCGGATATTGCTATATATGCATCGGTTTTGAATTGTGTCTTCGGTCAATAGTTGGGTTGCCCGGCTCCTGCGCTTGCCTCCTACGTTCCGCTTTGTTCGGCTAGGTGTGCAAAGGGAGAACCACTGCGATTGTGCTTCTAGCTCACATGGTTAAGCACCTCAGTGGAGAAAGCTGAAAACTGACTCTCACAATAAGTGTAAACTGGTCAGCGATCCGATGACTGTGTTAAAGGACGGGCCATTCATAACATTAGCCGAAGTGTTTACGTCTTGATCTCGACTGTCGCCGAACACTACCGGGGGCTAGTAAATGGCCTCCCATACTAAATCCTCGATATTTTTCTCTTACATTAGAGCTGAGGTTTCATGATCATGCTTAGCATGACAACCCAAAGAAAGGAACCGATAGCGGGACTATTTTCTTTGGAAGACATTTCTTATGTTAAACAGTAATATAACATATCTCTCTACGTACCTTTGTTTATAAAACTGTATGGCCAAATTGCCTTGTTTGTCGTAAATATTTGCCCTCATAAAGGCTTTATAAAGTAGGACAAACACTCCTCGGCTACTGGCCGAGGAGGTGGAAGCCGATGGTCGGTCAACAAAGTTTTGTACAATAAGGATCCGAGCATTAATGATGTAACGTCCTTGGATACAGAGAGTCATTACACATAATTTGTGATTTTACTATGGATATCGATCCTCAGTTCGGCCACCCATGCCCGCATTAAGGCTCAGGGGCTACTGGGCTTCCCGCTCGTTATTTATAAATATTAAAGGGGCACATCGATCCCCTGATCTGGTGTTGCCACCCGACCAGTGTCTCGGGGGCTACTGCGTTGGCAATCTAGTGCAGAAAATTTAAGTGCAATATAGCTTTCGAGGAGATTATGATCCTCAGGATTGGTCGGCCGCACCCAACCTGAGTCTCGAGGACTTTGCACACCGCTTTTTTTGTCCCGAAGTATTCTGCCGAGCTAGGAGTTGATCCTCAGGCCGATTTTGCAAATCAACCTGAGTCTCAGCGGCTACTGGGATCAGTGGTCTTATGTCATCCTTCAGGTGCATCTTGGGTTTTAGACCGATACACACCTTGAGGGCTACTTGCTATATATCTCGACAGAGAATAAATTGCACCAATCAAAAATACTGAGAAAACATCGGCCCACAGTCGGGGTGGTGCACCACCTCGGAAGCAGTCCGACATAAAGCTCGAGCACTAGTGGCTGGCTCCATAGAGGGCATTTCCGGCATTAAGCTCGGTTAAACTCCTTCAACTTCTTTGAACCAAGGTGATCTATGACACCTCGGATACAGTTCGGCGTTGGAGCTCGACTGTAACTATACTCTTCGGATACAGTCCGGCAGTGGAGCTCGGATACATTCTGGCGGTAGAGCTCGGATACATTCCGGCGTTGGAGCTCGGAAGCGGTCCGACATTGGTGCTCGGCTGAAAAGATACCTCGAATGCAGTCTGGCGTTGGAGCTCGGACGCAAGAGGACACTGCCGCCCGGGAACAACTTCAAACCCGAGGTGTGGCATGAAAATAACAAGGCATTGAAAATGACGATTACTTAAAGGGGCTCCTCGGATACCTGATGTATAAGCTCTTCGGATTCACTCCGGCGACCCTCAAGATCGAAGATGGGAAGATTTGTTGAACCAGTTTTCAAGACTGACGACCGAAGATGAAGAACAATTCGGAAGAATCGAGGAGCGTCCCCAACTTGAAGACCGGTTCAGGGGGCTACTGATAGTGTCCTGGACTAGGGGGTACTCACCTCGTCATCTCCCGACCAGTTGGATCGGGCCGAGGACCCCCATGGCGGTCCACTATTAGGCCGGTTCGAACAGCCCATGCCACATACAAGGAGGATTCCACAAGACTTGGCGCCCAAGACAAGGACTCCTCTAAACCCTAGGCCTATGGTGCGTATATAAACCATGGCCAGGCTAGTCAATGGTCAATCTCATATTCATTAGATCAGTCTCGTGGTAGACATATGTACTCTGTACTACACCCATATGAATACAATCAAAAGTAGGACATAGGGTTTTACGTCCATCAAGAGGGCCCGAACCTGGGTAAAATCCTGTGTCCATGTTACCATCGCTCCAAGATGCCTAGCTTAGGACCCCTACTACGAGATACGCCGGATATTGAACCGACAATGGGTACTTGATATGTCTTGACTTGGCATAGATCTCCCCGGCAACAGCGCCAGAAATCCTTCTTGCAACCTCTTGAGCACTGCATTGGTTTTCCCTTAAAGAGGAAAGGGTGGTGCAGTAAAGCAGCGTAAGTATTTCCCTCAGTTTTTGAGAACCAAGGTATCAATCCAGTAGGAGACCACGCGCGAGTCACCTCGTACCTACACAGACAAATAAGAACCTCGCAACCAACGCGATAAAGGGGTTGTCAATCCCTTCACGGCCACTTGCAAGAGTGAGATATGATAGAGATGATAATAATAAGATAAATATTTTTGGTATTTTTATGACATAGATTGAAAGTAAAAGATAACAAAATAAAGTAGAATCGAAACTTAGATGATGGAGAATAGACCCGAGGGCCATAGGTTTCACTAGTGGCTTCTCTCAAGATAGCATAAGTATTACGGTGGGTGAACAAATTACTGTCGAGCAATTGATAGAAAAGCAAATAATTATGAGAATATCTAGGTATGATCATGTATATAGGCATCACGTCCGAGACAAGTAGACCGAAACGATTCTGCATCTACTACTATTACTCCAGACATCGACCGCTGTCCAGCATGCATCTAGAGTATTAAGTTCATAAGAACAGAGTAACGCCTTAAGCAAGATGACATGATGTAGATGGATAAACTCATGCAATATGATATAAACCCCATCTTTTTATCCTCAATGGCAACAATAAAATACGTGCCGTTTCCCTTTCTGTCACTGGGATCGAGCACCGCAAGATTGAACCCAAAGCTAAGCACTTCTCCCATTCCAAGAAAGATCAATCTAGTAGGCCAAACCAAACTGATAATTCGAAGAGACTTGCAAAGATAAACCAATTATACATAAAAGAATTCATAAAAGATTCAAATATTGTTCATAGATAAACTTGATCATAAACCCACAATTCATCGGATCTCGACAAACACACTTCAAAAGAAGATTACATTTAGTAGATTTCCAAGAGAATCAAGGAGAACTTTGTATTGAGATCCAAAGAGAGAGAAGAAGCCATCTAGCTACTAGCTATGGACCCGAAGGTCTGAAGTAAACTACTCACACATCATCGGAGGGGCCATGGAGTTTATGTAGAGGCCCTCCATGATCAATGCCCCCTCGGGTGGAGCTCCGGAAAAGGTCCCAAGATGGGATCTCTTGGGTACAGAAGGTTGCGGCGATGGAATTAGGTTTTCGTGGTGCTCCTGGATGTTTGCGGGGTACATGGATATATATAGGAGGAAGAAGTAGGTCGGTGGAGCAACGAGGGGCCTATGAGGGTGGAGGGCGCGCCCAGGGGGGCGGGGGTGTGTGCGCGCCCCCTGCCTCATGCCCTCCTCGATTGTTTCTTGACGTCCACTCCAAGTCTCCTGGATCACATTTGTTCCAAAAATAACGCTCCCGCAGGTTTCATTTCGTTTGGACTCCGTTTGATATTCCTTTTTGGCAAAACTCTATAATAGGCAAAAAACAACAATTTGGGCTGGGCCTCCGGTTAATAGGCTAGTCCCAAAAATAATATAAAAGTGGAAAAATAAGCCCATTAACATCCAAAATAGATAATATAATAGCATGGAGCAATCAAAAGTTATAGATACGTTGGAGACGTATCAAGCATCCCCAAGCTTAATTCCTGCTCGTCCTCGTGTAAGTAAATGATAAAAAAACAGAATTTTGATGTGGAATGCTTCCTAACATATTTCTCAATGTAATTTTTCTTTATTGTGGCATTAACGTTCAGATCCGAAAGATTCAAGATAAAAGTTTAATATTGACATAGAAATAATAATACTTCAAGCATACTAACTAAGCAATCATGTCTTCTCAAAATAACATGGCCAAAGAAAGTTATCCATACAAAATCATATAGTCTGGATATGCTCTATCTTCATCACACAAAATATTAAAGCATGCACAACCCCGATGACAAGCCAAGCAATTGTTTCATACTTTTGATGTTCTCAAACTTTTTCAATCTTCATGCAATATATGAGCGTGAGCCATGGATATAGCACTATGGTGGAATAGAATGGTGGTTATGGAGAAGACAAAAAAGGAGAAGATAGTCTCACATCAACTAGGCGTATCAACGGGCTATGGAGATGCCCATTAATATATATCAATGTGAGTGAGTAGGGATTGCCATGCAACGGATGCACTATAGCTATAAGTGTATGAAAGCTCAACAAAAGAAACTAAGTGGGTGTGCATCCAACTTGCTTGCTCACGAAGACCTAGGGCAATTTGAGGAAGCCCATCATTGGAATATACAAGCCTAGTTCTATAATGTAAAATTCCCACTAGTTTATGAAAGTGACAACATAAGAGACTCTCTATCATGAAGATCGTGGTGCTACTTTGAAGCACAAGTGTGGAAAAAGAATAGTAACGTTGTCCCTTCTCTCTTTTTCTCTCATTTCGTTTTTTATTTTTTTATTTGGGCCTTCTTTTTTTCTTTTTGGCCTCTTTTTTATTTTTATTTTTTATTTTTTGTCCGGAGTCTCATCCCAACTTGTGGGGGAATCTAGTCTCCATCATCCTTTCCTCACTGGGACAATGCTCTAATAATGATGATCATCACACTTCTTTTTTACTTACAACTCAAGAATTACAACTCAATACTTAGAACAAAATATGACTCTATGTGAATGCCTCCGGCGGTGTACCGGGATATGCAATGAATCAAGAGTGACATGTATGAAAAAATTATGAACGGTGGCTTTGACACAAATACGATTCAACTGCATGATCATGCAAAGCAATATGACAAGGATGAAGCGTGTCATAGCAAAAGGAACGGTGGAAAGTTGCATGGCAATATATCTCGGAATGGCTATGGAAATGCCATAATAGGTAGGTATGGTGGCTGTTTTGAGGAAGGTATATGGTGGGTTTATGGTACCGGCGAAAGTTGCGCGGTACTAGAGAGGCTAGCAATTGTGGAAGGGTGAGGGTGCGTATAATCCATGGACTCAACATTAGTCATAAACAACTCACATACTTATTGCAAAAATATATTAGTTATCAAAACAAAGTATTATGCGCATGCTCCTAGGGGGATAGATTGGTAGGAAAATACCATCGCTCATCCCCGACCGCCACTCATAAGGAAGGCAATCAATAAATAAATCATGCTCCGACTTCATCACATAACGGTTCACCATACGTGCATGCTACGTGAATCACAAACTTCAACACAAGTATTTCTTAGATTCACAACTACTCAACTAGCATGATTCTAATATCACCATCTCCATATCTCAAAACAATCATCAAGTACCAAACTTCTCTTAGTATTCAATGCACTTATATGAAAGATTTTATTATGCCTGAAAGCAAATTGCCATGTTGTTCTAAAGGACTCCCAAAATAATATAAGTGAGTCATGAGAGATCAATTATTTCTATATAATAGAACCACCGCCGTGCTCTAAAAGATATAAGTGAAGCACTAGAGCAAAAACTATAAAGCTCACAAGATATAAGTGAAGCACATAGAGTATTCTAATAAATTCCAATTCATGTGTGTCTCTATCAAAAGGTGTGTACAGAAATTATGATTGTGGTAAACTAAAAAGCAAAGACTCAAATCATACAAGACGCTCCAAGAAAAACACATATCATGTGGCGAATAAAAATATAGCTCCAAGTAAAGTTACCGATGAACAAAGACAAAAGAGGGGATGCCTTCCGGGGCATCCCCAAGCTTTGGCTTTTTGGTGTCCTTGTATTTTACCTTGGGGTGCCATGGGCATCCCCAAGCTTAGGTTCTTGCCACTCCTTGTTCCATAATCCATCATATCTTTACCCAAAACTTGAAAACTTCACAACACAAAACTTAACAGAAAAATCTCGTGAGCTCCGTTAGTGAAAGAAAACAAAACACCACTTCAAGTTACTGTAATGAACTCATTATTTATTTATATTGGTGTTAAACATACTGTATTCCAACTTCACTATGGTTTATAAACTCTTTTACTAGCCATAGATTCATCAAAATAAGCAAACAACACACGAAAAACAGAATCTGTCAAAAACAGAACAGCCTGTAGTAATCTGTAACTAACACAAACTTCTGGAACCCCACAAATTCTAAAATAAATTTCTGGACGTGAGGAATTTCTCTATTAATCATCTGAAAAAATAAGTAACTAAATATCACTTTCCAATAAAAAATGGCAGCAATTCTCGTGAGCGCTAAAGATTCTGTTTTTTACAGCAAGATCAAAAAGACTTTCCCCAAGTCTTCCCAACGGTTCTACTTGGCACAAACACTAATTAAACACAAAAAACACAACCAAAACATTGGATAGATAAATTATTTATTACTAAACATGAGCAAAAATCAAGGAATAAAAATAAAATTGGGTTGCCTCCGAACAAGCGCTATCGTTTAACGCCCCTAGCTAGGCATAAAAGCAAAGATAGATCTAGGTATTGCCATATTTGGTAGGCAATTCTTCAATAAGAAACCTATAACTCTTAGGAGTTTCTTTCTTTTTGATTAATTATCAAACTCCTAGGCACGAAATCAAGAAAATCATTTGTAGCAAAAGGTTCCTTAAGGATAGTGAGAAAGTTGGGGTGAACACTTATGGATTTGAGATCCGCACTTCCCTTACTAGAGGTTTCACCCTTATTTTTAGGAACATACATCAATTTGGAAATCTTAGCATTAGGTGGAGTATTTTTCATAGAATAAAAGGCATACCCTAGGTTGGTAATAATATCCTCATTTTTTGTCAATTCTAGTGGAATCTTGATCTATCTTTTCATTAACCATAGGTTCCTTTTCTTTAAAATTTTTAAGAGCAATTCCAACCTTAGATCCGTATTGGGTAATTTGGTGATGGATCTTTCTATCCAAATTTTCAATCAACTCTATGGTGGCAACTTTATTTTCAATAATTTCAAGCCGTTGCATCACGTGTTCCAACGTTAAAATAGTTCCATTAACCAAAAGAGGTGGTGGGCCAAACAAATCTATCATAGCATTATAAGAATCAAAAGTATGGCTACCCAAGAAATTTCCTCCGGTAATGGTATCAAGAATATATCTATTCCAAGGAGTGATACCTACATAAAAATTGCGAAGAAGAATGGAAGTGGATTGCTTCCAAATAGATCTATTTTGTGCATTGCAAATTCTGAACCAAGCATCTTTAGATTTTCTCCCTCCCTTTGTTTAAAATTAAGGACCTCATTCTCGGGAGATAAATGGGTATATAAAGGACTAGCCATAATGACGAAGCAAGCGATCCCACACACAAGCAAACAAGAAACATGCAAAAGAGGCAAATTGAAAAAGAGAAGGGGAACGGAAAAAGAGGGCGAATAAAACGGCAAGGGTGAAGTGCGGGAGAGGAAAACGAGAGGCAAATGGCAAATAATGTAATGGAAAGGATAAGAGTTGTGATTGGTACTTGGTATGTCTCTACTTGGCGTAGATCTCTCCGACAATGGTGCCAGAAATCCTTCTTGCTACCTCTTGAGCACTGCGTTGGTTTTCCCTTGAAGAGGAAAGTGTGGTGTAGTAAAGCAGCGCAAGTATTTCCCTCAGTTTTTGAGAACTAAGGTATCAATCCAGTAGGAGACCACGCGCAAGTCACCTCGTACCTACGCAAACAAATAAGAACCTCGCAACCAACATGATAAAGGGGTTGTCAATCCCTTCACAGCCACTTGCAAGAGTGAGATCTGATAGAGATGATAATAATAAAACAAATATTTTTGGTATTTTTATGATATAGATTGAAAGTAAAAGATAGCAAAATAAAGTAGATTGGAAACTTATATGATGGAGAATAGACCCGGGGGCCATAGGTTTCACTAGTGGCTTCTCTCAAGATAGCATAAGTATTATGGTGGGTGAACAAATTACTGTCGAGCAATTGATAGAAAAGCGAATAATTATGAGAATATCTAGGTATGATCATGTATATAGGCATCACGTCCAAGACAAGTAGACCAAAACGATTCTGCATCTACTACTATTACTCCACACATCGACCGCTATCCAACATGCATCTAGAGTATTAAGTTCATAAGAACATAGTAACGCCTTAAGCAAGATGACATGATGTAGATGAATAAACTCATGCAATATGATATAAACCCCATCTTTTTATCCTCGATGGCAACAATAAAATACGTGTCATTTCCCTTTCTGTCACTGGGATCGAGCACCGCAAGATTGAACCCAAAGCTAAGCACTTCTCCCATTGCAAGAACGATCAATCTAGTAGGCCAAACCAAACTGATAATTCAAAGAGACTTGCAAAGATAAACCAATCATACATAAAAGAATTCAGAGAAGATTCAAATATTGTTCATAGATAAACTTGATCATAAACCCACAATTCGTCGGATCTCGACAAACACACCACAAAAGAAGATTACATCGAATAGATCTCCAAGAGAATCGAGGAGAGCTTTGTATTGAGATCCAAAGAGAGAGAAGAAGCCATCTAGCTACTAGCTATGGACCCAAAGGTCTGAAGTAAACTACTCACACATCATCGGAGGGGCCATGGAGTTGATGTAGAGGCCCTCCATGATCAATGCCCCCTCGGGCGGAGCTCCGGAAAAGGCCCCAAGATGGTATCTCTTGGGTACAGAAGGTTGCAGCGGTGGAATTAGGTTTTCATGGTGCTCCTGGATGTTTGCGGGGTATATGGATATATATAGGAGGAAGAAGTAGGTCGGTGGAGCAACGAGGGGCCCACGAGGGTGGAGGACGCGCCCAGGGGGGTGGGCGCGCCCCCTGCCTCGTGGCCTCCTCGATTGTTTCTTGATGTCCACTCCAAGTCTCCTGGATCACGTTTGTTCCAAAAATAACGCTCTCGAAGGTTTCATTCCGTTTGGACTCCGTTTGATATTCCTTTTCGGCGAAACTCTAAAATAGGCAAAAAATAGCAATTTGGGCTAGGCCTCCCATTAATAGGTTAGTCCCAAAAATAATATAAAAGTGTAAAAATAAGCCCATTAACATTCAAAATAGATAATATAATAGCATGGAGCAATCAAAAATTATAGATACGCTAGAGACGTATCACACCTGCACTGGTATCCTCGGCACCTGCAACTGTTTGGAAGTATCCGTGAGTCACGAGGACTCAGCAATCTCACACCCGCGAGATAAAGACTATTTAAGCTTATGGGTAGGAAAAGGTATTGAGGTGGAGCTGCAGCAAGCACTAAGAATATATGGTGGCTAACATACGCAAATAAGAGCGAGAAGAGAAGCAACGCACGGCCGAGAAGCTATGAGTGATCAAGAAGTGATCCTGAAGCTACATACATTCAAGCATAACACGAGACCGTGTTCTCTTCCCGGACTCCGCCGAAAAGAGACCATCACGGCTACACACGCGGTTGATTCATTTTAATTAAGTGTCAAGTTCTCTACAATCGGATATTAACAAATTCCCATCTGCCACATAACCGCGGGCACGGCTCTCGAAAGTTTATACCATGCAGGGGTGTCCCAACTTATCCCATCACAAGCTCTCATGGTCAACGAAGGATATTCCTTCTCCCGGGAAGACCTGATCAGTCTCGGAATCCCGATTACAAGACATTTCGATAATGGTAAAACAAGACCAGCAAAGCCGCCCGATGTGCTGACAAATCCCGATAGGAGTCGCACGTATCTCGTTCTCAGGGCAACACCGGATGAGACATCCTACGAGTAAAACCAACCCTCAAGTTTCCCCGAGGTGGCCCCGCAGTCTACTCGGTTTGGACCAACACTCAGAGGAGCACTACCCCCCGGGGGGGTGTTAAAATAAAGATGACCCTTGAGTCTGCAGAACCCAAGGGAAAGGTATATGGTGGTAGGCAGGCAAATGGTAAAACCAAGGTTGGGCCTTGCTGGAGGAGTTTTATTCAAGCCGAACTGTCAAGGGGTTCCCATAACACCCAACCGCGTAAGGAACACATAATCAAGGAACATAACACCGGCATGACGGAAACTAGGGCGGCAAGAGTGGAACAAAACACTAGGCATAAGGCCGAGCCTTCCACCCTTTACCAAGTATATAGATGCATTAAAGTAAATAAGATATAATAATGATATCCCAACAATATCCATATTCCAACATGGAACAAACTTCATCTTCACCTGCAACTAGCAACTCTATAAGAGGGGCTGAGCAAAAGCGGTAATATAGCCAAACAACGGTTTGCTAGGAAGGTGGGTTAGATTCTTGGCATGGCAATATGGGAGGCATGATATAGAAGTGGTAGGGAGCGCGACATAGCAATAGAGCAAACATCTAGCAAGCAAAGATAGAAGTGATTTCGAGGGTATGGTCATCTTGCCTGCAAAGTTCTCAGAGTTGTCGAAAGCTTGATCCTCGGTAGCATACTCAACAGGTTCCTCGTTCACGTACTCGTCTCCCGGTTCTACCCAAAGCAAGAACACAAGCAATGGAACAACAATCAATCACGATGCAATGCACAAGCAATATGATGCAATACATGGCATGGTATGCGAGATGTGATATGCAATGCATATGCGTGCTTCGGAAGGAAAAGAATGATCAAGGCATCAACTTGGCATACCAAGTATGCCGCTGGAAAGATGAGATGATTTCGGTTTAAATCGATATAAAGATCACCGGAAACGGATGCACGGTTTGCAAATGGCAAGCAAAACAAGGATGGTGCAAAACTGTAATTAACAGCACGATGACACTTAGAATGCAACAAGAAACTAAGCTACTGCACTCCAACATAGCTACAAGGCATATGGCAGTGATGTACAAGAGATGCTTGACAAAACATGAACACTGAGCTATGGCTAAAACACAATATAACAGGTTCAAACAAGCATGGCAAAAGTGCAAAAGATATCAGCTTCATAGACTTGGTGAAAATACTAACATGTCAAAAACAACATCAGAAGCAAAGTTTAGAGCAAGCAAACAACATTCTACAGGAACATATCATAGCAAACCAAGGCATGTCATGATTCTACTAAAAGCATAGTTCAAAAGTACCTTACTGAACATGAACCAAAAAGGCAAAGAAGATATGATGGCACCCATGTAAACATAGCAAGTTTTATTAACAGTTTCAGACTTGGCAGAAAAACAGAGCATGACATAAACAGAATTATGATAGCAACTTTGCGAGCTCATGCCACTGACCACAAAGCATTGCATGACAAACAGGCATACCAACAACAAGATGACATGTTCGTGAAGCTAACTATGTCAAGATAAAGTTCATAAAATGCATGGATCACTAGCAACAACCATGGCAAAATTGATTAACATGTTAACATTCTGCTAGGAACATTTTATATCAAAAGTAGAGCAAGAACAACACATGCTAGACAACTCCATGATTGCAAACGGGGGCATGGATGGATAGAGCATAACCACTTGTCCGAAACATCCTTAGTGAAGTATCCCAAAATAAGCATGGATCTCACTGTAGCATCAAATTTACATGGCATCAAAATAACAGTAGGAAAAGACTTAGCAAAATCCTAAGTCCCTAAAAATAGCAACATTGCAGAGGCTACTTTGCATGCTTGTGCTAGTCACGACATAGATCAAAAATATATAAGACAAGCACCCCTGTAAAGATGGCATGGTGTAGTTCAAAACTCATGTACACCTCATGCTCAAAAGATGCTCATATCAAATGTAACAAAAATGGCAAATCACCATAAACTGAGAAGTACCAGCTCCTAACATTTTATAGCACTCTTGCATCAATGAAAATGGCATCATAACAGACAGCAACATGCATGTAAATGCTTCTAACGAGAAGATCTCAACGAGACGAACAATTTCATATATCATATGCATGAATCGGAGCAACGAGCGCGGAGACACGATGCGATGAACATGGCATAAAAACATAAGGGGGGTTTGGGACTTAAGAGAAATCCGACCTTGAGAGGAAAAACTCAACGCGCGAAAACCGAGGTAGAGGGGTTCGGATCTGGATACAGGGAAGAAGATAACCGGAGAGGTCCGGCAAGCTGCCGATCCGGCCGACGACGAGCTCCTCCGGCCGGATCTACGCCGGATCCGGCGCGGGCGGCAGCAGAGCTGTGCGGCGAGGAGGAGGCGGCGCTCGACGGCGGCGGCCGGCGACCGAGGCGCGGGGC
>NC_041392.1:352907739-353016350 GCF_002162155.2 Triticum dicoccoides
CGGGCCGCGCGGGCCGGCGGCGGGCGCGGGGGAGAGAGAGGGTGGCGGCGGTGGATTGGCCGGGGTGACGCGTCCGGCGGACACATCCGGCGCAGACGGACTTGTCCGGCGGCGCGAGGTGGAAGAAGACTAGGGTTTGGACCCAAATTTCGGGGGAGAGGCACATATTTATAGGTAGAGGGAGTTTGGAGTGTCCAAATGAGGTGTAGTTTTCGCCCACAGAATCATGATCCGACGATGGAGGACATGGAGATGGTTTAGATGGGTTATTGGGCTGTTTTGAAGGGGTGTTGGGCTGCAACACACTAGAGGCCTTTGCGGTTACCCGGTTAACCGTTGGAGCATCAAACAGCCTCCAAATGGAACGAAATTTGACAGGTGGTCTACCGGTGGTGTACCAAGGCCACTTGACAAATCTCGGTTCATTCTGAGAATGTTTAACACCCTCTCACGAAAAGAGACAAGAGGGATGTGCCGATGCATGTAGGAGTGTCGGATTGCGAAACAGAGAACAGGGAAAATGCTCGTATGCATGAGACGAACATGATGACATGATATGAAATGCATGACATGAACAAAATATAAAACAAAGACAAAAACCCAACCACGAAGGGAATCTCATAACTTAAGGCCGAAAATGGAAAGAGTCGGAGTTACAAATATGGCAAGTTACATCCGGGGTGTTACAACACTCCACCACTACGAGAGGATCTCGTCTCGAGATCTAGGACTGAAAGAACTCCGGATATTCAGAACGGAGGTGATCCTCGCGCTCCCAGGTGGCTTCTCGGTTGGAATGGTGCGACCACTTCACTTTCAGGAAGTTGATAGACTTGTTGTGAGTCTTGCGCTCGATTTCTTCAAGAATAGCAACGGGATGCTCATGATAAGACAAATCTTCTTGAAGATCAATCTCTTCGAAGTTGATGGTGCGCTCAAGAGTCTTGAAGCACTTGCGAAGCTGTGACATGTGAAACACATCATGCACATTTGCAAAGTTGGACGGAAGCTCAAGTTGATAGGCGAGGTCGCCTCTTTTGCCAATGATCTTGAAAGGACCCACATATCTAGGGGCAAGCTTCCCTTTGATACTGAAGCGACGAGTGCCTTTCTTTGGAGAGACGTGAAGGTAGATATGGTCTCCGATCTCGAAAGCCAAGTCACGGTGCTTGCTATCATAGTAACTCTTCTGGCGTGATTGCGTGGCTTTGAGATTTTCACGGATGACTTTACACATTTCTCCAGCTTCTGTGATGAAGTCATTGCCAAGAAGTTGGCGTTCACCAGTCTCTGACCAATTGAGAGGAGTACGACACTTTCTGCCATAGAGAATTTCGAATGGGGCCTTGCCTGAACTCGCTTGGATGCTATTGTTGTAGGAGAACTCGGCATATGGAATACAATCTTCCCACTTCATACGAAGGAAATGACACAAGCCCTGAGCATATCTTCAAGGATTTGATTGATTCGCTCGACTTGGCCACTAGTTTGAGGATGGAAAGCTGTGCTGAAGTGAATGTTGGTGCCCATGGCCTTCTGGAAGGAGTCACGGAACTTGGAGGTGAAAATGCTTCCACAATCTGAAGATATCAATTGCGGAATACCATGCAAAGATACAATCCTGGAGGTGTATAGCTCTGCGAACTGAGCTGCTGTGATAGATTCCTTGATTGGAAGGAAATGAGCCACTTTTGTAAGCTTGTCGATGACAACAAAGATATCATCATTTCCACGCTTGGACTTGGGAAATCCAGTCACTAAGTCCATCTCAATATGGTCAAACTTCCATTCTGGAATAGCAAGAGGTTGGAGGAGACCAACTGGCCGTTGGTGTTCTGCTTTCACCCTTCTGCAGACATCACATTCATTCACGAACTAAGCAATTTCTCGCTTCATTCGAGTCCACCAATAGGACTGCTTTAGGTCATGGTACATCTTCGTACTTCCAGGATGAATGGATAGAAGGGAATTGTGTGCCTCGTTCATAATGACTTTCCTTAGATCACCTTTAGGAACCACAATCTGGTCCTCGAAGAATAGAGTGTCTTTTTCATCAATGCGATATCACTTGTATTTAGGTTGGCTCTTGGCAATCCCATTTTTCACCTTCTTCACCATGGAATCCAGGAGTTGTGCCTCACGAATTTGATCTTCCAAAGTAGGAGAGACTTGGAGGTTGGCAAGAAAGCCTTGAGGAACAACTTGGAGATTCAGTTTGCGAAAAGCTTCACAAAGGTCCGGTTGGAAGGGCTTGAGAATTAAGCTGTTGCAGTAAGCCTTCCTGCTCAAAGCATCTGCAATGACATTGGACTTGCCTGGAGTATATTCAATACTCAGATTGTATTCTTGAATCATTTCGACCCATCGAGTCTGCCTGAGGTTGAGGTTGGGTTGAGTGAAGATGTACTTGAGGCTCTTATGATCTGTGAAGATGTCCACTTTCCTTCCCAACAAGAGATGTCTCCACGTTAATAATGCATGGACAACTGCCGCCAACTCAAGGTCATGAGTGGGGTAGTTCCTTTCGTTGGGCTTCAACTGACGAGAGGTATAAGCCACAACTTTCTTCTCTTGCATTAACACAGCACCGAGACCTTGTAAGGAGGCATCACAAAAAACTTGGCTTGGATTCATCAGGAGGAGTCAAGACAGGAGCTGTGACCAGCTTCTCTTTCGGGGTGTTGAAAGCAACATCACATTCAGGCGTCAGACATACTTGACATGCTTCTGGAGGAGGTTGGAAAGAGGCTTTGGAATCTTAGAGAAATTCTCAACGAATCTTCGACAATAGCTTGCAAGCCCAAGAAAACTGCGGAGCTACTTGACATTCTGAGGAGGTTCCCAATTCACAATTGCAGACACCTTCTCGGGATTAACAGCAATGCCCTTAGTGGAGACGATATGACCAAGGTAAATAACCTCATCAAGCCAGAACTCACACTTGGAAATCTTCGCATAGAATTGATGCTCTCTGAGTTTGTCGAGTACCAATCTCAAATGCTTGGCATGATCCTCCTTATTCTTGGAAAAGACCAAGATATCATCGAGATACACCAGGACGAAATCATTTGTGTACGGGTTGAAGATGAAGTTCATCATGCGAGAGAACGTTGGAGGAGCATTGACAAGGCCGAAAGACATGACAATATATTCATAAGAACCATAGCTTGTTCTGAATGCTGTCATGGGGATATCTTGTTCACGAATGCGAATCTGATGATAACCCATATGGAGGTCAAGTTTGGAGAATACTTTGGCCCCTTTAAGTTGCTCAAATAGCTCATTGATGTTGGGAAGTGGATACTTGTTCTTTATTGTCTTCTTGTTCAATGGGCGGTAGTCGACACAAAGTCGGTCCGTGCCATCCTTCTTCTGGACAAAAAGAACACCACAACCCCATGGAGATGAACTTAGTCTGATCAGACCCAGACGCTCTTGTTCATCGATCTGTTTATTCAATTCGTTTGGTCCAAGCTTGTAAGGACGCTTGCAAACAGGTTCCGTGCCAGGCTCAAGATCGATAACAAATTCAACTGGCCGGTGAGGAGGCATTCCCAGAAGCTCTTCTGCAAAGACGTCTTGATATTCACAAACGTCTGGAATCTGAGAGATGGCATTCAACCCGCCCTTCTCATTGAGAGAAAACAGTCGAATGGTTTCATCACAAGCGGCATAGATGATCACATCCTCAGAAGAGTGTGTCAATTGAATTTGCCTGGCAGCACAATCAAGCCGAGCCTTGTGCTTAGAAAGCCAGTCCATCCCGAGAATTAGATCAATATTCGAGTCACCAAGAACAATTGGAGAAGATAGAAATTTATAGTCTCCCAACTGGACAGAGACATCGGGAGCAACCAAACTGGAAGTCATAAGCTTTCCCAGAGAAACAACTTGCATAACTTTGGACAAAACCTCTGTGTCAACACTGTGCTCCGATGCAAATGGGTATGACATGAAAGAATGTGATGCACCAGTATCAAATAATACTTTAGCAGGAATGGAGTTAACTGGAAGGTTACCCATGATCACATCTGAAGAATCCTCTTCCTGAGCTGCGTTCACCATGTTTACCTTAGCATGCTTGGGGTTATGCTTGACCACTGCATTGATGGCAAATCTCACAAGAGGAGGAGGCGGAAGACGCCTTTGGTTGAAGCATTTGTTTGTTTGCATAGTGCCCCTTCTGCTGACACTTGTTGCAAGTAACCTCTGAGAGCGGACGGTGATAAGGAGCACTTGAGCTTGGAGTCCGAGACCGAGCTTTGTTCTGATAGACTGGATTGGGTGGGTGGGAAGATCCATTGCCACCTTTGCTCTTCTGCTAGTAGGACTGACGAAACAGAGGAGGAGGAGGCAACCAGAACTTCTGTTGCTTAGCTGCCACTTGTGATGAAGAAGAAGATGGAACTGCGTCCCTGACTCTCTTCTTTGATGCATCACACTTGAGCTGAGCAGCTTCTTGCTTTAGTGCCATGTTATAGAATTGATTGAACTTGGTCGGCTCAAGAAGAACGAGAGCTAATTGCAGATCCTCTCTGAAGCCACCTCTGAATTGAGAGATCATACTCTTTTCATCAGGAACGTCTTGTTTAGCGAAGCGAGAAAGTTTCTGAAACTGTATATTGTATAGATACACAGACATGCTGCCTTGCTTGAGATTGCAGAACTCCCCACGCTTGCTCTCAGCTACACTTGGAGGAATGTGATGAGTTTTGAAGTCTCGACGGAAATCATCCCAGGTAATGACACGACCTCCTCTGGAATCTCTCTATTGTTGATACCACTCAGCAGCTTGGTCCTTGAGTTGAAACGAAGCAAACTTGACAAAGTCCTCAGGCCTGACATTGCTACATTCAAAATGTTTGCAGATATCCACGAGCCAGTCGTCGGCGTCTGTGGCCTCGACACATTTGCCGAAGGACTTTGGCTGGTTTGCGAGGAACTGGTTGAGGGTAGCAAACTGAGGCTGATTGTTGCCTTGGCCTTGATTTCCTTGGTTGCCTTGCCCTTGGTCGCGCTCTTAAAAGAGTTGCAAAAGCATCTGAGTGTTGGCGTTGGTGGCTACCATGATAGCTTGCCATGCCTCTGGAGGTGGAGGTGGTGGTGGAGGGTGATACATCTCCGTCGTATCTACTTTTCCAAACACTTTTGCCCTTGTTTTCGACTCTAACTTGCATGATTTGAATGGAACTAACCCGGACTGACGCTGTTTTCAGTAGAATTGCCATGGTGTTATTTTTGTGCAAAAATAAAAGTTCTCGAAATGACCTGAAAATCCACGAAGAATTATTTTGGAATATATAAAAAATACTGGAAGAAAGATCCACGTCAGGGGGCCACCACCTATCCACGAGGGTGGGGGCGCGCCCTACCCCCTGGGCGCGCCCCCCTGCCTCGTGGTCCCCCTGACGCTCCATTGACCTCAACCCTGACTCCATATATTCGTGTTCGGGGAGAAAAAAATCAGAGAGAAGGATTCATTGCGTTTTACGATACGGAGCCGCCGCCAAGCCCTAAACTCTCTCGGGAGGGCTAATCTGGAATCCGTTCGGGGCTCCGGAGAGGGGAATCCGTCGGCATCGTCATCATCAACCTTCCTCCATCACTAATTTCATGATGCTCACCGCCGTGTGTGAGTAATTCCATCATAGGCTTGCTGGACGGTGATGGGTTGGATGAGATTTATCATGTAATCGAGTTAGTTTTGTTAGGGTTTGATCCCTAGTATCCACTATGTTCTGAGATCGATGTTGCTATGACTTTGCTATGCTTAATGCTTGTCACTAGGGCCAAAGTGCCATGATTTCAGATCTGAACCTATTATGTTTTCATCAATATATGAGAGTTCTTGATCCTATCTTGCAAGTCTATAGTCACCTACTATGTGTTATGATCCAGCAACCCCGAAGTGACAATAATCGGGACCACTCCCGGTGATGCCGTAGTTTGAGGAGTTTATGTATTCACTATGTGTTAATGCTTTGGTCCGGTACTCTATTAAAATGAGGCCTTAATATCCCTTAGTTTCCAATAGGACCCCGCTGCCACGGGAGGGTAGGACAAAAGATGTCATGCAGGTTCTTTTCCATAAGCACGTATGACTATATTCGGAATACATGCCTACATTACATTGATGGATTGGAGCTAGTT
The DNA here is from genome assembly GCF_002162155.2 of Triticum dicoccoides. Lineage (NCBI taxonomy): Eukaryota > Viridiplantae > Streptophyta > Magnoliopsida > Poales > Poaceae > Triticum > Triticum dicoccoides. Next base: position 352,913,890 of record NC_041392.1, read on the forward strand.
CTGTGTCACCCTTTGTTATGACTGTTACATGATGAACCGCATCCGACATAATTCTCTATCACCGATCCATTGCCTACGAGGTTTCCATATATTGTTCTTCGCTTATTTACTTTTCCGTTGCTATTGTTACAATCACTATAAAACCCCAAAAAATTATTTTGCTATCGTTACCACTACTATCATATTACTTTGCTACTAAACACTTTGCTGCAGATATTAAGTTTCCAGGTGTGGTTGAATTGACAACTCAGCTGCTAATACTTGAGAATATTCTTTGGCTCCCCTTGTGTCGAATCAATAAATTTGGGTTGAGTACTCTACCCTCGAAAACTGTTGTGATCCCCTATACTTGTGGGTTATCAAGACTATTTTCGGGCGCCGTTGCCGGGGAGCATATCTCTATTCTTTGAGTCACTTGGGATTTATATCTGCTTATCATTATGAAGAACTTGAAAGATCCAAGAACCAAAATTTATCCCTCAACTACGAGGGGATGTAAGGAACTGCCATCTAGCTCTGCACTTGATTCACCTTCTAGTTTGAGTAAGCTTGCGACACCTAAACCTGCTTCTACTATTAATTCTGATATGTCGCATGTTATTGATGATGCCACTTCTGCTATGCATGATACTTATGATGAAACTACTTCTATGCTTGATACTACTATGCCACTTGGTGAATTTCTTGATGAACAACTTGGTAGGGCTAGAGAGAATGAAATTATTGGAACTGATAATATTGATGAAAGTGATGATGAATATTCTCCCCCTAGATATGAATTGCCTGTTGTTCCCGAGGGTTATGTTATGGATGAAGAAGCTGCTAGAGACTTTCTTGCTTGCAACGATAGGAGTGATCTTAAGAAATTATTAGCTAAGCTGAAACAAAAAACTCTGAACGCTAGAATGAAATATGATCCTGCTTATGCTACTTCACCTATCTTTGTTACTGATAAGGATTATGAATTCTCTGTCGACCCTGATATAATTACTTTGGTTGAATCTGATCCTTTCTATGGCTATGAATCTGAACTATTGTGGCACATCTTACTAAATTAAATGGTATAGGCACCCTACTCACTAATGATGAGAAAACTCGCTATTATTATATCCTTAAATTATTTATGTTCTCATTAAAGGGTGATGCTAAGATATGGTTTAATTCTCTTGATCCTGGTTGTGTGCGTAGTCCCCAGGATATGATTTATTACGTCTCTGCTAAATATTTCCCCGCTCATAAGAAACAAGCTGCTTTAAGGGAAATATATAATTTTGTGCAAATTGAAGAAGAGAGTCTCCCACAAGCTTGGGGGAGGCTTCTCCAATTACGTAATGCTTTGCCTGATCATCCTCTGAAGAAAAATGAAATACTTGATATCTTTTATAATGGACTAACCGATGCTTCCAGAGACCACCTGGATAGTTGTGCTGGTTGTGTTTTCAGGGAAAGAACACGAGATGAAGCTGAAATTCTATTGAATAATATGTTGACTAATGAAAATAATTGGACACTTCCTGATCCAATCCCTGATCCAATTCCTGAACCAACTCCCGAGCCAACTCCGAAGAAAAGGCGTATTCTATTTCTCAGTCCCGAAGATAGATATGCAAGAGGCAAAGAAATCTATGAAAGAAAAAGGCATTGAAGCTGAAGATGTTAAAAATTTACCTCCTATTGAAGAAATACATGGTATTAATTTACCGCCTGTTGAAGAAATACATGGTCTTGATAACCCGACATAGGTAGTAAAGGTAAATTCTCTCTATAGATATGATAAAACTGAAATCCGCCCTACTAAGTTTGTTAGCCAATGCTTAGATGAGTTGGATAACTTTATGGTTAAGCAAGAAGATTTTAATGCTTACGTTGGTAGACAATTGAAACATAATGCTTATATGATTGAACACTTGAGTGATTATATGGCTAATGTTAAAGGTGAACTAAAACTTATTAGTAAACATGCTTCTATGGTTACCACTCAAGTAGAACAAGTACTTAAAGCTCAGAATGATTTGCTCAATGAATTAAATAGTAAGAAAGATGATAATGCTGTTAGAGTTATGACTAGAGGTGGTAAAATGACTCAGGAATCTTTGTATCCTGAGGGCCATCCTAAGAGAATTGAGCAAGATTCTCAGAGAAATAATATTGATGAACCTAGTCCTTCTAAGAGGAAGAAAAAGAAAAATGATAGGACTTTGCATGCTTCTAGTGAACCTGTTGTAGACACACCTGAGAATCCCAATGATATTTCTATTTCTAATGCCGAAACACAATCTGGTAATGAACATGAACCTAGATATAATGTTAATGATGATGTTCATGTTGATGCTCAACCTAGCAATGATAATGATGTAGAAACTGAACCTGCTGTTGATCTTGATAACCCACAATCAAAGAATCAACGTTATGATAAGAGAGACTTTGTTGCTAGGAAGCACGGTAAAGAAAGAGAACCATGGTTTCAGAAACCCATGCCTTTTCCTCCTAAACCATCCAAGAAAAAGGATGATGAGGATTTTGAGCGCTTTGCTGAAATGATTAGACCTATCTTCTTGCGTATGCGTTTGACTGATATGCTCAAAATGAATCCTTATGCTAAGTACATGAAATATATTATTACTAATAAAATAAAGATACCGGAAGCTGAAATTTCTACCATGCTTGCTAATTATACTTTTAAGGGTGGAATACCTAAGAAACTAGGAGATCCCAGAGTACCAACTATAACATGCTCCATTAAAAGAAACTATGTTAAAACTGCTTTATGTGATCTTGGAGCCGGTGTTAGTGTTATGCCTCTCTCTTTATATTGTAGACTTGATTTGAATAAGTTGACACCTACTGAAATATCTTTGCAAATGGCTGATAAGTCAACTGCTATACCTGTCGGTATTTGTGAGGATGTGCCTGTTGTGGTTGCAAACGTTACTATTTTAACGGACTTTGTTATTCTTGATATTCCCGAGGACGATAGTATGTCTATTATTCTTGGAAGACCCTTTTTGAATACTGCAGGGGCTGTTATTGATTGCACCAAAGGCAATGTCACTTTTCATGTTGATGGTAATGAGCATACGGTACACTTTCTGAGGAAACAACCTCAAGTCCACATTATCAATTCTATTGGAAAATTTTCAACAGTTACTATTGGAGGTTTTGAATTTCCTCTTCCTACTGCCAAGAAGAAATATGATATTCTTATTGTTGGGGATGTGCATATACCCGTTGAGGTAACCTAGTGTTATTCGAAAATTCTCCGGTTCCATGTTACTCGGAATGAGTTTGTTAACAAGACCTGATCAACCTTGTTAGTGGATTCCTTTTGATGAGCATGAGATGGATGAATTTAGAAAACACAACTCTCTGTACCCTCTTTTTACTTCATGTAATTTAGTTGAAATAAAGCAAAAATAGTATATTATGTCTGTTTTCTGAATTATCCATGTAATAAAAAATACCCCGAAAATAAAAGTTCTCCAAAATGCCCTGAAATTTAAATATGATTTTTTCTGGAATATTTGAGAATATCTGGCACTGAGAACACAGCAGGGGGAGCAAGCACCTGGCCACGAGGGTCCAGGGCGCGCCCCTGCCTCGTGGGCCCACGGTGGCTCCCCTCCACTTATTCCAGCCACCACACATCCGTTCTTCCTCCCACAAAAATCACCAACCAGCTCAAACCCGAGTCCAAGATCATTTTGCTGCCATTTTCGATCTCCTTGCTCAAAGCTCCATTCACAAAACTGCTTTGTGGGATTGTTCCTTGGTATGTGACTCCTCCAATGGCCTAATTAGTTTTTGTTCTAGTGCTTTATTCATTGTAAATTTTTGCTGCTTAGGTGACCCTATTCTTGATCTTGCATGTCAAATTTATATGGTCAAGAGTAGTTTTAATGCATGATATACCCTCTAGGCACTTGTGGGAGTAGTTGCTATCAATTTAGTTGAGTTTAGTTCACTTTTATTTCGATGTTACTAAAAATTTCAGAAATTTTTCAGAGGAAGAAATATGTTTAGGAAAATGTACCAAGGTGGTCCTTCAAGGAAGCAAGGACCCAGGCTCGCAATACGCGATGCCGATGATGAACCACCGAGGGAAGCTCAGGTGCGGGCTTGTGAATGGCCGTCAGAGGACTTTATGGATCGAGCAGGAATCAAGGAAGAATTTAACGCGTATGTGCATAATGCCGATCTTGAGAGCTTCGAGGCAGATAAGTGCCGCCAATACCACTATCTCACTGATTCCTTTGTGAGAAGGTTTGAATTTTCATCATCACGCAATCCTCAAACTGTCCTATTTGATCTTTATGAAAATTCTTATACTATGGACTTAGAAGATTTTAATACTGCTTGCAAACTTCCACAATGGGGCAGCACTAGTGAGCCTCGCAAATATGAGTTTAGAGATTTTCTTGCTAGTATAACTGTGGGGGAATCTAGAGATATAACACAAGCTACCATAAGGAGCATTAATTTTCCTGCTATACATTATTTTGCTCTCTTCATAGGTAGGTGCATAAATGGTAAGGATGAAGCATGTCACATGTGTGTCCCTGACCTCAGTGTTCTCAGGAGTGCTGTATTAGGAGATAAACATTATAATTTGGGAGCCATTGTTGCACGTAGGTTGCATAACAATAGATTTAATGGAGATTTCTTTGGTGGAATTTATGCAACCCGTCTAGCTAATTTTCTTGATATACCCATACGTGGGTATGATATTGAGTTGCCTCCTGTTTATTTAGATTATGAGGCTATGGTTCGTCATCAGTTTGTTGAGAGGAACGATCAATATCTCTAGTACCGACTAATCTTTGACAGATGACGCACCTATCATGTTGCTCTCCCTGCTCCTACTTTTTTTGACTTTCAGGAAAAAGGGAGATATGTTATAACCAGGGAGGAGGCGACCGAGTACGAGAGGAGGGCGGAGATAGCTCGCCTCCAAGCTGCAGCTCATCAGGCAATTGCCGCTGCATCTCAGTATGACCCCAGCTACAACTTTGGATATCCGCCAGGCCAGCCGTGGCCATAGACCAACTTAGGCCAAAAGCGTAAGCTTGGGGCAGTACATATTTCTCACCGATATTACATTCATGTTCACACACTCATGCTAGTTGTCGGTGCTCATACTTTTTCATTGTATCATCCATGCTAGTTTATTTTCCTTTTTATGATTTCTTCTTGTGTGTTTGATAAACCTTAAGAAAAACAAAAAAATAGTTATAGCTTTTTAATTAGTTTACTTTCCATGCTTGTAGTAGTAATTAAAAAGAAAACCCAAAAAGATTTCTCATTCTTCTTTTGCTTGTTGGGAGCTTTCCCGTGTAACTAGTTTTATATCTTTTCTTGTTCTTTGGGGGTCGATAGGAGAAGACCATAATGAAAATGTTGAGTGGCTCTCATATGCATTATTATTGATCTAACAAAGAGCCCATATTACCTTGTCTTCTCTCTTGAATTGAATGCTTGCAGATTCCAGCTTAGTCCGATGCACGTGCACTATTATTATTTTCCACACTATTCGGTCGTGCAAATGAAAGGCAATAATGATGATTATATGATGAACTTATTGAGATGAGAAAAGTTGGTATGAACTCGACCTCTCTTGTTTTTGTAAATATGATTAGTTCATCGTTCCTGATTCAGCCTATTATGAAAGAAACATATTTGCAATGAAAATTAGAGATTATAGTTGCTTATGCGATGCTTAATTAGCTAGGAGCTTATAATGGTTTACCTTGCATGCCAACATGCTATTAAAATGGTTGTGATGTGGTATGATAGGGTGGTATCCTCTTTTGGACGATTCGAGTGGCTTGACTTGGCACATGTTCACGCATGTAGTTGAAACAAAATCAACATAGCCTCTATGATATTTATGTTCATGGTGCATTATATCCTACTCATGCTTGCATTCGCTGTTGATTAATTTTAATGCATGTTCATGACTGTTGTCGCTCTCTAGCTGGTCGCTTCCCAGTCTTTTTCTAGCCTTCACTTGTAGTAAGAGGGAATACTGCTTGTGCATCCAATTCCATAAACCCCAAAGTTATTCCATATGAGTCCACCATACCTACCTATATACGGTATCTACCTGCCGTCCCAAGTAAATTTGTATGTGCCAAACTCTAAACCTTCAAATAAACATTCTGTTTTGTATGCTCGAATAGCTCATGTATCAACTAGGGTTGTCTGTATCTTCCATGTTAGGTGGGTTATTCTCAAGAGGAGTGGACTCTGCTCCTCACTCACGAGAAAATGGCTAGTCACCGGGATGCCCAGTCCCATGCTTTATGCAAATCAAATCAAAATAATTGCAAACAAAACTCCCCCGGTACTGTTGTTAGTTGGAGGCACTCGTTGTTTCGAGCAAGCCATGGATTGATGCTTGTTGGTGGAGGGGGAGTATAAACTTTACCATTCTGTTTGGGAACCGCCTATAATATGTGTAGCATGGAAGATATCGCCATCTCTTGGTTGTTATGTTGATAATGAAAGTATGCCGCTCAAAATATTATTCATATCTATTTCAAAACCGAGCTCTGGCACCTCTACAAATCCCTGCTTCCCTCTGTGAAGGGCCTATCTATTTACTTTTATGTTGAGTCATCACCCTCTTATTAAAAAGCACTAGTTGGAGAGCACAACTGTCATTTGCGTTTATTACTTTTAGTTTTCATTGAGTCTGACTTGACTAGATCTCTTTTACAATGAATTACAATGTCTAGTCTGTCCTTGATCTTTAAAGGTGCTCTGCATTTATGTTTTGCGGTCTCAGAAAGGCTAGCGAGATACCATCCTGTTATATCATATCATGATTGTTTTGAGAAAGTGTTGTCATCAGAGATTTATTATTATTGCTTGCTAGTTGATCATGCCATTGATATGAGTAAACTTGAGACCTAAATGTTATTGTGACTATGGTTAGTCCATAATCTTTGCTGAAAACTTGAATGCTGGCTTTACATATTTACAACAACAAGAGCAAACAGAGTTTGTAAAAGTTTTTCTTTATCACTTTCAGTTTATCAACTGAATTGCTTGAGGACAAGCAAAGTTTTAAGCTTGGGAGAGTTGATACGTCTCCGTCGTATCTACTTTTCCAAACACTTTTGCCCTTGTTTTGGACTCTAACTTGCATGATTTGAATGGAACTAACCTGGACTGATGCTGTTTTCAGCAGAACTGCCATGGTGTTATTTTTGTGCAGAAAAAGAAGTTCTCGGAATGACCTGAAAATCCACGGAGAATTATTTTGGAATATATAAAAAATACTGGAAGAAAGATCCACGTCAGGGGGCCACCACCTGTCCACGAGGGTGGGGGCGCGCCCTACCCCCTGGGCGCGCCCCTGCCTCATGGCCCCCCTGACGCTCCACCGACCTCAACCCTGACTCCATATATTTGTGTTCAGGGAGAAAAAAAATCAGAGATAAGGATTCATCGTGTTTTACGATACGGAGCCGCCGCTAAGCCCTAAACTCTCTCGGGAGGGTTGATCTGGAGTCCGTTCGGGGCTCCAGAGAGGGGAATCCGTCGCCATCGTTATCATCAACCTTCCTCCATCACCAATTTCATGATGCTCACCGCCGTGTGTGAGTAATTCCATCATAGGATTGCTGGACGGTGATGGGTTGGATGAGATTTATCATGTACTCGAGTTAGTTTTGTTAGGGTTGCTACCTAGTATCCACTATGTTCTGAGATTGATGTTGCTATGACTTTGCTATGCTTAATGCTTGTCACTAGGGCCCGAGTGCCATGATTTCAGATCTGAACCTATTATGTTTTCATCAATATATGAGAGTTCTTGATCCTATCTTGCAAGTCTATAGTCACCTACTATGTGTTATGTTCCGGCAACCCCGAAGTGATAATAATCGGGACCACTCCCGATGATGACCGTAGTTTGAGGAGTTCATGTATTCATTATGTGTTAATGCTTTGGTCTGGTACTCTATTAAAAGGAGGCCTTAATATCCCTTAGTTTCCAATAGGACCCCGCTACCACGGGAGGGTAGGACAAAAGATGTCATGCATGTTCTTTTCCATAAGCATGTATGACTATATTCTGAATACATGCCTACATTACATTGATGAATTGGAGCTAGTTCTGTGTCACCCTATGTTATGACTATTACATGATGAACCACATCCGGCATAATTCAATATCACCGATCCATTGCCTACGAGCTTTCCATATATTATTCTTCTCGTATTTACTTTTCCGTTGCTATTGTTACAATCACTATAAAACCCAAAAATATTATTTTGCTACCGTTACCACTACTATCATATTACTTTGCTACTAAACACTTTGCTGCAGATATTAATTTTCCAGGTGTGGTTGAATTGAAAACTCAGCTTCTAATACTTGAGAATATTCTTTGGCTCCCCTTGTGTCGAATCAATAAATTTGGGTTGAATACTCTACCCTCGAAAACTGTTGCGATCCCCTATACTTGTGGTTTATCAGAGGGTTCGACTGATCTCCATCATTGCGGTCTGGATTTTGGCACGTTGGAGGAGCCATCCTGAAGAGGGTGACATCCGTTAGAATTTTTGAAAGACCGATATTCAAGCTGAATCAATGGATCGAAATTGCAACATATAGTCTCACAATAAACATTCGAACAAGGATGAACGAATGAATTCCAAAGTAAATCATCACACATCCATTAAGTTGAGAAGCCACTTAGATAATGGTAGATGAATAAAGCAACAAGGTACGGATATGAACAAATAAGTGGTAAGGATTACCCAATCACAAACCAAATATCTGCGGGAAGAAATACTAGAGCTATTTTAATTCCCACCTATAAAACTCCCAAAACTTTTTGGTTATGCAATCAGATGTTGGGGATACATGGGAAGCATAATATCTCATGCAAACTAACAATTCCTATATCCAGCTGTATCCATCCTTCAACACATAACCAAGAAACCTTCGGAAATCATGTACCTCAACCTTCAAAAAGCACCCGTTATACGAGTTATGGCAATACTCCCTAACTCCCGCCCCAGTACTGGGTGGCGTCGAGGTTGTCTCACCAACAACTGCATAAAAGATATTTTCTATGTCGGCGAACTCAGGCATTCCAGAACTGCAACGATAAAATTGTGACGACAACACCTCGGAGCTCAACTCCCCGGGACACTGCCACAACCCCTAAATGTCAGGAGGCACCAACAACAACGTTCTCGTCACAAGACTATCAGAACGATTCCAAGATACCCGCATGATCCTAATTTTTTTCATGAAATTTGAGGAGAGGAGAGTCAAAACTTCTACATCAGGAGGCCTCACCAGAGCGACGAGGGGACTGAGGAGTAAAAAGAATCCTACTCTCCGATATATATAATCCTAAGACTCAAAACATTTTGTTCTAGACTCAACAACGTCAGCGATTCGATCAAGCAGGGGGCTCCTAAGTCTGGGATGGCTCTGATTACCAACTTGTAACACCCACAATGCGACTATATCTCCCATGTGTCGGGGCACGACTTAGAGACATAGCCGCATGGTAGGCTTGTCGCAAGAGGGGTAATCTTTACACATCCCATGTACTGAATAAGAAAGGGATAAAGAGTTGGCTTACAATCATCACTTCACACAATACATAAATAATTCATACATCATCCAAAGTACAATCAAAGGTCCGACTACGGAACCAAAATAAAGGAAGACAACCCCAAATGCTAGATCCCCGATCGGCCCAACTGGGCTCCACTACAGATCATCTGGAAAAGAAACATCGTAACAGCCCGAATCCTCGCCGAACTCCCACTTGAGTTCAGTATCGTCACCTGCATTGGTATCCTCGGCACCCGCAACTGTTTGGAAGTATCCGTGAGTCATGAGGACTCAACAATCTCACACCCCTGAGATCAAGACTATTTAATCTTATGTGCAGGAAAAGGTATTAAGGTGGAGCTGCAGCAAGCACTAAGCATATATGGTGGCTAACATACGCAAATAAGAGCGAGAAGAGAAGCAACGCACGGTCGAGAAGCTATGAGTGATCAAGAAGTGATCCTGAAGCTACTTACGTTCAAGCATAACACGAGACCGTGTTCTCTTCCCAGACTCCGCCGAAAAGAGACCATCACGGCTACACACGCGGTTGATTCATTTTAATTAAGTTAAGTGTCAAGTTCTCTACAACCGGATATTAACAAATTCCCATCTGCCACATAACCACGGGCACGGATCTCAAATGTTTATACCCTGCAGGGGTGTCCCAACTTAGCCCATCACAAGCTCTCACGGTCAACGAAGGATATTCCTTCTCCCGGGAAGAACCGATTAGTCTCGGAATCCCGGTTATAAGACATTTCGACAATGGTAAAACAAGACCAGCAATGCCGCCCTATTTGCCGACAAATCCCGATAGGAGCGCATGTATCTCGTTCTCAGGGAAACACCGGATGAGACATCCTACGAGTAAAACTAACCCTGAAGTTTCCTCGAGGTGGCCCTGGAGTCTACTCGGTTCAGACCAACACTCAGAGGAGCACTGGCCCGGGGGGGGGGGTTAAAATAAAGATGACCCTTGAGTCTGCAGAACCCAAGGGAAAGGTATATGGTGGTAGGTAGGCAAACAGTAAAACCAAGGTTTGGCCTTGCTCGAGGAGTTTTATTCAAGGCGAACTGTCAAGGGGTTCCCATAACACCCAACCGCGTAAGGAACGCATAATCAAGGAACATAACACAGGTATGACGAAAACTAGGGCGGCAAGAGTGGAACAAAACACCAGGTATAAGGCCGAGACTTCCACCCTTTATCAAGTATATAGATGCATTAAAGTAAATAAGAGATAATAATGATATCCCAACAATATCCATGTTCCAACATTGAACAAACTTCATCTTCACCTGCAACTAGCAACGCTATAAGAGGGGCTGATCAAAAGCGGTAACATAGCCAAACAATGGTTTGCTAGGAAGGTGGGTTAGAGGCTTGACATGGCAATATGGGTGGCATGATATATCAAGTGGTTGGGAGCGCGACATAGCAATAGAGCAAACATCTAGCAAGCAAAGATAGAAGTGATTTCAAGGGTATGGTCATCTTGCCTGCAAAGTTCTCAGAGTTGTCGAAAGCTTGATCCTCGGTAGCGTACTCAACAGGTTCCTCGTTCATGTACTCGTCTCCTGGCTCTACCCAAAGCAAGGATAGAAGCAATGGAACAACAATCAATCACGGTGCAATGCACAAGCAACATGATGCAATACATGGCATGCTATGCGAGATGTGATATGCACTGCATATGCATGCTCCGGAAGGAAAAGAATGAGCAAGGCATCAACTTGGCAAACCAAGTATGCCGCTGGAAAGATGAGATGATTTCGGTTTAATCGATATAAAGATCACCGGAAATGGATGCACGGTTTGCAAATGGCAAGCAAAACAAGGATGGTGCAAAACTGTAATTAACAACACGATGGCACTTAGAATGCAACAAGAAACTAAGCTACTGCACTCCAACATAGCAATAAGGCGTAGACTAAGGCATAGCCTAGTGGTGTGAAGGGGCTGATGCCTTCCCACCCACCCAGGTTCAAGGCATGGTACTTGCAATTTGGGTTTGTTGCACCAATTATACTGTAGGGGGTTCCCTCACAGTCTTTCTGTCAAAAAAACATAGCAACAAGGCATATGGCAGTGATGTACAAGAGATGCTTGACAAAACATGAACACTGAGCTACAGCTAAAACACACTAGAACAAGTTCAAACAAGCATGGAAAAAGTGCAAAAGATATCAGCTTCACAGACTTAGTGAAAATACTAACATGTCAAAAACAACATCAGAAGCAAAGTTTAGAGCAAGCAAACAACATGCTACAGGAACATATCATAGCAAACCAAGGCATGGCATGATTCTACTAAAAGCATAGATCAAAAGTATCTTACTGAACACAAGCCAAAAAGGCACAAAAGATATGATGGCACCCATGTAAACATCGGAAGTTTTATTAACAGTTTCAGACTTGGCAGAAAAACAGAGCAAGGCATAAACATAATTATGTTAGCAACTTTCCGAGCTCATGCCACTCACCAAAAAGCATTGGATGACAAAACAAGCATACCAACAGAAAGATGACATGTTCATGATGCTAACCTTGGCAAGAGCAAGCTCATAGGATGCATGGATCACTAGAAACAACCATGGAAAAATTAATTAACATGTTAACATTCTGCCAGGAACATTTTATAGCAAAAGTAGAGCAAGAACAAGACATACTAGACAACTCCATAATTGCAAACAGGGGCATGGATGGATAGAGCATAACTGCATGTTCAAAACATCCTTACTGAAGTATCCCCCAAAAAGCATGGATCTCACTGTAGCATCAAATTTACATGGAATGAAAATAACAGCAGGAAAAGACTTAGCAAAGTACTAAGTCCCTGAAAACAACAACATTGCGGAGGCTAATTTGCATGCTTGTGATAGTCACCACATAGATCAAAAAATACAAGACAAGCACCCCTGTAAAGACGACATGGTGTAGTTCATAATTCATGTAGACCTCATGCTCAAAAGATGCTCACACCAAATGTAACAAAAATGGCAAATCACCATAAACTGATAAGTACTAGTTCCTAATATTTTATAGTACTCTTACGTCAATGAAAATGTCATCATAACAGATCGAAACATGCATGGAAATGCTTCTAACATGAAGACCTCAATGAGACGAAAAAATTGATATATCATATGCATGAATCAGGGCAACGACCGCGGAGATACGATGTGATGAACATGGCATAAAAACATAAGGGGGGTTTGGGACTTTGAGAAATTCGACCTCGAGAGGAAAAAGTCAACGCGCGGAAACCGGGGCAGAGGGGTTCGGATCCGGCGACGAGGAAGAAGATGGCTGGCGAGGTCCGGCGAGCCGCGGGTCCGGCCGGCGGTGAGCTCCTCTGGCCGGATCCGGCGCGGGCGGCGGCGGAGCTGTGCGGCAAGGAAGCAGCGCTCGACGGTGGCGGCCGGCGACCGAGGCGCGGGGCTGCGAGCGAGGCGGACGCGCCGGCGAAGGATGGAGGGCGGTGTAGGACGGCGGTGGATGGCGGCGCAAGGCGCGAGGCTGCCCGGGCGGCCGCGGGCGACGTGCGGGCCGGCGGCGGGCCTGGAGGAGAGAGAGGGTGGCGGCGACTGACGTGGCGGCGGTGGATTGGCCGGGGTGACGCGTTCGGCGAACACGTTTGGCGCGGACGGACTTGTTCGGTGGCGCGAGGTGGAAGAAGACTAGGGTTTGGACCTGAATTTCGGGGGAGAGGCACATATTTATAGGTGGAGGGAGTTTGGAGTGTCCAAATGAGGTGTAGTTTTCGCCCACATGATCGTGATCCGGCGACGAAGGACATGGAGATGGTTTAGATGGGTTATTAGGCTGTTTTGAAGGGGTGTTGGGCTGCAACACACAAGAGGCCTTTGCGGTTACCCGGTTAACCGTTGGAGCATCAAACAACCTCCAAATGGAACGAAATTTGACAGGCGGTCTACCGGTGGTGTACCAAGGACACTTGACAAATCTCGGTCAATTCCGATAATGTTTAACACCCGCTCACAAAAAGAGACAAGTGGGGCGTGCCGGTGCATGTAGGAGTGTCGGATTGCGAAATGAACAACGGGGAAAATGCTCGGATGCATGAGACGAACACGAATGCAAATGCGATGCACATGATGACATGATATGAAATGCATGACATGAACAAAATACCAAACGAAGACAAAAACCCAACCACGAAGGGAATCTCATAACTTAAGGCTGAAAATGGCAAGAGTCGGAGTTACAAATATGGCAAGTTACATCCGGGGTGTTACACTGGCCCAGCCAAGAGGTGCCCTTAAGCCAACACCCACCCTCGTCTAGGGTATCCAATGGATCAACGACGACCCGACGTCTACCAACTACCCGGTCCCCTTTCCTCCTTGCTCGTACCCTAGTTCATCTACCGAAACCATATTGTAATCGCTACTTTCATTCGCATCTATGAGTGAGATTTCCATCGAACCTATGAGCTACTAGTGCGTCCCTTACACCATCTTCCCCGTGGACAGTTTAAAAGTCGGCGGCTAGCTTTTCCTTCACACCACCTCACCTTTAGCCGCCCCGCTTCTTGGCCGCTCTATAGCCAATCCTTAGATTCGCCCTTGCAGTCTCACTTCTGTCTAATCCTGCAGTGCCACCTCCATCACCGCCCGCCTAGTGGCATCTGCCAAAGACCCTTACGCAGTACACTCTCCCTCACCTCCTCAACCAGAGTGGATCTGATACAGGGGAAAATCACGAAAATGAACCACCAAAACATCGATGCTCGCAAAGAAAACCAAAGTACGACTAATAGCGCGGGATCGACATACCTCCTGATTGGTTGCACAAGGAACTCCATCGTCATCCATTGTCTATTCTTCCTTTTCCTCTCTCACTAGCTTCTGAAGCTCCAAAATCATGGACGCATGGGGGAAGACGAAGAGGGAGCTACCCCTGCATTCATTTTGTGCCTGCGGCCATCAGACGAAAAGTGTCTTTCCTAAGCCATAGATCAAACGTACTTGTAGAACCCGATCCACGGCTTAGATCGTGGGCGGTGGACGGTCGTCTAGAAACACGCCCACCTCTACAGCTACCTTGGCCCACGAACATACCCTGTGGTATATGTATTCACATACAATCGTTGTTTCCCATCACCTACTAAGACCATATATAAAATAATGGCCCACATCCCAATGCACTACCCAACGGAGGAGATTTTGAGCCCATATGTGCTCGCGTGCAGTTACTCCGCGTCCCATGTAAGTGGGCTATAAGGCTACTATTATACTTGCTCTTATGTCTTGACATTTTCAATATGTACTAGTGGCCAAGCCCGCATTTGGCTAGCTTTTTCTAAGGGAGGGAGGATTGGTTGGCTATATATAATTTTTCCATTACACAAAAATATTTTGTTGTTCATTGTGCTCATCTTCTCTGATGAGCTGGTTTAGTCAACAAATATGGAATCTTCTTGGATAGAAAACATGGCACATTTAAAGGTGGACAACAACACAATAGTTCATATTTTGGTAGCAAAATATACAATATTCACTGCCATTGTCGAAAACAAATGTTCACTGCCATTCTCTTAAAATAGATGTTCTTGGATGAAAATGAAATTGTATGCATAATTTAGCAAGTCATCGACATGTTAGGAAGCTTTTGAATGGAATACTTGCGCACAAAAAGTACCACAGTTTGTAGAATTCAGTTATTTCTGCATTACTATATCCTTGAAATCAGAAACCAAATAAATATTTGCAACATGAATGTGTACAATTAGTCTTAACCATAGAAAAAAAGAACCTTCACAAGGTCCCGCTTTTAAGTAGGCAAACAATGTCTATAGTTCTCAAATAATACATCACAATATCATCACAGACTTGTTTTTCCAACCATACATTAGAAATTCATCTGTCCATCCATTAGCCTTTAAAAACATGACTCAACGGTTACCTTACCTCATCAAGTCATCTTGACACCTTGTATCCTGCAACATGACAGGGTCAAGTAGTAGACCTTCCGATGGAAATAACAGATTCTAGATAAGATTACAGAAAAATTAGCATGATGATCTTTTCCAGAAAATAAGCATAACATGATGCGTTGCTCTTAAAAAATAGAAATCCTTTTTCGTAATTCCAATAAGAAACAACTTTATCTGTATAAGCTAATGATCATCTCATGGAAGAAAAAACACTAATTAATTAAATCAATGCATCTAGCATTACACTTGATAGTCTGATACATCTTGTACCCAATATCTCTACTCCTATAAAGGGACAGTTGGTACGTCGTTTCGTTCATTTGACCTCCCTCCCTCTCGTACGCTGCCCCTCCGATCCATTGAGTTTTTTGTTCAAATCGATGCCACACCCCGCATGCAACTATAAGAAAAAAACCAGTGAAGAAAAACTGCTCATGGAAACCCACGCAAACCCTAACCGCTGCACATCTCTCCATTAGCCCCTCATATCTTTTGGGCGCCGACCTGGATGCACACCACGTCCATGCCCAGTGGCCGCCGGCCTCTCATCACTCCAACGCTGGCTTCACTAGTAACCACATGCCGCTGGCCCTCAGCATCACCACATGCCCGCCGGCCGCATCCTTGGTGGCCCGCATCCAAGAAGTCTTGGCGCGGTTGTGCCCCACTTTCCAATGTCTTGATCCACTCCAAGACGTGCTAGCCCACCATGGCCACAACAAAGCAGGCATAGGAATTTCACCCACTCGACGAGTTGTCCCTGGTGGCCTACATCCGTCAGGGAGGTCGGCGATGGCAATGTACATCATCACCGTCATCATTAACAAAATTGATGCACTAGCCCACAATATCGCTCTCACCACAAGCAAGAAGAAAAACTAGGATATCCCATGCCTACTCCCATCCTGATCTGGCACTAGGGCAGGGGCGGAGCTATAGTGTCGGACCGGGGTCAATTGACCCCGACGATGTTGCCCAATCTTGATACATATATACAGCCCATGAAGAAAAATGATTAATTATTAAAAAACCAAAATTAGACCCCGGTCCTAAAAGTACCCAAAAGGTAGTAACACCGAACAACAGCCAACTAGCCACGTTATCCAGGCAGGACAGCTGGCCTAGTAACCACTTCCAATCGATCTAGTAAAAAAGAATAGATCGGTCTCACGTGGGATTGTTCCTTCTATTGTTCACGCCTGCCACCGATCATGCACCTGTCGGTTGTCCCCCCTTCTTTCACTACAAAAAAGACACATTCGTCACATTTTGGCCCAAATGTTTTTTTTTGTCATGGTTATGACACTTCTATGATGATAATTGTGACAAAAACATGTATCATCATAGATGTGGTGAGATCCTACTTCTATCACAAAAAATCATGACATAAAATGGGCTTTCCGTCCTGGGCGGGCCGGGGACGCACCTGCATGACATTCTTTGGGCCGTCCATGATAGAAAAAATTGTGGTAGAAGCGAGGGCAAGGAAATTTCGGAGAGTTCCCGGTTACGGTGGGTGGTCGGGGCCAAGCGATGCACGAAAGTTTGCATGTTTCTCTCATTTATACATACACACGTGTGTGCGAGGCCTTGGGCTCTAACTGAACCCGAGAGGTTGCACTAGCTAGTTACTGAACTTGAGCAATCATCCTTGGATGT
The DNA here is from genome assembly GCF_002162155.2 of Triticum dicoccoides. Classification (NCBI taxonomy): domain Eukaryota; kingdom Viridiplantae; phylum Streptophyta; class Magnoliopsida; order Poales; family Poaceae; genus Triticum; species Triticum dicoccoides. The sequence goes on from NC_041392.1 coordinate 352,931,092, forward strand.
TAACTGAACCCGAGTGATTCCTTCACTGCTGACCGAACCCGAGCGATTCCTTCGCTACTGCTTCTAACTGAACCCAAGCGATCGATTGCTGCTGCTGCTGCTTACTGAAGCTGATCGAACCTGCCTCTTGATGAACAATGCCCATTGGGGGTTGGTTGAACGAGTTGAGACATGGTGAGTCTAGCCGGTTGGTTGGGGTTGGATGAATAGTTCCTGGTGGGGGTTGGATGAACAGGACCCCGAGGAGGCTGCCACACCCGAGCCGGTTGGGGGTGGATGAAAGGACCCTGTGGAGGGCTAGTTGAACAGTAGCCGGTGGAGGCTGGAGGAGGTCGACAGTGGATGAACAGTAGCAGGTGGATGCTGGAGGAAGTCGACGGTGGATGAACAGTAGTCTGTGGAGGCTGGAGGAAGGCAATAGACGATGGATGAAGAGTATCCCGTGGAGTCCCATTTTGCGGTATGCCACACCCCTCCCGATGAATAGGACCCTGTTTTGATCGTAGGTGCTCCAACAAAAGTCCATTCCCTCCATTTTACGGTAAGCCACACCCTCCCAATCAACATGACTCCATTTCGACCGTAGGCGCTCGAATAGAAGTCCGTTTCCTCCATTTTATGGTACGCCAGACCCCTCCCGATGAACAAGATCCCATTTTGACCGTACGCAGTGAACAGAAGGCTGTTTCCTCCATTCCGCGGTATGCCAGGCCCCGTCTTGGTCGTTCCGTCTAAGCCAGTTGGCTCCTGATGAATACAACGCATTCAGTTGCCTCCCCATGAACACGATGCAGTTTCTCCGTTCCGACCTAGGTGGTTGGCTGCCGATGAATAGGACGCCATCGATGTACGCGTTTGAGACCCTGCCCGTATGTACATATGTAGCCGTATTTACTTTCTTATAGCATGGTTCTACGTACGTGTACAAGATATAGACGGGACTGAGTGATGCTGCTTCTACTACGACACATGCCGCTCCTTACTCGGCCATGGTTCATCGCTACAAAGAGATCGATCGACCGCTATGTATGTACACGTTCGCGACCAGGATAACGCTACATACGCTTTGATATGGTGGGTCCCAGCTGTCAGGGGTAAGGAGGCACTTCCTTCTGTGCGAAGATGTAGCTAGTGGGTCCCAGCTGTTAGGGGAAATGTGTTTTTCGTGAAATATAGATGCCCTTCTAGTGGGCCCCCACTGTTAGGCAGAGGAATCATTATACTATGCTTAATAAGGAGGCACTTCCTTGCGTGTGGCCGTGGACCCAGGTGTCAGCCTCTCAAGATACAGTCCTCTTTCGATGGATGTCGTTTGTTGACCATGTTGACCACGACGCGCCGAGAGCACCAAGGCGGTGGACGACGACGAGGCCTAGGAAGGGAACGACACGGGGCCGGGGAAGACTGAACAGTTGTTTCCCACACGGAGGGGAGTACGAGGCTTTACTGGTTCATCTTCCGTCGCTAGAGAATAACATGAGGTGTGGGTGAGTAGAGGGATGGCCAGGCCAGTGATGGGAGTAGTGTGGGGTGGTGAGGCCTGCGCGGCAGCACTGCCGCCCATGGGAGAGAGGAGCAAGATCAGAGGTTGAAGAAGCAACACGACTGTTCGATTAACATCCAACGGTCTAGCTGCTAGAATCATTTATGTACTAAGTTGACAAAGCTCTGCGTATGCATCAGCTTATTAGGCCCACAAGTTAGCCACCAAATCTGCTGGGTCCCAGTTGTCATCAAGAGGAATAGTTTATTCGCATAACAAGGAGGCACTTTCTACCATGCGAAGATATAGCCAGTGGGTCCCAGCTGTCAACAGAAGCAATCATTTTTCACGTAATGATGCACTTGCTTGTGTGGGTCCTACTATTAGCCTCTCCACTTACATCCCTCTTTCGATGGCTATCATTTGTTGACCATGTTGACCATGCCATGCCGAATGCGCCAACACGATGGACGACGGCATGACCCAGGAAAGGAATGACCCGGAGCCGGCATAGCCACAACAGTGGATGGCCACGCTAAGGGGAGTATGCGGGCTGACTGGTCGGCTGCGAGGTGAGGTTGACATCGCCGGAAAATAACATGAGGTGCGGGTGGGTAAAGGGATGGCCTGGCCAGCGCTGGGAGTAGGGTGGGCCAGTGAGGCTTGTGCGGCAACACGACCGACCATAGGAGGAGGGAGCATGCAGTCCCGCCGGTACTAGTTTCGGCGGCTAGAGCAGGAAGATCAGAGATTGAAGAAGCACGACGACCGTTGGATGGACATCCAATAGTGACTACTCTGTGTTGACTAAGTTGACAAAGCCTTGCATACGCGTCAAATGTTTTTTAGGACAACGTCATCGTCAACTTAGTAGGCCAAAAGTCAGCCTCCAAATATGTGAAAAACAACGTACAACCCATTTGCCATTATTTTTTAATAATTTACAACCTATTTGCTTATTCTTAAGGATATTTTGAAGACCATATTCTTTTTATTAGCATTACATACCATATTCTGGCCACTACTAAAAAATTCAACGAAATCTTGCATATTTTGGTGGGGTCCAAACTCTTTTAATCACGAAACTTTGAGTCACGTTAAAAATAATTTAAGAAAATATATATCAAAATACAATACAAAGAAATTTTCTCCATAAAAAATAAATGAAATTTAAAATCTTGAAATCCAGAAAAAACGAAATTTGAATCTAATTGCCAGTTGGCTTTGGTTTTAAAATTTACAGCCCATTTCTTACTACTTATAGCCCATTTTCTGGGGAAGCCGAATACATCCCTCCTCGTCTTGAAAGATTTGCAGACCCGCAGGGCCGAGAAAAGTAAGTAGGCCTCGGTTGGGTATTCTCCAAAAAAATAGAATTGGGCTAGCCATTTTCAGGAAGGAAAAAAAGTTATCAACTGGGCTCGTCATGTGCTTAAATAAAAGCCTGGGCTAGATGGACCACAGCCTTCGCACAGCGCGCAGTTGATACCCTGCTCCGTCTCTAAAACTAAAAAAACAACTGGGCGAGTTATTGGGTCCCTGGTGTTAGCCGCTCGTTGTGTAATTTTCACATTTATTGACTACATTGACAATGGCATGGGACCTAGATGACAAACCATTAGGAGGAAGGTACTTTTTTTGGCTTGTAATAATGAGGCACCTACTTGCGTAATGCCATGACCCTAGTGGGTCCCTACTGTTAGCCTCTCCACACACAAGCATCTCCTGATTCCTCTTGGTTGTTGACCATGTTGACAACGCTAGACGGCGGCGGGCGCACCGCGAGTGAACCAATGCAGAGAATGACGACGAGGCCTAAGACAGGAACGGATAGGAGCCGTGGAAGATGCGGCGGTGTAGTGGTAGGTAGAGGGGAGTACGAGGGCAACAACATCTAACTCAAGCTTACAAATGGTACAAAAGCCCAAGGATTTATTGTTCTTCAAATTTAGACAAAAACCATATTAAACATGGCAATAACATCTAACCCAACCACTTTTTTTGGCAGTCACAAAAAAATGGATTGGTTTGGTCCATAAAATCAACATCCTGTGCCAAAATTTTTACTGGAACATTACCACAAGTTGTTGTAAATAGAAGACGAGAACATTCAGAAGCACATTTGTCCACCTGAAACTGCTTTTTTTGTTCAACATATCCGTTCTGAGAAATTTGTTGTTGAAAAACTTAAGCCTGATGGACAATAGTAACCTTGCATTCAACAGGAAGAATGTAACAAAGCTTCTGTTTGCCTCGTTGGATGCATATCCTTCCATCGTTATTGTCCTCAAAAGAATGTCATGAGAACTGAGAAAATCCCGGTGCTTATTACGCCACGATTGGTTATATTTTTTTCTCCATGTGGTAGTGTCTAAGTAGACATGAAGGTTGAAAACAGTTAAGGTCTAAAAGAAGAGTATGTCGAAAGAGCAACAACTGAACAATTAATTCCAGTACAATATACACAGGCTCTCAATGTGCATGGAATCATCACCTTTATATACAAATTCTCCAGACATGGAAAGCATTGCAGTAAGCCAATAATTGTGTTCAGATCATAATTAAACATTCCAATATATAAGATCTTGAAAAAATCTAGCACCATTGATAGCCTATCCATGGACAAAGTCTTCATTGAGCATACAACATAATATTAGTACCCAAAGTGTACTCCAAGATGATATAAGACTTATGAGCACAAATGAAAAATGCAACTTATGTTTACAAATGTGTAGATGATAATATACGATACCTGAATAAGTGTGGAGCCAAACACCAACTTGTGATAATTAAACGGATCACCGATTACACCAAAGGTCTCCATTTTAGGCACAAAGACAACAATTATTTGTGAAGGTATATAACAATAATGAAGGAGCAACCTTTGAAGTGAAGTGGCATCATCGATGATGACCTGTTGTCCTTCAAAACAAATTCCAATGCTTTTAAGGTGAGGCGACTTTATTTCGAGACAACTGATACGAATTCATGTTCCCAAAACAACCAGCAAACACTCTAGGGCAGGGAAACTAGACTGGATGATGTTGTGAAGTGAGGCCTGCGATAGATAAACCACCACAAGCAAAAGTTTTTTTAGCAGTGGGAGTCGAAGCATTTGTACCAGATCGTCTGGTAGATGGCACCGAGCGAAAGTGGCAGTGTGGAGAGAGAGGGAAAATGACGAGATGGAAAACGATGGTGTGGGAACGAATTCTTGGTGTTCGGTTCGTGGTATGTAATTTGTGTGGTAATGGTAGAACTCAAACTGCTAGATTTTTTCGAATCTAGGGGATGTCAGTCAGGCATCCACCGTGCAGGGTATGGATAGCATGTAGAATGTCGGGATGCAGAGGCATTGAATGGAGCCTTGGTGGGAGGAGATGATGTCGTCGAGAAGTTCAAAAATCATGAACGACGAATAGGTGGCGGCAGTCGAGATTAAGGGCCGTGGTGTGCCATAGAGGGCGCCGCCAAGTTGAGAGGACTTGGGTGCGGCAGCAATCCTTGGCGGGGACAAGTGAGATGATCTCCCCAAGGATGGCGTCTGGAGATCGCTGATGCGGTCCACCCGAGATTCTATGGGTTCCTCAGATCCGAGGGGTGGGCGCTGGCCGCTTCTCCCCATGCTGCGTATTGTGAGATCTACAATCGGCGTCGCGCTGGCGGAAGCCTCATCTTTTATGCGCTGGGGCCAGCCGACTCCATTTTCCTTGCGGGCGTCACCTCGAGCTCACGAGTTGAGCAGAGCAGCCAGAGACGAGCCTAGTGGCAGTGCGAGTGGCGAAGAAGGAGGGATGGGGTTTTCTGTAGGAACAAGGAACAAGGGGAACATGCGTTTTCTGTACGAGCAAGGAAGAAGGTGAACATGCATTTTTTGTACGAGTGAGAAAGAAGGTGAGCGGGGGTTTTCTGTACGAGTGAGGAAGACGGGGAGTGCGGGGAATTGGGGGGCGACGGAAGGGCGAGAGTCCAGCGAGATGCAGGGTTTCTTGGGAGCATCCCAATTCAAGAAATATGGGCTTTTCCTCGCAAAAAAGTAATGGGCTTTAAGAAGGATTGGCTTTTGTATCGGCCTGGTCGGCTACTGTCGTGTTTCTTGTCCTGGACGGTCTTAACACTAGAGGCAACCCATAAGAGACACTCTCCAACTCTCCCAGCTTATTGCCCATTCGAAAGAAAAATAGAGATGCCCTCCAGCTTATCGCTCCTCATCGGTAACCTTTTTCAGCTTAAAAAATATGGCTCCTTCTCGGGCCCGCTTGCCATCCACCAAATTAGAGGATGCAGTACTGCATGCAGACACTCACATTGGTCGTAGTGCGTCAAAATGAGGTGTCAAATGAGATGTCAACATTCACATTAAACTAATCTTCACAAGATATAGTATGCATACTAACATTCACAAGAACAAAAGTTCAGCATGTTTATGCATCTCAATGATTCACCATACTATAACCAAGACAAAGTTGTGAGAAGGTGCAGAAATAAAGAAAAACGATCGATGCTTCTCTAAGAAAAGGGCCTCCCCACGTACGCATTAATTTCCTGGTCATGCTTGTTTCTTCTCAATGTTGAGAGCACTTTGAGCATGTTGGCAACTCCATAGCTAGCTGCTTGTTTGCTCCTCCACTACTCACCGGCTAGGCCGTATTTGACTCGGGACTCTTTTATCTTGAGGTGACATTGCGGCTGCACTGCTTGTTTGCTCCTCCACACATGACAGGCTCGTTTCGCACTGCAATCAGCAAGTCAACGTAGGAATAAGCTTATTTCATCTATCGCTGGTCACTGTACCTAGTTATGAATGTAGGAATACCTAGAGCACCATGAGATTAGCTGACAGTAGGTAGATGCAGCCATATAATTTTGTGTGGTTCTACAAAAATTGAGGTTTGTGTCCCTCCCCCTTCTTATGGGAATTCTTCTTGAAGTTGGTACCATGTGATAGCTTGTTCTTTGCATCAAACTTGCCTTTCCCCTGAGATTTGTTCTTGTTGTTTTTGGGCTTGTTGGGCTGGAAGTTCTTCTCGTGTACCATGTGGGCACTAGAAGTTCCCTCAGCGACTTGAGCACGTGTGTCTTTTGCTCTTGCCTTCTCTTCAAAATCAAGAGTGCTAATGAGATCTAAAACGGAAAACTCCCATCTCTTGTGTTTAAGAGAAGTAGCAAAATTGTTCCACGAAGGTGGAAGCTTTGCAATTATGGTCCCAACAATAAATTTGTCCGGCAAGACACACTTAAAGTACTCAAGTTCCTTAGCGAGTGACTGAATATCATGAGCGTGCTGAACAACAGAGCGCTCATCAGTCATCTTGTAGTCACACAATTGCTCCATGACATACAACTCGCTGCCAGCGTCCAAGGCCCCAAACGTGGCCTAGAATGCAACCCACATGTCTTTGCCGCTGTGAGACGACATATATGAATCAACAATGGAATCATTAAGAACACTCAAAAGGGCACCTTTGAAAAGGGCATCCATGTTCTCAAAAGCTTCCTGCTGTGCAGGATTAGGATATCCCTCAGGCTTGCCCTTAGTGGCGTCATAGCAGTACATGTTCTGAAACCAGTAAACTTCTCTTGTGCGCCACCTTTTATATTGCACCCCCTTAAAGGGAGGCGACTTCGAAAGCGCAACAAAACCACTCGGAGTAAATTACCTACAATCAGGTTTTTGGATTGGATTGTTGAATATATGAGAAAATTATTATGAGATTTAATCCGAATAAAGAGTAAATAGATCGACAATTGCAAAAGTAATGATGCGGACTAAACAAGGAGGACGGAATCACATACTGTGAAGCGGGAGCCGAACCACCATGGTTGATGTTGTCACTCATGTCGTTAATGAAGAGGTTGCCGAGGTCGGGGAAGAAGGTTGTCGTTGAGGAAGTCGTCGCTCGCAGCAATCGCGCGAGTGTGCTCCCCAAAAACCTAGTCGCCCCTCTCCCATACAGGATCACGAAAGGGGGGGGGTTCCAAAGGACTATTGTCCCTTCTCACGGTGCACGCCAGAAGGAGGGATGGAGAAGACTTGCATGGCGGCACTGTGATCTGGAACGATGCGAAACCATATGATACAACGGCGGCTAGGGCAGAGTCTGTCAGGTCGGTCGTGTGAGTAAACCCCACGTCCAAGTCAATAATAGCCCCACTATCCAAAAGAATCAGAAATGGCTGAGTAATTAAGGTGTCTGTTAAGTATTAATCAATGACTGGATTTGTGCCATTTTTGTTCTTGTCAGTGACTTTTTCTTATGTGACCACATGAAATCTAGACATGCTCATTCTCAGTTGCATTTTCAACCCAACACTCTCCTACTTTCTTTCCTTTTTCGACCAAGAGCCCGGTCAGGCCCGCCCCAACCTCACTATATTTCCCTTTTGAACCAAGAGTTCGGTTCGTTATCCAGTCTCTGTAGTACCTTTTTCCCTCTATTAGTAGAAATGTAGGTGGTGTTCCAGTGTTCGACAAGCCGACGCAGCTAGCTATAGTGTACCTCGTCTCTATCCTTCTCTTGGAGCGTGTCAAGTACTACTTCCCATGTGTACCAAGGTATCACGTGATTTTAGTACAGAATTGGACTTGCACGTTCTATACACGTACCCATGTACTAGTAGTAGGTAGATAGAGAAGAGAAGAGATGTAGATAAAACTCGATCAATAACCGTGCCACCACGTTCAAGTCGCACTTTGTATGACTCACATGTGGTCTCAGACCTTACATTAAGTGGCAACTAGATGTGTCAAATTATGATGTTAGCTGCTGCTTCGCGTGCAAATGTGCTCCACCGTGGGTGTACCCGTGCGTGTGCAGGAGGGGACGAGTGCGTGCGGGCACCTCTTCTCTCTCTCTCTCACACACTCTCTCTCTCTCTCTCTCTCTCTTGTCCAGTACATTTTAGTGACATCGCAAGTCTTATAGCCTGCTGACTAGGCCTTATTAGACTGGCTCTAAAGTTACTCTCCACTGTGAGTAGTCTAATGTCGGGTGTGCAGCAGACAGCGCCTTCGACCGGTGAGCCGCTTCAATGGCGGACGCACTGAGAGGTCGCGTCGCCCTGACTTGCCACCTATGTTGAGTGGCGGGCTCAGCTGGCGCCAGGCGGGAAGCGCGCGCGGGATGGGAGAAGGGTTGTTGGTGGGCCAGGAAGGTGAGAAGCCAGCTTGGGATCGGTACAGACGGGGATATATCAGATGCCCCCATCCTTTCGCTGCTCCCATAATCCAACTGCTTGTACTACTACTATAGTACAATAGTGTGGGCTACGTAGAGGGTGTAGTAAGCAAGCTTCTCATCGTTCTGCGAGTTGACAGGACATATCAAAGTAGTAGTTTTTTTAAAATGTACATCAAAGTAGTAGTGTAGTCATCTCCAAAGAGGGCCGACCATGTCGATGGCTACCATCTCATCTCGTGCTCCGTCATTGAGTATGTGCATGATTCACGTGCCATTGAAGAAACAAATTGCGTATGTGCCATGGAAGATTTAAAAAAAAACACGCCAGCGCATCATGGTCGAACTTTGATTCGTTCATGCGTGGTTCCCCACCCTCCACTAAGTGAACAACTACTACACGCGTCAAATTATCACGTGAGCTGCTTCTTGATCTAGAAATGAGCTCCACCGTGTAACCGCGCGTGTGTTAGGGAAAGAGGTAAAGAGTACGTGCGTCCATGCGTGGAATTCTTTTCTTCGTGCACATACTTCTTTTTTGCGGGTGATTTGTGCACGTACTCAGCCTACGTTGGTGACCGTTGGTGAGTCTCACTTATCTCTACTTCTCTATATGTACATCTATATATGCATCCATGTCTACACTACATCTACATCTACTATAGCACAACAAGTTTTAAACATGAGACCGGCCATTTTCTTGCATGACACGACCTGGATGCTGGATGTCCCACCTGTCGGCAAAAGGAGGAAGAACAATTTCTGATGACCAAGAAGGACAAAGGAACCGCGTGGTGGAGCGTCTGCACTCGACCCCTCCCAATGCTAAATCATTAAATGAAGGATGCTTAACTACAACAACTTAAGCACTTATGCATTAGAGGCTTTAGTTACCAAACTTTTTAATGTGCTTAGCATCTCATGTTAGCACTGATACATTGGAGTTGCTAAACTTTTTAATGTGCTTAGCACCTCATGTTAGCACCGGTGCATTGGAGGCTTTAGTTGCTAAAATTTTAGTACTACTATAGAATCAACCAAATCTTCTACACATTTAGACTGGAGGAGTAGGAAACACGGCAAGCCTTGTGTAGTTACATCATACATACATGCCCAGCGCACGCTATCACTATATTTCTCGGCCTCTGTGGGACACGTAGCTGTAGTAATCCACCAGCCTGTATCGCTTCTTGCTCCTTGTCTCGCTCAAAGTGCGTCCAGTAGGCGATTTTGTCGTCGATTGAGGTCGGTTCGCTCACACTTGCTCCCACATGTTAGAGATATGACAATAACATTCTAAATCTAAAAAGAATAGTGATATGACAATAGGAAGAAGTTTGATCGGCAGACCAAACGCGACAGGTGTACCGTGAGTGGGTCTAGTTTCTCGTAAGGTGACTTAGAGTATCCATAGTGTGTTGATTTGCTGCCTGTAAGGCTGCCTCTAAGTCCTTAGAGGCTGGCTCTATACACTACATGCGTGAGCCTCTAAGCAAAAAATGCTAGCATCGACGTGGCATAAGTATAAAGCCGGTAGTCGGTTCTTCTATTAACCATGCTCTAAGGAAGCGATGGCGTCCCACTGCGTTGAGTTCATTGCCACCCGCAGCCGCACACCCACGTGAACGGACCAAGAAGCATTACAGGTATTGGTGAGTTTTATCTTAATTCTTGCAAGTAGAGATTTAATGCACCTTGAAATCTGAACATGTGATGGGAATTAATAAAAATGTGACTTATACAACGTAAAAACTAAATTTTTTGTACTAGTGCAATATTTATAGTTGTACATCCCGCCTACGTCATTCCTATTGTACTTGCTCTAAATGCTCACCATCTAGTACTTCATTCGTTGGTTTCAATTTTTGGATTGAGCCCCGTAAACCCATACACTTGATGTTGTGCGGCTACCATCCAATATTCGCTTGTACTTATGCTTGCTTCGTCCGAGCAACTTTACTCTTGGAATATTGGAGTACGAGCGCATTCAACAAAGAGTGGAATGATGGTTGCTTCACCCGAGAAACTTATACTAGTACCACGGGAATGGTGGGGCTATGTTATTTGACTTCTCGTTAGTCATTATTACCGCGCACTACTAGGGAAAACCTTATACACAGAGTTATAGCAGTAGCGCTGGACAGAACAAAGCGCTACTGCTACTTAGTAGTAGCGCGCGTCTACAAAGCTCGCTACAGCTATAGTTGTAGCAGTAGCGCGTCTGCATGAAAAAGTGCTACTACTATAATTCCCACACTGTTGCCGGTAGGCTAGGAATAGTAGTAGCGAGCCTGAGGAAAACATGCTATTGCTACCTTGTAGCAGCGCGTTTCTGTTGTAGAGCGCTATTGCGAAGAAAAAGAAAATAAGTAGAAAAATAAAGAGAGAAGTAAATGAAAATGAAATAAATAGAAAAAATAGAAATGAAAAAAATAAAAACAAAAGAAAAAGAAAAATAGAGGAGAAAGGCATAGCAATACCACTTGTCCTCAGAAAGCACTATAGCTATATTAGCAGTAGCGCTTTTCAGGTTCCCGCGCTATAGCTAAGTTCCTTAGATAAAAGGAAAAGAAAAAGGAAAATAAATAGCTACTTCCTATAGCAGTAGCGTGTTTTGGTGGAAACGCTATAGCTAACTTAGCTATAGCATGTTTTTCCTACCAGCGCTATTGCTAGTTTGACTTAACCACGCGCGGGCTCAAAATTTTGCTAAGTCCTTCCCCCCTCTCCCCCTCTCCCCCACTCGATCTGTCGCCGCCATCGATCGCCCTGCGCCCGAGCATGCCCGAGATGCCGGCCATCACCCAAGCCCACCCTCGGCCTCACCTCCACTGCCCGAGGCCACCCTCAACCTCACTACCGCCGCCCACGACCTCACCGCCGCCGCACTCGACATCGCCACCACCCGAGCCCTTCCTGGACCGTCGCCGCCTTAGCCAGCCCTCACCGCGGACCTTAAGCTTCCCCCTCTCCTCTCCCCAGCCCTCTCTCTCTCACTCTCTTTGCTAGCAAGGGAAACTTTCATAGAGTGCTAATGTGTTGATGTTCATATGAACCCTAGGTGTTCATATGAACCCTAGATTTGTTTAGGATAGTAGGAATTTTTTTAGCATTTAGGAAAATAATTTAGCAAAATTTTTTAGGAAATTGGTTAGGGATTTTTTTTATGAAAATGTCTAAATAGTAATTTCATTTAGCTTTAAATTAATAGAGCGTATATAAATAATAGTAGCATTTAGCTTTAAATTAATAGAGGTTATAAACAAAAAATAGTAGCATTTAGCTTTAATTTTTTTGGAATATGGACTTGAATCTGGTCCAAATTTCATTCAAATGAAATTTGAATTATTTGGACTATGGACCTGAATATTTTTGAAGAAATTGGGTGTAGGTACTAAGGTCTAGCTGTGGAAATTTTGGTGAGGTCAGAAGGGTTAGAGAAAATGGAGTTCCTTTGCAATTTCTAATAAGGTCAAGTATTGTTGGAATATTTGCTCTAAAACAATTTGGATGAAAAGAAAATAATGTGTGTGTGTGAGAGAGAGGAATAGCTAGAACAGAATTTGGGTTCTGTCCTAGGCAGAGAAGTGTTTAGTGAGGTCAGTTTGCAAAGGTTGTTGGTTTTGAAAAGACCACTATTTTCAAGGAAAAGAATTTAGGCAAGTTTTATTTTAAAGATGATTCCTTCCTAGACTTTTAGCTTTAGACAAAAAAACAAAAGTATGTAGCTATAAATAAAAATAGTATCTATGGCATTTAGCTATAAACAAAAAACAGAGTTGTTTTTCTTTTCAAAAACTTGGTTAAAGTAATTGTTGCTATGTAAACAAAAAACAAGATTGATGTTATATGATATATGTCATTGATATTCATTTGCATATTCCATTATTGTTGATTATATCTTTTCATTGAAGTGATCATGTTATATGCAAATTACTCAATAGTGTTTGCTCATGTTATATGCAACATTGAAGTGGTTCGATTGTGCCCAAATGGCCTTTTGTTGTTTTCAGGGAATGAAGCCGAGTGGTCTATGTTTTGTGGGAATGTTGATTCATTTCCGTTCCAGAAAATTTCAGTTGCTCGATTTGTCCATTTTTTAGCAAAGGTCATGCTGAAATTTTACGTGAATTTCGGCATGACTTGTGCTACAAACTAGGACATATCGAGTGCGTGGGATTTTCCACAGCGGGAAGGAATCAACGTTCCTGCAAAACATAGGCCTTTTTTAATGTATTATTCATTTTATTAGGTATAGAATTAATTGACTAGATTTAATCATAGGAAACATGGCTAGCTACGATGAAGGACAGGGTTCTGGTGATGGCAATGTCTACGCGGCGGCAGACGCCTATTTGAACCTTCTCGATAGGAAACAGTTGTTGTAGGGCCCACGTGTCACATCGAAGACTAAGACCAACATCGAGACCGATGTCGAGACCGGTGCCGAGACCGACACCGAGACTGGCGAAGCTGGTATAGAATTGAAACCAAAGAGGCAACGACGCCCAAACTAGCTCATCACTACTAGAGTGGTGGTCACGGAGGTGGACGACGACAATTTTGAGCCAAAAGAGCCCGCGGAAGCGCGCGTGCTATGACAATCAAATAGGCTGCATCCTACGGGCTTGCGCTACCATCAACGATGTGAAACTAAGGAAGATACCAGATATGAAGTAGTCCCTCCTAACGAAGCTGCACCAGGTGTTCTTGTTCCTGGGCCGGGATAAAAGCGAATATAAAAATCCAGATAAAGACCCGACAATGAAGAAGATAAACAGACGCGCCATGGGAAAGTTTAGCGGTGCATTGTCCGCCTGGAAAGTAAGGGTGAAACATCGGATCATCGACACAAAGGAACCCTAGTCCAAGATTGTAAAGGATAATCCGACAATTTTGGAAGAGCAGTTTGAAATATTCAAGGCGGCTTGCGTTGCCGAAGCTACCAAAAAATAAGTCGGAGTACATGAAGGGGCTTCAAGAGAGGAACATGGGGTGCCATCACCTCGGAAGCCGTGGTTACGCGGGGAAGAGGTCCATATGGGCCAAGGAGGACGCGGAACACGAAAGTCTGGGTCCCAGACCCCTTGGCGGAGTTCACCGTCCCGCAGGAGCGTGACATCCTCAGGGCCCGGTACCATTGGGACCCAGTCAAGAAGGTTTTCGAGACGGACGTGGTCACGACGAAGTTCATGAGACTGTTGGTAATTTTTAATTTACCCCCTAATTTTAGCTTCTGATCAATTCGGCTGCACGTTTAGTCATATTTGTAAACGATCCTTGTTCCTTTTGGAGAGAGAGCAACACAGGATCGCGGCCGGAAGCGACTCACCATCTGAGGCGTTGGCGAGGCCCAAGTGGGACACCCCATTCAACCGGGCCTTGAACATATTGAAAGGACTCCTGGTGGACACTCGGCCGTCGTATGGACGCATGCACGGCGTCGGAGACGGTGCCACGTGGAAGAAGTACTACCGTGAGACCACAGAGGAAACAAAGGAAAGACATATGTTAACTGAAGAAAATATCGACAAGAAGGTTGCAATAGCGGTTGATAAGAAATCAACCGAGACAGCCAAAGCAGCGGTAGCTGCTGCAAAAGAGGAAATGGCAGCTTCGTGCGGTGTGTTGCTTTCGGCTGTCGTCAATTGGAGCAGGCAAAATCCAAATAAAGATGCAGTGGACTTTCCCCTTGCCAACTTCTTCAGGAGCAGCTCGACTAGCGTTGCACCAGCACCTGCTCCCGTACCTCCACCAGCACCTGCTCCTGCACCGGCTCGCACACCAGCTCCTGCACCAGCTCGCACACCAGCTCCTGCACCGGCTCCCGCACCTGCTCATAGCAGCCCGTCCTCCGTCCCGGACATGCTCGGCGGTGCTTCATCTTTGGCTGAGCTCGACTCCCTCATGGTACCTGTCACACCGGCCCTCTTCAATAAATGTACAATCTCTCGTTTCCGTTGCCTTTCGGATGTCTCACGTTGCAGACATGTCTTTATAGGCCGACATAACCCCGTGCACCATATTGTACACCATCAGCGGCCAGAAGGTGGACGTGGGGAAGGCGATGATAGTGAAGCTGAAGGAACAATTGTTCCACAACTGGCCGATCCCCCCCCCAGACGTCTTCAAGGTTTACGTGGCCAGTTTCAAACTGGACCACGAGAATTAGGCTCCTCCGGTACTTGGGGGAGATGACAATGAGACCCCGTGGTAGCTTGGCGATTGCAAGAGGTGGGTCCTGTTGTGGCCAAAGAGTCTGCTTCGTCTGGAGGCGACTGGGAGCACACCCACGACCACGTATCCTCAATAAGGTATGAACATCAACACCACACCTACCCAATTAGCGTCTCCTATCGTGTCGGGTGATAGTGGATGGGGTGAGGAAGAGGTGCCATTAGTCGCTAATGACATCGCCACTGTCGAAGAAGCAATGCATGGTATCGATGCCATCGATGAGGATGAGGAAGAGGATGACACTCTACAGTATCTCAATACTGGCGCCTACGACGGAGGATTGATGGCTCAGCAGTATGAGTACTCAGGGGTTGAGCGTCATGAGTTGGTGCCTGAATTGCCGGCGGCTGAACGTATTATAGACGACCTTCCAGTAGCAAAGAAGCATAGGAAGAGAGCGAGGAAAGGCAACAAAGCTGCTTCTATGATCCAGCCGCCTCAGCAGCCTCGGGTTCAAAACCGTATAGCTATCCCCTGTGCGGCACAATGTCATATTCTTGGTCATCCGATCCTACCTAAGGCAGCGGTAGAGGCCATATATGGCAATCTAAGGAGACTTCATGATGATGTGCCGTGGAGAGAGAAAAGCCTAATCTCCTTAGAAAATCCAGGATACCCACTCTACATGGTTGACATGCCATGGCAAAGGTTGTACGTCAACACATTCCCTGCGGAGAAGTTCTTCCTTCGTTTCGATTACATCTTCGACATGTTTCACTTGAAAAAGCTGGATTTTATGTTTGTCCTCGTTTTTTCCTTTACATGAACTACATCATCGGGATTGAGCAGATACCATATATCTGTGTTGCTGACCCGTACTTCATGAACGAGGGCTTCTTAGCAGTCTGCCCAGAGCACCGTGAATACGCGAGGGACTACATCACCAATTTCATGGTCACCCATAAGGACAAGGAGACGACTCTCGTGCCTTATCATCCGACGTAAGTCATCCGCGTGGATATCCTTCCTTCGATTTTAATCATTCATTTGCATGGTGGAGGCTAATTTGAGGTGTACTTATTTTGCGTAGCCACGGGCGCACCGTCCTCATCATCCTTTACCCCTGATTCTCCCACGTTCTTTACTTGGACTCGTCAAAGAACGTGAACAAAAAGGATTACACCCACATCAAGTCTGTTCTAGACAGTGCTATCTTTATCTACGGCGCACGGGGTGGAGAGATCAAGACCAGGAAGACAAGGAACCACAGGCCCACCTTCGGCCATAAGACCAACTTCTGCTGCATCTAGCAACCGAGTGGTACTCTTAGTGATGGATTCAATGTCCTACACCACATGCTGGAGTACAGACGGGATCAGCAGAACCTTCGCATGTCACCTACATCCGGCGATGCCCATATTATGCAATGGGCAAAGAACCTAGGAGATATCCCGGATCATTGATTTCGAGCTGAGTTTTATCACATCTAGCGTGAACTTTCCCCAATCATCATGAAGGAGGTCCTAAAAAAACAGGGATGTTCTATGAAGAAGGGAAAATGCCGCGGGAAGACGTCCGAACACGCATAGCCGCTCAACGTCTCAACCCGAAGTCTTTCACTAAGCTCGGGGACTATCTCGCTGACTTGGATGTATTATGATATGTTGCTTCTATTTTTGCCAAGTTTGTCTCTTTCTGTTGCTCAACTATATATGCTGCATATCATCGACTCATGTGACGATGCATGTGCATAGATCATCGATGGCGAAGAAGTGCTACGCCAGGAGTATACAATGAGTGGCCGGAGTGTCAGGCCTAGTGAGGGAGTCCAGGATTAGGGGGTCTCCGGACAGCCGGACTCTATCCTTCGGCCGGACTATTGGACTATGAAGATACTAAATTGAAGACTTCGTCTCGTGTCCGGATGGGACTCTACTTGGCTTGGAAGGCAAGCTAGGCAATACGGATATGTATATCTCCTCCTTTGTAACCGACCTTGTGTAACCCTAGCCCTTTTCGGTGTCTATATAAACCGGAGGGTTTTAGTCCGTAGGACAACAAACAATCATACCATAGGCTAGCTTCTAGGGTTTAGCCTCTCCGATCTTGTGGTAGATCAACTCTTGTAATACTCATATCATCAAGAATAAATCAAGCAGGATGTAGGGTTTTACCTCCATCAAGAGGGCCCAAACCTGGGTAAAACATCGTGTCCCCTGCCTCCTGTTACCATTCTCCTTAGACGCACAGTTCGGGACCCCCTACCCGAGATCCGTCGGTTTTGACACGAACATTGGTGCTTTCGTTGAGAGTTCCTCTATGTCGTCACCGTTAGGCTTGATGGCTTCTATGACCATCGATAGCGATGCAGTCCAGGGTGAGACTTTTCTCCCCGGACGGATTTTTGTATTCGGCGGCTTTGCACTGCAGGCCAATTCGCTTGGCCATCTAGAGCAGATCGAAAGTTACGCCCCTGGCCATCAGGTCAGGTTTGGAAGCTTAAACTACACGACCGATATCTGCGGAGACTTGATCTTTGATGGATTCGAGCCTCTGCCTTGTGCGTCACACGGTCACGATGAGTACGATTTAGCTCTACCATCAGACAGTGTTCAGGAGATCGCACCGGCAGCCGCTCCGACCCTCAATTCGGAGCCAGTTGCGCCGTCCATGGACGGGTGGATGGACCCCGCCACGGAGACCTTACCCTCAGCGGCGATCGAGCCGAACATCGACCTTACCCTGCACGAGAGCCATGTTTTCAGACTGCCGGATCCTTCTCCGGCCACAGACTCCAAACCGCCTGCGCCCGCTCCTAGCGAATCCGATTGGGCGCCGATCATGGAGTTTACCTCCGCAGATATTTTTCAGCACTCGCCCTTTGGCGACATACTGAACTCATTAAAGTCTCTCTCCTTGTCAGGAGGATCCTGGCTGAACTATGTCCGGCAGGATTGGGATGCGGATGACGAAGAAATTCGCTGCCCACCCACCACCCACTTAGTAGCCACTGTCGACGACTTAACTGACATGCTCGACTTCGACTCCGAAGACATCGACGGTATGGATGACGATGCGGGAGATGAAGAGGAACCACTGCCCACAGGGCACTGGATAGCCACCTCATCATACGATATATACATGGTGGACACACCCAAAGAAGGCAATGGCGATGAGACAACGGAGGATGACCCCTCCAAGAAGCAACCCAAGCGCCAACATCAGTGGCGCCGCTCTAAGTCCCGCCAAAGCAAAAGTGGTGATACCGGCACAGGAGATAATAACAGTCCGGATAGTGCCGAAGATGGCAACAATCCCCTCCAGCACGATCTAGGACAGGAGGATGGAGAGGCCAGCCCTCCAGAGAGAGCGGCAGATGGAGAGGCGGAGGATGATAATTACATGCCCCCTCCGAAGACGAGGCAAGCCTCGACGATGATGAATTCGTCGTGCCAGAGGATCCTGTCGAACAAGAGCGCTTCAAGCGCCGGCTTATAGCCACGGCAAATAGCCTTAAGAAAAAGTAGCAGCAGCTTCAAGCTGATCAAGATCTGCTAGCTGACAGATGGACTGAAGTCCTCGCGGCCGAGGAATATAAACTCGAATGCCCCTCCAAGAGTTACCCAAAATGCAGGTTGCTACCCTGACTGGAGGAAGAAGCATATGACGCGGCTGACCGGCCACCTCGTGGCCGCGATAGAGAGGCATTCCAGCCAAAAGCTCATCCTGCACCCCGACGCCATTCAAATAAAAAGGCATGGGGAAATACGCCAAACCTGCGAGACGTATTGGAGGACAAAGCAAAACATGCAAGATCGATCTACGGATCACGAGGGCGCGCCACTACGTGAGACGATAATCGTCATGCCAGATACAGTAAAAGTAAATCCGGCCGGGCCGACCACAGCGGGCAAGACTCATTAGAGCTGCGTCGCGATATAGCCCAGTACAGAGGCGCCGCACACCCCTTATGATTCACAGACGAAGTAATGGATCATCAAATCCCAGAGGGTTTCAAACCCGTAAATATAGAATCATACGACGACACAACAGATCCTGCGGTATGGATCGAGGATTTCCACCTGCATATCCACATGGCACGCGGTGATGATCTACACGCCATTAAATACCTCCCACTCAAACTCAAAGGACCAGCTCGGCATTGGCTCAATAGCTTGCCAGCAGAGTCCATTGGCTGTTGGGAAGATCTGGAAGCCGCATTCCTCGACAACTTTCAGGGCACTTATGTGCGACCACCAGATGCCGATGACTTGAGCCACATAATTCAGCAGCCAGCGGAATCGGCCAGGCAATTCTGGACACGGCTCCTAACAAAGAAAATCAAATTGTTGACTGTCCAGATGCAGAGGCCCTAGCAGCTTTCAAGCACAACATCCGCGACGAGTGGCTAGCCCGGCACCTTGGTCAGGAAAAGCCAAAATCTATGGCAGCCCTCACGACACTCATGACCCGCTTTTGTGCGGGAGAAGACAGCTGGCTGGCTCACAGTGATAACATATCAAAGAACCATGGTACTTCAGACACCAAGGACGGCAATAGCAGGTCATGACGCAACAAACATAAGCGCCGCATTAACAGCGACAATACCGAGGATACGTCAGTCAATGCCGGATTCAAAGGCTCTAAACCCGGTCAGCGGAAAAAGCCATTCAAAAGAAGCACTCCAGGCCCGTCCAGTTTGGACCGTATACTCAATCGCTCGTGTCAAATACATGGCACCCCCGACAAGCCAGCCAACCACACCAACATGGATTGTTGGGTGTTCAAGCAGGCCGACAAGTTAATTGCTGAAAACAAAGATAAGGGGCCGCATAGCGATGACGAGGAGGAGCCCCGACAGCCAAATACCGGAGGACAGAAGAGGTTCCCCCCACAAGTGCGGACGGTGAACATGATATACGCAACCCACATCCCCAAGAGGGAGTGGAAGCGTGCGCTAAGGGACGTATATTCGTTGGAGCCAGTTGCCCCAAAGTTCAACCCATGGTCCTCCTGTCCGATCACCTTCGATTGTAGGGACCACCCCACTAGTATCCGTCATGGCAGATTCGCCGCACTAGCCCTAGACCCAATCATTGACGGATTTCACCTCACTCGAGTCCTTATGGATGGCGGCAGCAGCCTGAACCTGCTTTATCAGGACATAGTGCGCAAAATGGGTATAGACCCCTCAAGGATCAAACCCACAAAAAGACCTTTAAAGGTGTCATACCAGGTGTAGAGGCCCACTGCACAAGCTTAGTCACACTGGAAGTGGTCTTCGGATCCCCGTATAACTTCCGAAGCGAAGAGTTAATCTTCGATATAGTCCCGTTCCGTAGTGGTTATCACGCACTGCTCGGGCGAACCGCATTCGCGAGATTCAATGCGGTATCACATTATGCATACCTCAAGCTCAAGATGCTAGGACCTCAGGGGGTCATTACAGTTAATGGAAACACAGAGCGCTCTCTCCGAACGGAGGAGCACACTGCGGCCCTTGCAGCGGAAGCGCAAAGCAGCCTCTTAAGGCAATCCACTAGTTCGGCATTTAAGGACCCGAACACCTTCAAGCGCGCCCGGAGTAATCGGCAACAGGACCGCCTGGCACGTTCCGAGCTCGCATAGCAATGCGGCCCCCACCCCAGCCCAAGCCAAACGGCGAAACTCGTGCCACGCATACATAATTACGCATTAAAAATACCATGGGCATAGGTAGGGAGGGGGCACGCTTACGGCACGCTTACGGCACGCTCCAAGACACGGCTTAAACCGCAGTAGGGGCTTGCTGCTTTGTTATTTTTCTCTTTCAGGACCTTAATCTCTGGAAACCCTGTCCGGCAGCATGATTGTCGAACACATGATGCAGCAACCAAGGAGGCAGAAAGCTACATCACACCACGGAACTCCCAGGTGGATTACGATAACGAGTGAAATACTTGCTTTAATATTATTCCTCAGCTTGCCCTTGGAGGGGACATAGTCCTACTTTTTTCTTATCGCACTACCTGTATCATTCTGCTCTAACACATGTTTTTAATAAACAATGCATTGCATTAAGGCTATTATTGCATTCTTCTTTATATATATATATATATATATATATATATATATATATATATATATATATATATATATATATATATATATATATATATATGTTCATTTATGCCATCCAGCACCTGTACACTCTGGTATGGCCAATACGCCAGGGGCTTAAGCATACCCCACAATACGGCGTGAGAAGTCCGAACACTTCCAACAATGCGGCACCCCGAACTTATAGCATTATATGCATCAGCTCCGAATCATGTCTTGAGTCAATAGTTGGGTTTGCCCGGCTCCCATGTTTTGGTACCTTACGTTCCGCTTCGGCTAAGGTAGCACTGGGAGAACTGCTACGATTGTGCCCCGGTTCTGCTGGGCTAAGCACCTTAGTAGAGAAAGCTAAAACTGACTGTCATGATAAGGCGAGAGACTGGTCGCTGTTCGAGAGGTTTTCGAGTCCTTAAAGACTTATGCCGCTTAGAGCGAGGAGTCGGCCCTGTCCGGCTTGATTCGGCCTTCCGAATACTAGGGGCTTCGCCGAAATTTAAAATTATAGAATTCTATGGCTAAGTGAGAGTGATAACGCATTATAGTCCGATTGCCTTGTTCGTTGTGCTGAGCACCTCCCTGGAAGGACCCAAAAATGGGAACAAGAGTGCTCAAGTTTATCCCGAACACCCCAGCACTCGTGGCATGGGGGCAGAAGTCGACGACTAGCCATCTCTTAGATTTGATAAACAGCCGAACAGAAGGTAATATTTTAAATTCAAACAAGCGTTGCATAGCGCATATGAACAAGTTTTCATGAATACAGGATTACACGAGCGGGTTTACTCAAATATTGTATCTTTGGTACACTCGTCCGCTACGAGGCGGGCACCCTTCAGGACACCCTCACAGTACATCTCAGGGTGGCGATGCTCCTTGCCCTCCGGCGGCCCTTCCTTGATCAGCTTCACGGCGTCTAGCTTGGCCCATTGCACCTTCACACGGGCGAAAGCCCGGCGTGCACCTTCGATGCAGACGGACCACTTGACAACTTCCAGCCATGGGCAGGCATCCACAAGCCGCCTCAGTAGGCCGAAGTAGCTGTTCGGAAGGGCGTCGCCAGGCCACAGCCGGACTATAAAGCCCTTCATGGCCTGTTCGGGCGCCTTGCATAGCTCGACCAGCTGCTTTAGCTGGTCGCTCATAGGCATCGGGTGTTCGGTCCCAGTATATTGGGCCCAGAACAACTTCTCCGTTGAGCTTCCCTCCTCGGCCTGGTAAAACTATGCGGCATCCGACATGCTGTGGGGCAAATCTATGAACGCTCCTGGAGAGCTCCGGATTCGGGTAAGTAACAAGTAATTTACTTTCACCTGCTTGCTTTGCATAAGGAATGCCTTACCCGCCACTATTTTATTCATCGCCTCAATCTCCTGGAGGGCTCTTTGGGCTTCAGCCTTGGCATTTTTCGCGCTTTCGAGGGCCGCGGCAAGCTCGAACTCTCGCGTCTTCGAGTCACGCTCCAACGCCTCATGCTTCGACACGAGAGCCTGGAGCTCTTGCTGCACCTCGCCCACCCATGCCTCCTGCCTTTCCCGCTCGGTGCGCTCCTTGGCCGCTTTGTCTTCAGCCTCAGATAGCGCTTGCTTCAGGGTCGCCACCTCGGTCGTGGCCCCTGGCAAATTTACGATGATCCTTTCATTTTGCAATCGCATCTTCTTTTATATATACATATCTATAGACAGGGTATTACTTACCCTTGTTCTCCTCGAGCTGCCTCTTGGCAAGGCCGAGCTCTTTCTTGGACCCCTCGAGGTCCTGCTTCAATGCGGAAACCTCCACAGTCTGTGCGGCAGTGGCCAGCAGCGAAGCCTGCATACGCATATAGACATACTTATGTTAGACTCCTGCGATATTGTTTGATCCTCTATTCGGATTTTCTTTGTGAACAACAAACAGAGCATCAGGGCCTACTTTCTATGCGGTAATATTTTTCCTATATTTTAAATACTTACCTTAAAGCCTGTTAGAAGGCTAGCACAGGCTTTAGTTAGTCCGCTCTTAACGGACTGAACCTTCTTGATCACCGCACTCATAATAGTGCGGTGCTCTTCATCGATGGAAGCGCTGCGAAGCGCTCCAAGCAGATTGTCCGGTGCCTCTGGATGGACAGAGGCCACCGGCATAGGCGTCTTGCCCCTTTTGGAAGGAGGCCGCCTGCCCGACTCCGGAACCACTGGAGGTTCCGGCGCGGTGTTCGGCTGAGGGCCGATCTCGGAGCCCTTGGGAGCCTTGCTCCCTCCGCTCCCGGAGTCCGGAAGGTCGCCTTGAGGCGCCTCCAGGACTGTCTCCCCTCAACCCGGTGCCTCTTGAGAGAACACCTCGGCGTTGTCTGTAGGGCAAGGGGAGGTGGTAGTCGGAAGTGGATCGCTATCCATATCCGACGAGTCCGGGGAGCCGTCCGACGAGGATATGTCGATACGGGCTCGGGGCGGTCTGCATAATCACAATTCGGCGTTAGGGGAAGTAGTGCGGCAAAGGAATGCTATGAGTTACTCTGGTATCCGAATACTTACGGCTTCGCCAGGGGCTTGGCCCTGGGCAGCCACTCGTCTTCGCCTTCGGCGGTGGTGGTGGAACTGTCCGGAAGGAGAGTCCTTCCCTTCTTGGACCCTTCGCCCCCCCCAGTTGGGGCGACCTTCCTTTTCTTGTCTCCCTCGACTGGAGGGGGAGCATCTTCATCTTCCTCCTCGTCTTCGTGGGAGGAGTGCGCCGAGGAGTCCTCGAATGATGAGTCCGATATCACTTGGCGCCGAGAACTCTTTCGGGTTCCCTTGGCCTTCTTGGTCTTCTCCGGCACCTTGTAAGGAGCCGGAGTCAGCATCTCCGTCAGGAGAGCGTCCGCAGTGTCTTCGGGCAGAGGGGCCAGATAGTTAATCTGCCCCGACGTGACCACCCAGTCCTGTCAAAGGCATGGAGATCAGACCCTGCACATGATTAAGCTAGGGGAAATAAATATCCTACTGGATGTATAGAACTCACCGAACGTGCTAGGCGCTTTGTGCTTAGCCCGCGGTCCTCGGCGAGAGAGGGAGGGACCTCGGCGCCCTTGAATAGCACCCTCCAGACGTCCTTGTGCGTCGTATCGAAGAGCTCGCTCAGAATCTGGTGCTGGGCCGGGTCGAACTCCCACAAGCTAAAATCCCGTTGTTGACACGGGAGGATCCGGCGGATGAGCATGACCTGGACTATGTTGACAATCTTGAGCTTCTTGCTTGCCATACTCCGGATACATTTCTGGAGTCCATCCAGCTCCACCGATGAACCCCACGACAAGCCCTTCTCTTTCCAGGAAGTGAGCCGTGTAGGGAATCTGGATCGAAACTCGGGGGATGCCGCCGAGTTGGTGTCGCGCGGCTCGGTGATGTAGAACCAGGCCGATTGCCACCCCTTTATGGTCTCCACGAAGGAGCCTTCAAGCCATATAACGTTGGGCATCTTGCCCACCATGGCTCTGCCGCATTCTGCTTGTTGGCCACCCACCACCTTCGGCTTGATATTGAAGGTCTTTAACCACAGGCCAAAGTGGGGCCGGAGCGGAGGAAAGCCTCACACACGACGATGAACGCCGAAATGTTGAGGACGAAGTTCGGGGCCAGATCATGAAAGTCCAGCCCGTAGTAGAACATGAGACCACGGACGAATGGATGGAGGGGAAACCCCAGCCCGTGGAGGAAGTGGTGGAGGCAAACTACCCTCTCATGAGGTTTAGGGGTAGGAACGATCTGCCCCGCAGCAGGCAGCCGATGCGCCAAGTATCCGGCTCCGCGCAGCTTCTTGATGTGTCCCTCCGTAACGGAGGAAGCCATCCATTTGCCTCCCGCTCCGGACATGATTGGAGAAGGTTGAGGGGAAGGATGTGGGCTTGGGCGTTGGAGCTCGAGTGCGCAAGAGTGGATGAGCAGGGAGGAAGAAGGCGTGGGTAGAAAAAGGTAAAACTCGCTTATCCCCCAAGCGCCGTAATCGATGGCGCGGTTGGGTTACCCACGCCCGTATTGATGAGAATCTTGTAATAAGGGGGGACACCATCTCTGCTTTGACAAGACGTGTCAAAAAACTGCCTCGCGTTATGTGCGGGGCTAGTTAAAGGAAACGGTTCGAATAATTACTGGGCCATGGCATAATGTCATGTTGCCAAAACGTGTCAGCAGATTAGATTTGTGGAAATATTATTCTCTCTATGGTGGTATGTGGAAATTATTTTGCAGGGTCGGAAACTATCCTTGTATTCAAATTCTTCCATGATGTATTCGAAGGAGGAACACGCCTTGCACTGCCGAAGACAATACTACGCGCCGGACTCATCGTCATTGAAGCCTGGTTCAGGGGCTACTAAGGGAGTCCAGGATTAGGGGGTCTCCGGACAGCCGGACTCTATCCTTCGGCCGGACTATTGGACTATGAACATACTAAATTGAAGACTTTGTCTCGTGTCCGGATGGGACTCTACTTGGCGTGGAAGGAAAGCTAGGCAATACGGATATGTATATCTCCTCCTTTGTAACCGACCTTGTGTAACCCTAGCCCTTTCCGGTGTCTATATAAACCGGAGGGTTTTAGTCTGTAGGACAACAGAGAATCATACCATAGGCTAGCTTCTAGGGTTTAGCCTCTCCGATCTCGTGGTAGATCAACTCTTGTAATACTCATATCATCAAGAATAAATCAAGCATGACGTAGGGTTTTACCTCCATCAAGAGGGCCCAAACCTGGGTAAAACATCGTGTCCCCTACCTCCTGTTACCATCCGCCTTAGACGCATAGTTTGGGACCCCCTACCCGAGATTCGCCGGTTTTGACACCGACACCTAGGTCTACCTGTTTCCGGTTTCCGAGCGACGACCAGTAGTTAGTTTAGGTTCCGAGAGGGATACGAACCGATGCCTCAAGAAGTACTACATTATGTATGATGAGATATGTCATGTAACTTGTATAGCTATATCGTGATTATGATGTGATGACATGATTTGTGTTGGATGATATGATGAGACTATTATGTGTATGATATGATGAGCATATTGCATGTTTATGATATGATTAGAATACTGTATAAAACCTGTACAAAAACATTGCAAATATGTAGCAAAAAAAGATATGAGAAAATATAGTAGTAGTGCTCTTTAGTGCATGACAGGAAAACGCTACTGCTAAAGCACTTAGCAGTAGCGCTGGCTTGGAAAGTGCTACTGCTAAGTAGGCATAGCAGTAGCGCGTGTCAAACAACACTACTACTAAACATTAGCTGTAGCGACGTATCAGTAGCGTGGGGTCCTGCGCTACTGATAGCCCTTAGACCTGCGCTACTGCTAGGCTTTTTCCTAGTAGTGGCAGCGCAACAAGCAGGGTGAATCTCGCCAGCGGTACATGGCTGTCGGATTTTGGGTTCCGCAAACCCTTGAGAGGTTCAAACTCTGGGGTGCGTGCGAAGATCTCATCCTCCCCGGTCTGCCCTCCCAACGATTCCTAGGCCTAGCTCAATGAACCCAAGGGACAAGAGACACAACAGTTCATCCTGGTTCGGGCCACCTTGCAGTGTAATACCCTACTCCAGCTTTGTGGTGGATTTCCTTGAGGGGCTAAGGATGAACTAGTACAGTGGTAGAACAACCTCAGGACGTGAGGTGTTCTTGAGCTCGATGAGCAGGTGGATGAGAGGTTGATCTGAATGATCCTTCCCCTCTATGGTGGTGGCTAAGTCCTATTTATAGTGGCCTTGGTCCTCTTCCCAAATATAGGGAGGAAGGGATCCCACAACGGCCAAATTCGAAGGGAGACAACTAGTACAAATTATCCTGACAAAAGTAGTCTTCGCCTGCAAAAGCCTCTGGTGGTGCGTTGTGGTGGGCTCTGCGATGACCTCCGTCCTCCCATCCTGGCAGACTTGCTCTTGTTGCACCGATATGGAAACATTTGCTTGATTCCTAGGGACTCCGCGCCTCCGCTTGCCTCCTTAGTACCGAAGAGGAAACTGGTACACTGCGCCCGCTGGCGTCCGCCTAGCCTTGGTCGCCATGGCTCACATCATGTGAACCTCGCGAGGTGCGTCTTGCATAGATATATCTGCTCCTTGGGAGCTAGCCTGGTGAGGCTGCCCCCTAGGGAGGTCCTGGCGTCGTCCGCCTCGTGAGGCTTGGCCCCTCGCGAGGGTCTTGGATTGTTGTTGCTGAAGCTGGGCCATACCAGGCCGTCGACAGGGCCATGCCATGGGCCACAGGCGGGCAAGTCTAGGTACCCCCGTTCCCAGGACGCCGACAGTAGCCCTCGGGCCTAAGGCGCGCTCGAACTTGGCTTTGAGGCGAAGCCAAAGGGCAAGTGCGGAGCACCACGGGCCCCAACCGCCTGCGGCCTCGGTTGACGCATGGAGATTAATGGGATGTGGGCGCCTCCGCTTCCCCACACCACCTCGGCAACCGTTCGACTTGATGTGGCCCTGCTGCATGCAGAGAAAACCATCATTACATGCGGTCGTGGAGGCCAGCGGTTGGCCTCCTTCCGACTATAAATGAGGGGAGGGGCAGAGCCCCCTTTCTCATCTTCATCTTCTCGTAGTCTGCTTCTTATTCTTTCTTGTCTCTCCGACTTGCTGTAGCTCCCATGGCGCCGATCAGGAGGTTCTCTGCAGCGGAAAAGGGAAAGGCCCCTCGGGAGGAGCCTGAACCACTTCCACCAAAGAAAAGGTTCAGCCGCCCTCACGATGTCGGGGAGAGGCAGGAGGTGACGCGGCCCTGGTATGAGTGGCCACCGCTTGGCTTCCCGTTCCCTCTGTACGCTCGTGCGTAGAGCCCCGGGGAGGGCGGCGGCGCCCAGCATCGTGCGAGCCACGACCATGGTGGCCAGGCTGAGGTTGCGCGACCGGCCGGCCCGTGAACCCATGCCGAGGGCTCCTCTTGTGAGTTTGTGATATGGGCGGTAATGCCGCCGCGCACTTGGATCTGGTTCCCGCGGTTCTTCGCTAAGGAGATGCCGCCAAGAGGGCCGCTAGAGTTGTGGCTGCAGCACGCCGATGCTGCAGCCTAGCCACGAGGGCGGAGGTCGAGGACGTCCCTCCGGGCGGCATCTTCATGAACCAAGGACGGGGCGACGTTCCTCGCGCCTGCCGCGGACGGGGCCCTCGCCATCCACTTTGAGTACGATGGCGCCTCCACACTCTTCTTCAAGGTCTTCGACAGGGAAGGTGGCCGCCTGGAGTGCTGCCTTGGGGGAAGCCGCCAGCATGGTGCGGCAATGGGTGCTGAGCCTCCTTCCGGCCCTGCCGACACCTCCTCCAGCAACAGCAACGACTCCCGGGAGTCCAACAACTCTCCCGAGCCTAGCGAGTCTTTGGAGTCAAGAGGCGACAGCTACGTGCCTCCGAGCTCTCGCTGTGCCCGGAGCACGGCAGCGGCATCCGCTCGACGTCGATGATGATCTGGATGGGGTTGGCATCATCCTCACATGGCCCATTGTTGATGATGGCGTCGACGGTGTTTCCCGTAGCCAGGGCTCCTTGAAGTTTTTCTTCTTTTGTTCCCTGCGAGGAATCGAGACAAACCCCGCGGGGGCATGTGAAAAATCTTGTAACGCTTTTGTTTTGAAGTTTATTATTCCTAGTATAAGGTTACAGTTGTGTGTCCCGCTTCGGCATTGCTCCTCCTTTTTGTTCGTGCGGTAGCTTAGCGCTCTACGCCGGCAGGTCCCAGTCCCCAGGCAGGCTTCAGCCGTCGCTGGTATGCCAGGTTGCGATGCTGTGGTCAAGGCTAGGAGGTGAGCGGCCCGAGGTCCGGTAAGAGCTCCTAAGGCGCAATGCTCAAGAGGTCCCCTTTAGCGTGCAAGCAGCTCCCTGGAGGCCGAAAAGGGAAGTAGCGTTGCCGGAGCGAGTTTATGAGAGTGGAGGACATCGGACGGAGAGATTCACGCCATCATGCACGGGTGACTTATCTTTTGGCAAGCCTGACATGGTTCCTTGTGCGGCGCCTGATTTTCGCTTTAGCGGTGGTGCTACTTGGTAGGGCTCACGCCGGCCTCCCCTTTCCTCACTCATCTAAATGCTCTGCGTCCTCGAGTCCCGACTCTCGAGCGAGGCTCAGCCACCGCTGGTATGCCAGGTCGTGATGCCATGGTCAAGGCTAGGCGGTGAGGGCTGGAGATTCAGTAGGAGCTCCTGAGGCGCGATGCTCAGGAGCCCCCCTTTAACGCGCAGGAAAATCGCGTAAAAAAGGGGCGGCCAGCGGGACCGCCTGTAGTTAAGCTCTGGAGGTTCCTGCGGGTTAGTCCGAGAGGAGAATATAACTCATAATCATGCTTGCTGTCCTGCCACTGATATTTCAGCAAGAAGATGAAGGCACTGAGGATCTGGTGAGGTGACGTGTGCGGGGCGGGCGCGAGCCAGAGCTCGATTTGTTAGCATTACAGGGACGGACCCGAGCACAAGCGTCGTGCCAGCATGTGTAGCCCCCGTTGCGGGATGAGCAGGAGGCCGGTTAGCAACGCGGGAGGCCGCGAAGGGCGATAAGACATCAGGAAAGCAGGTGATAACATAAATCATCTCATGGAAGGAGACAACACTAGTTCTAAATAGATGCAAGAACGACACATGCCATAGGGACGGACCCATGCGGCCTGGGGATGATGCAGCCCGAGGGGCGCCCCCAACAGAGCAACTAGAAGATGGAAGAAAGACACATGCTGTAGGGGCAAGCCCATGCAATCTGGGGATAATGCAGCCCGAGGGGCACCCCCAACTAAATAAACTGGAAAATGTCACCTGGCTCCGTTGTTGAAGAGATGTTGGAGTAGCTGAAGGCGCATACTGAAGAAGTCGCTCCTCACGAGCCGTCTGGGTCCTAAACCTCGGGAGGCTCTGGAGGCTCGGGAGGCTCATGAATAACCGTCGCCATGTCCGCCAGGACCGCGTGGTGCCTGGCCTCCTGAGCCGCCATGATGCTCTGCAGGCAACACTGGTAGGTAACAACCGCGTTCGGCTGGCCAAAAGGCATGCGAACATAGCTATGAGGTGGGCCCTCACACCGACCAACATGCGATGGCCAGAAGCGCTCCTAGGATGCGGCTCGGTTGAGCCCTGGAATGTTGACACAGACGCGTAGCTCATTGTCCTCACTAGGACAAGGAGCCGTGCCAGACGGCGGGCGGCGGTCGCCGCGCATGGCTCTCGCCTCTTGAAGCTCCTCGGTCGCCTTGGTGATGAACTCCTTAGCACATGGCACCCCATGCCTTGTGCGCTCGTGAGGGAAGCGTGTCATGAAGCATGCCTCCACGTGGTGCCCGAGCGCCTCCCTCGTGAAATTGGCTAAGATGGAGGCCCTCCAGAAGAGAGCCCCCGAGCCCAGCCTGAGGAGGGCCCCGGGCGCGCCTTCCTATGTGCGAGAGGGAGGCGCCCTGTCCGTGGGCGCAGGTCCTGAGGTAGTGCTGCTGGAGACACCGCTCTCCTGAGGCTCTTGGTGGAGCAGCTGCTTCTTCTTCTTGGGGACAGCCTTAGGAGGGTAGATGGTGCCTTCGTTGTCTGGGTCCACGACTGCTGCAGCCTGGTAGGCGTGCTCGAGAGATAACACCGCATCCTTCTCTTCGCAGGCGATTGTGATGATGTCGCGGTTCCCTGGCATCTTGAGGACATTGTAACCATGATGAGTCACCACCATGAACTTGGCCAGGGCTGGATATCCAAGGATGGCATTGTACAGAAGGCAGATGTGGGCGACGTCAAAGTCGAAGAGCTCAGTGCGATAGTTGTCGTGCTAGTCGAAGGTGACAGGGAGGCGGATCTGCCCTATTGGGGTGGTGGAGCCGCCGGTCACTCCCGAGAAAGGCTTGGTGGGCTGCAGCTGATCATAGGGCACTTGGAGGCGGTCGAACGTCTCGATGGAAACAACATTGAGCCCTGCACCACCATCGATGATGGCCTTGGTGATGAGGACATTGCTGATGACGGGCGAGAAAAGCATCGGGAGGGCGCCGACAGTCGCCACGCACTTGAGCTGGTCGGCCAAGCTGAAGGTGATGGTGCACTTGGACCACCTGAGCAGACGTGTGACCTCAAGCCTGGGGAGGGCCGCGTTGACCTCACGGGCGAACTGCTTGAAGATGCGATGAGAGGCTGGGGCCTGAGCACCGCCCAAGAAGCAGGCGATGGCTCGAGGCCCTTGGAAACCCCCAGCCCCCTTATCTTGGTGGTGGTGGCAGCGGAGGGAGGCCAGCGTTGCCCCGAGGACGCTCCTCACGAGGCTGATCTCTCCAGGGGCCCTCGTGAGGCTGGCCTTGCCAGCGGTCCTCACGAGGCTGGTCGCGCTACTCCTGGCGGGGGCCGCGGTCGGCCCATCGTCCTCCACTTCGACCTCCTCCACATCCATAACCTCGATAGTTGCGCTCGGGGCGATGACTGAGGTGCCCATCATGGATGGCCCTGACCTCTTGACATTCATTGGTGTTGTGGCTGTGTATGTTGTGGAAGACAAAGAACGGACGGCTGCCCTTGGATGACTCTGGGTGGTCGCAGCCGCGTTTCATCTCTGGGTTAGCCGCGAGCACGACTGCTGCCTTGCGCTTCACGTCCTTGTCCTTGGCCTTCTTGTCTTTTGGGTCAACCGCTGGGAGCTCAAGGAGGGAGATGCGTCCTTCTTTAGCTCTCGCACACTTGGTCGCCATGTTGAACATCTCCAGAGCCGTGCACAAGTCCTCGTGTATGGCGAGCTCCTCCTTCATCTTGACATCACAGATGCCATCAGAGAATGCTAATATGATGGCTTTGTCCGACACCTTGAGGATCTTGAGGCGAGCGCTGTTGAAGCGCTGGATGTACTTCTGCAGGGTTTCCCCTGGCTGCTGCTTGATGTGCCGTAGGTCACCTGCGGCTGGCGGGCGGTCGCAGGTGCCCTGGAAGTTGGCGATGAAACACTCGCGCATCTCTCCCCAGGAGGAGATCGATTCCTCGGGTAGGTTCAGGAGCCATGAGCGTGCGCCATCCTTGAGGGGCATGGGAAACTAGTTCGCCATGACTTTCTCGTCGCCGTTGGCCGCCTCGATGCTCAGCTTGTAGAGCTGCAGGAACTTGGTAGGGTCGGGGTGCTGTCATAACGTGGAGGCAGGTCGGGCTTGAACTTCCCCGGCCGGACGACGCTTTGTAGCTCGAGAGTGAAGGCTCAACAGCCCGCAGTGGTCACAGGAGCCCGCGCATGGAGGTGGAGCCTGATCTTGGCGCTCACGCGCCACCACCGCAATCGGCGCGCGGTCTTGATGCGGTGGTGCAGGGAGCACTGGAGCATCTTCTTTCGGCCGCTGGACCTCCTGGCAGCTTTCTTCTTGACGCGTGGGCGCGCTGTGCGGCGGGTCACGACATGGGGCCATGCGCCTTGGTCTGAGGGCGATGTCTTGACGGGGAGGTGGCGAAGGTGCTCCATGGGCTACGTCGCTCGTGGCAGGCGGTGGGTGAGGTAGCGAGAGGGACGACATAGGAGAGCCCCCAACGACGCTGACAAGCTCGGTGATGCGGCCCAACCAGTCTTCATAGAAGTCGTAGACCGGGCGGTAGCGCAGTAGCTTGCGTGCCATGAGCAGCACAGCACGCGCGTCCGCCGGCCCACGACGATCGTGAGATGACGAACTAGCTGGAGTCAGCGACGGGGTGGCCATGCATCCATCACGCCGCACAGAGGGATGCAGCAACGAAGCTTGCTGCTTGTGCCCCGCCGGGCCAGTGTCGGAGTTGGCAGCAGGCGATGGGGAATGACGGGGAGGCCCGTCGGCGGGAGCCATCTGGGCGATGCGAGCGGCAAGAGCGGCCCGAAGCTCAACACGGGCTCGACGAGCGTCAGCCATGGAAGCGGTGGAGCAACGGTGAGTCGATCGGCGGAAGAGAGGCTTCGAAGCACCCCTACCTGGCGCGCCAAATGTCGGATTCTGGGTTCTGCAAACCCTTGAGAGGTTCGAACTCTGGGGTGCGTTTGAAGATCTCGTCCTCCCTAGTCTGCCCGCTCAACGATTCCTAGGACTAGCTCAACGAACCCAAGGGACAAGAGACACAGCAGTTTATCCTGGTTCTGGCCACCTTGCGGTGTAATACCCTACTCCAGCTTTGTGGTGGATTGCCTTGAGGGGCTGAGGATGAACTAGTACAGTGGTAGAACAACTTTAGGAGGTGAGGTGTTCTTGAGCTCGATGAGCAGGTGGATGAGAGGTTGATCTGAATGATCCCTCCCCTCTATGGTGGTGGCTAAGTCCTATTTATAGTGGCCTTGGTCCTCTTCCCAAATATAGGCGGGAAGGGATCCCACAACAGCCAAATTTGAAGGGAGACAACTAGTACAAGTTACCTTGACAAAAGTAGTCTTCGCCTGTAAAAGCCTTTGGTGGTGATGCCGCGGTGGGCTCCGCGATGACATCCGGCCTGCCATCCTGGCGGTCTTGGTCTTGTTGCAACGATATGGAAACCTTTGCTTGATTCCTCGGGACTCCCGCCTGCACTTGCCTCCTTAGCACCAAAGAGGAAACTGGTACACTGCGCCCGCTGGCGCCTGCCTGGCCTTGGTCGTCACGGCTCATGTCATGTGAACCTTGCGAGGTGCGTCTTGCATAGATATCTCCGCTCCTTGGGAGCCAGCCTGGCGAGGCCGACCCCCAAGGAGGTCCTGGCGTCGTCTGCCTCGCGAGGCTTGGCCCCTCACGAGGGTCTTGGGTTGATGTTGCTGAAGCTGGGCCGTACCAGGCCGTCGACGGAGTCATGCCATGGGCCGGTGGCAGGCAAGTCTAGGTACCCCCGTTCCCAGGACACCGACAATGGCACGTGGACCCGGATTCTGGATGTTTGACATGTGGGCGAAAGGAAGTTTGAATGATTTGGGGCATTCTATCAAGCTTACGGGATATATTTATATGTACACATAATTATCCAGCACAATAAAATTGTGTTGTAATGCTATGAAGCTTTCAACTTTGGTTTCATGTGCCATGTTGCCTCCAAAGTTATCTCGTTACAACATTCCGACAAACACAAAGGAAATTAACATCCATGCTAATGCATCTAAAAAGAGCGTCAATATTTACATCATAACTAAATACAAAGTTGTGAGAATGTGTACAAATAAAGAAAAATAAAAAATTTAAGGATGATGTTTGATGTAGGGTAGAACCCTAGTGGCCCAATCTTTCACGAAAGGATAGAATCCCGCGATGAACACGAAGAACATGAGGAGGGAAACGAAGGGAAAATCACGAGGGGAACACAAGAGAACACTCAAACCAACAAGAATGATCACACATGCGCTAGATCCATGAACACAAAGGAGATACAAGATCCAAAGTCAACAACGGACGATACAAGAGGTAACCGGTTCTTCTCCGTAGAGGAGGTCTTGAATCCACAAGGGGATCTTCCATGAGGGTCTTGAATCCAAGGTGGATCTTCTCTGTAGAGGGGCCGCGGTCTCTCTCGTGGAGTAGATCCGATATGGATGAGCAATGCTCTATCTCTAAAATGAACTAAACCAATGCTAACCCTAAAACGTAGGTGGAGGGGGGGTATATATAGTCTAAGGGGCGAAGGGGTACATGGGCCACGGCCCAGATGCGCTGCATGCAGGCAGGGGGCCCGGATGTCCGGGCGCTGGGGCCGAATGTCCGGGCTGGCAGGGTCCAACCTTGTTGCTCTCTGGAATGGCGGGTCCGGAT
This sequence comes from Triticum dicoccoides, assembly GCF_002162155.2. NCBI lineage: Eukaryota > Viridiplantae > Streptophyta > Magnoliopsida > Poales > Poaceae > Triticum > Triticum dicoccoides. The sequence goes on from NC_041392.1 coordinate 352,965,682, forward strand.
TTCCGGGCTGGAGGCCGGATGTCTGGGGGCTCGGGACGCGCCAGATGTCCGGGCTGGTCGCCGAATGTTCGGGCCCTGTAGACTTGGCCGCTAGCTCCTTGCTGCTAGTGACACGTCCAGGGGCCGAATGTCCGGGTCCTGGAAACTGTCTGCATCTTCTTCCGTCATCGCTTCCATGCTTCCCTCACGGATGGTGTAGTTGTTCCTTGGCGCTTGCACTCCTCCTCGTTGTACGTAGTGTTCCGACAATACCTATGCATGCACACGAGAGGGGTGTCAAGTAGTATACCATCCTCGAAGGCGTCAAGTGAGCACGTCTAAAGGAGATGATTCACCTTTTATGTATGTGAAGTAGATGTCGCACGTGTCACTTGCCAAACGGACTCTTGACATGGTGATGTCCATAGGATGCTCCGCATCATCTCCCCTCCCTTGGGAAAGATCCGACCTCGGATCGAAATCCAAATCACCATGGGAAAGAGATGGCGTCGCCGTGTAGGAGTGGTTGGTCACCAAGTTCTCGTCATCTTGAAGCTCAAAATGGGCACTCTCCAATGTCGCACCATCTTGGGATTCCTTCAAAAGTAGCAAAGACAACAAACACTTGGAAAAACAAATGTGGTTAGCGTTAGTGCAAAACCAAGCATTCAAGAGGTGATTCACCAAACAAGTGTCATCATCATGCAAAGCATATGGTGTGACAAAGCATTGTGACATGAGATTAAAGCATTTCAATTGAGCACAAGCAAAGAAATTGTGGGGACAATCATGTGAATGTGAGGTAGTGATGCACATATGTGTGAGAAGAGAAGAAGCATCTACCTCAAGTTCAGAGCAAGCATGGGCAAATTGCTCAATGAAAGGTCTATGGTAGGCATAAGAAGCATTCACAACACCAAATAAAATGAAGTGTGTAAACACATGGGTCAAGTGCAAGACAATCCAAGCATAAGGTGCATTGCGTGTAGTGAATATCGTGTGGCACTCAACACAATGGAAAGAGCAATTGTTCATCATGTGTGAGGCAATCAAGGCAAGCATGTACCAGTCAATGGGACATGGCATATGTGAAATGACGACATTGTTGCAACCAAACATGTGATAGGATCAAGTAATCCAAGAATTGGATGCAACACACAAGGCATATATATCATGATGCATGGAATTGTGAAAATGACAAGTGGAAGCAAGATCTCTAACATGTGCGCAAGCAAGGGGTCCAAGATGACAAATAAGTTGCATGGTGAAAGCAACAAAAGTAGTATGATCCACAATATGCATGCTCATGGTTTGGGGGTTCTCAAAAGAGAAGGATATCACCTTGAAAGCATGTTCTTGTGCATCCTTCACAATGCCGAAGTACAAGCAAGTGTGATGTAGAATCGTCGTGGTAGAAGGTGGTTCGCTCTCAAGAGCTCGGATTGTCAACTCACGTGACATGGAAGTGGACACGAAGTCCAAGTATCCTACACATGCACACAACAAAAGAAAGAACGTATGTGCATGGTAGATAAACACATCAACCATCATGATGGTTCTCTTCTCTTGCACATAACCATTAGAAGCACAAGTGAGTGAAGAATATGATGCAACAATGGCAATATTCATGGCACTAGGTATATGGTGCAAAGAGGTACGACAATCATGCTTCATAAGGAATATGTCAAAATCTCCAAATATATGTGAGAATGCTATGTGGGCAAACTCATTATCAAGACTAAAGGCATAATTGCACTCAATACATGGCAAATCATCTAGCATGAGAGAGGCAACATATGGAGAGATATGACAAGAAGCAATAACAATCATGTCATGCAAACTAGTGGAGCGAAGATGCAACACACTAGAGGAAATCATGGCAATTATGTCATGTGAGTAAATAATAAGCATAGGCAATGCACATGACATATCGCAAGCGCGAACACAAAGCAAGATCATAGTATAATCATAGGCATGGGGCACAAAGCAAACATGGCAATAATAAGTGATATCTCCACCAAGCTTGCAAATACACATAGAAGTACTATAATCAATCATCATGTGTAATGCAAAGCATGGGTCACAAATGCATGGCAAAGGCATAGGAATGAGCATATCATGCAAAGTGAACATGGCAAGATGGGCATATAATATGTAATGGACAATAACCCATAGCCAAGTGAGGGCCATGTAGAAGAAATGCGTGAAGTCTTTGCGCGAAGAGAGCGGTGGGAAAGACACTCCATGGGAAAGTCATCATTGCTCTCTAGAGCTCGTTTTGTCAACTCATGGGATTGTGAGGTTGACAAGTATTCATGGGTACCTACACAAAAGAGACACAAGCCAAAGAAATTGTGTGTGTGGTAAATGTACACATCATCCATCATGATGTGTATGTGCACGTCTGAGTTAGCACAAGGTAAGCATTGCTCAAAGAAATTTGATGCATGGTATAAGAACATGTCATCCATCATGAAAGAATAGTTATTGTGTATAACACGATGGGGATGCAAATTGAGAATGCAAGTATATGGCACATCAATATCATGTTTATTCATGGGAAGCATATGGTGCACACAAGTATTGGGATCATGCAATGAATGGGATGAATCAAAATCTCCTAAAATGTATGAGGAAACTATGGGAGTCTCCTCATGAGCAATATTGGAAACATCATATGGAGAAAATGGACAACATCCAAAACAATGCATATCCGAAGCTAGGTAGTCATGGCATGGCATATGAGATAAATGATGCAAAGGGAGCATACCAATATCATCACAAGAAAAACAAATGCCAATAACCATGGGCTTGTCATCTATGCTATATGTGCAAATTGGGTTAATTTTAATGGCATATGTATAGTCACTATGAAGAGATTGCAAATATGACATATGATTGATCTCATGCATAGCATATGACAAGTCAAGCGGATTGTCAAACATGATGTGACCTAGAGAATTGTCACAAAAAATCCTATGTAACATGGCATCACAACTAAAAGACTCCACATGGCAATCATCATACTCATCATAAATGGGTAAATCATCACATGGGGAAATCATACTAACATGAAGCATGTCAATAGGGGGATCAACATCATGCAAGCAATCAATGTCATGAATGTCCACTAGTGGGTGTAGAGCATCACCTTCACCTATGTTACCTTTGTCATTCCACTCATGTGGTGTAGGTGAGGTGGGAAAGACCAAATGGTGGTCATCTTCATCTTGATGGAACTGTGTGGGGGGTGCATCATATTCCACCATGGCCATCGTCTTGTCCAAAGGGAGGACGAAGTCATCGCGAATCGGCACATCATCATAGATGGGACCTAGCACCAAATGAGAAGACACAATAGAGGTAGAGGTCAAGTCGTTAGTGTTGAAAGTGGCCTCACATGACCAATTAACTATCTCACTCTCTCTATGTGGTGGTTCACTCACTCCCACAAAATAGGTGCACTCAATCTCACGTATGGTGGAGTCACTCAGCTCACTCAAAGTGGTGGGGGTTGTGGCTCTCCTCACATGGGAATTGTGGAAGCACATCATATATGGGGCTAGTGGTGAAGTCACTCTCACTCTCAATATGGTGGCTAAAGTCACTCAAGTCATCACATGTCGCCGTGGTCGAAGGGAAATTCCCATGCTCAACCATCTCGTTGTTGTCGCCGTGGATGAAGGCCGAAGATGGCACATCATCACTCTCGCCTCCTAAGATGGAAGCATCATCCTTGCTCGCCACCTTGTCGCTCGCCTCCAAAGCTTGGTCCTTGAGGTTCTCCGTAGTCATACTTGTTGCCGCACCATCTTGAAAAAGAGTTCAAGTAGACTCGGCATCATCAATGCCACAAAGAGGGATGGTGGTGAAGTCGAACTTGGGAGCATCGTCTTGGAGCTCATCGGGCTTGGACATCTTGGTGGTACTAGCCTCATGCTCATTCTCATGGAGCTTGGTCGTCACGAAGTGAGCTTGGGGTGGAGAAGCCTTGGCCGTCATGAGTTCTTGTTCCGCCTTGAGAGCACCAATGTAGTTGTCATCGAGGGACTTGTAGTTCTCGAGGAAGATCGTCTTGGAGATGTCGTTGTGTAATCCCATCATGAAGTGGAACTTCATAGAAATGGGGTCGTCCACGCCGGCTCGTTGCAAGGCAATCTTCATCTCCTTGAAGTACTCGTTGATGGACTTGGATCCTTGGGTGGTGTTCTCCAATTGGCATAGAAGTTGTTCCGTGTAGGTTGGAGGCACGAACTCTCACCGCAAAGCTCTCTTCGTCTTGGGCCAACTCATGTCGTAGCTCTCCGAAGGTGCGTGAAGCCACCATGTGGACGTGTAGTCATGGAAGTTTCTTGTGGCGCACTCCACTTGATCTTCGGGAGGAACTTGATGTAGCTTGAGGTAGTCGTCCATCAAACGCTCCCACTCGAGATACTCCTCGGGTTCTAGAGTCCCATATAAAGGAATCTTGTGGTCGGTGTCGAGGTCGTAGTAGCTCGTGGAAGTCGTGGACTTGTGGTTGGGGAGCTTCTCTTGAGCGTAGTCTTGAGGTGCCTGTTGGCGAAGATGCCGTATATCCGAAGGCGAAGATGCCTTGAAGTCGCTTGGCGAAGATGCCAAGGGAGATGGTGAAGTCTTTGAGCGGTTGTTGGTGTTGAGCTCTTGACCTTCACGTTCATGGTGGTGATGGTGTCGATGCGGATGTGACCTTGTCAGAGATGGTAGCTCGGAGGCATGTGCTCTTGAGAGTCTTCTCGAAGATGAGGAAGACCGCTTGTAGGACTTGATGAGGGATTTGATCTCCTCCATTTGAGCTTACATCTTGGCGTCGTTGGAGTTGTTCATGGCATCGAACTCGTCATTGTTGTTGTAGACCGAAGAGTAAATGCCTTGCCTATCCATCACTCCAAGAGAAAAATGTGAGTGGTAGAAAGATAAGAACGAATACCAAATGTACCTTGACCTAAGTTGAAAGTGGATCAATGATCACTCCAATGTGGACAAGGAAATAGCACAATTGGTGCCAATTCTTGTCAGTTTCTCACACCTACACAAATAAGGCTTATGGTGGAGCCCGGTGAGGATAGTGGCACAAAAAAATTGATGCAAAATGTTAGCAAGAGTCAATAATGTTGAAAGAGATTCACAAATTTTCAAGTGAAACAAGTAGACCAATAGCAATATGTGGCACACGGAAACAGACACACGGATAGATAAGTGGGGTCGTGCAACCAAGGATGAGCACAAAATGTGGAATCCACGGAAAATGCTCGTGTTGCACAACTTAAGAGAGACGCTAGCACGATTGCTCTATAGGCGGATACGACACTTGTGCACAACCTATAAGATGCAAAATGTATGAACTTTCGATCCCAAGTTTGCTATATATGTATGATGTTCCGGTGGTATGATCCATGATGATCGGATATGGCAATCTTATGCAATGTGGTATGATGCTATGGCACTTGCTTACAAGCTCTTTGTTCACTCTTTTTCTTTGCTTAAAAGCTTTATTATTTTTTTGTGTATGGACACTTTTGCGAAATGCACAAACCATGCTAGTAATTGTGTATATGCGGGAACAAATTTGAGGCACAAGGGATGATATGATACCAATATGATATGGTATGTATGCAATGTACGGTGTAGCTCGATGATCACTAATGTGCACAAGTAACGTTGCCGGCAATACTCAAATGGCTAGTCTCGATAGGCAAGTGACGCAAAATGGGCTAGGGGTTATCAATGCAATGGCAAGGGAATATACAATGGATGGATACCACGATACCGAGATGATAAGGAGGTTACCGTCCGAGGCGATGATGAGTGGCGGTGATCTTGATGGAGATATCAAGATGATGGAGACTCGTCTCTAAGTAGCCGAAACACCTTAGGAAACGGAAAAAGCGCGAACTCAAAATCTCAAATGTCAAATGTCAAATGGTGGTAGCGGGATGTGGTGGTGGTTGCGGAAGCTCAATGGAATTGCGGAACGGCAATGATGGGTTATGAGACACAATGCAGAAGTGGAGGGTAAGGTGGTGGACTATACATGGTGTCGGAGTTGGAAGCACGGTCCATAAGTAGCCGAAACACCTTAGGAGACACAACTCACAACACAAAGAAAATTGGGTTAAGTCGGGGTGGCGTAAGTGTATAGTGGTCAAGCCTATGCAGTAGTGGTGGTGGTGGTTGATGAAGAAGCAATCGTCCCTAAGTAGCCTCGACACCTTAGGAGACTCAAATCACTCCTCAAGCAACCACTAATGCGATGGGGATCAATATTGGTTAGGTTGTGGAAGTCGGTGGTGGAGTAGCGGAGGTTGTGGTGGTTATGCGGAGGTTGTGGTGGAAGCCCTAGGCAAAGATGCCAAAGTTCCAAAAATTTGATGGAGTCAAATGATGATGGTAGTATTTTTGTGGGAAGGGGGATGTCAAGAGCTTTTCAACGGGCTACAGAACATCAAAAACAGACTCCGGATGAATTAGTTATGGACAAAACGGTGAAATGGGAAAGGCTGAAATGCCAGGGGCCGGACATCCGGGGTCGGGGCCGGATATCTGGGGGTGTATGTCCAGGACCGTGCAGGCTTTATGCTCCAGGAGCCGGATGTACGGCTTGGGGCCCAGATGTCCGGCACGATGGCCCAGATGTCCGGCCTAAGGCCTGGATGTCCGGCCCGACGATTCCAGATCTCATTTGGGGCGAATTTTTTGAATTGGGGGCGGAAATTGATGATTTTAGGGGCAAAATTGGAGAGATTTCGTGGATGGAAAGTGGGGAAAATTGGGGATATGTTAGATCCACTTGAAACCAAGCAAATCCATGGATCAAATCCAACAAAACTTCATCTCACCAACAAATCACAAAAAAAATTGGGGGGCTATTTTTGGTGGGGATTTTCGAAATCGGGGAAGAACACAACAAAATTAGGCTAGAAAACACAACGGGGAGGCTCCGAAATCGTGATCAACTTGGCTCATGATACCAAGATGATGTAGGGTAGAACCCTAGTGGCCCGATCTTTCACGAAAGGAGAGAATCCCGCGATGAACACGAAGAACACGAGGAGGGAAACGAAGGGAAAATCATGAGGGGAACACAAGAGAACACTCAAACCAACAAGAATGATCACACATGCGCTAGATCCATGAACACAAAGGAGATACAAGATCCAAAGTCAACAACGGACGATACAAGAGGTAACCGGTTCTTCTCCGTAGAGGAGGTCTTGAATCCACAAGGGGATCTTCCCATGAGGGGTCTTGAATCCAAGGTGGATCTTCTCCGTAGAGGGGTCGCGGTCTCTCTCGTGGAGTAGATCCGATATGGATGAGCAATGCTCTATCTCCAAAATGAGCTAAACCAATGCTAACCCTAAAACGTAGGTGGAGGGGGAGTATATATAGTTTAAGGGGCTAAGGGGTGCATGGGCCACGACCCAGATGCGCTGCACGCAGGCAGGGGGGCCGGATGTCCGGGCATCGGGCCGGATGTCCGGGCGCTGGGGCCGGATGTCCGGGCTGGCAGGGTCCAACCTTGTTGCTCTCTGGAATGGCGGGGTCCGAATTTCCGGGCTGGAGGCCGGATGTCCGGGGACTCGGGACGCGCCGGATGTTCGGACTGGTCGCCGGATGTCCGGGCCCTGTAGACTTGGCCGCTGGCTCCTTGCTGCTGGTGACACGTCCAGGGGCCGGATGTCCGGGCCAGGGCCGGATGTCCGGGTCCTGGAAGCTGTCTCCGTCTTCTTCCGTCATCGCTTCCATGCTTCCCTCGCGGATGGTGTAGTTGTTCCTTGGCGCTTGCACTCCTCGTCGTCGTCCGTAGTGTTCCGATAATACCTATTCATGCACACGAGAGGGGTGTCAAGTAGTATACCATCCTCGAAGGGGTCAAGTGAGCACGTGTAAAGGAGATGATTCACCTTTATGTATGTGAAGTAGATGTCACACGTATCACTTGCCAAACGGACTCTTGACATGGTAATGTCCATAGGATGCTCCGCATCAATGTTTATAGGCATGCACTGGTATAGAGACGTGCTATACAAATGGTTTTTAACCCCTTTCCATGACACAGTTTTAAACCGTTGCCTAGTGACTGTGTGCGATAGAGGGGTCCTTCACACACAACCCAGAAACCGTCGTGGAGAGGCCATCCGGCCACACATGTGGGGCAAAATGAGCTCGTGTGCGATCGAGCTAGGCATCGAAGCCCAATCGTTTCCGTTCGTATGTACATCCCACACAGTGAATCCCATAAAAATGTTTCCATTTGTATGTATATGACACATAGTTTTTTGTGTGGAAATGTTTGTGCAAGGTGGCCTAACGCAAACAGTTCTCTGCCGGAAGCCGTGTGTGATTGTTAGTTGAGCCAACACGCCTACTTTCTAGAAACTGGGTGGGTTGTTTGAGTTCATCGCCCACGGTGTTGTCTGAGTAACTGTCTGCAATAGAAAACCCTAATAAGCACGGTAATTATCCAATTATTGATAATCCATGTGGTAAACAAATTGACATTTCTTATAAAACACACCAGGATTTCATAATCGAATTACATCAGATAGATTCAACACTCAGTTACACCAAAGAGGGATATAGGTAGCTACGCCATTACATAATAGCACCAAGTTTCACATGCAACATCGAAAACCTTTCAAAAAGTAGCATCATACACGGTAAATAGACACATGAATCTCATTTGGGAAACTATAGCAGCATGATGACCCACAAGTATAGGGGATCAATCATAGTCCTTTTGATAAGTAAGAATGTCGAACCCAACGAGGAGCAGAAGGAAATGACAAGTGGTTTTCAGCAAGGTATTCTCTGCAAGCACTGAAATTATAAGTAACAAGTAGTTTGATAATAAGATAATTTGTAACAAGCAAGTAACGATAACAACAAATAATATGCTGCAAGGTAGCCCAATCCTTTTGTGGCAAAGGACAGGCCAAAGCGGTCTCTTATGATAAGCAAAGTGTTCTTGAGGGTATACTGGAATTTCATCTAGCCACTTTCATCATGTTGGTTTGATTCGTGTTCGCTACTTTGATATTTTGATATGTGGGTGGATTGGTGCTTAGGTGTTGTTCTTACTTGAACAAACCTCCTATTTATGATTAACCCCCTCGCAAGCATCCGCAACTACGAGAAAAGTATTAAGATAAAATCTAACCATAACATTAAACTTTTGGATCCAAATCAGTCCCTTAGGAAGTAGTGCATAAACTAGGGTTTAAGCTTCTGTCACTCTTGCAACCCATCATCTAATAACTAATCCACAATGCATTCCCTTAAGCCCTAATAAGGTGAAGGGCCATGTAGTTGACGTTCACATGACACCACTAAGGGAATCACAACATACATACCATCAAAATATCGAACACATATCAAGTTCACATGATTACTTGCAACAAGATTTCTCCCGTAACCTCAAGAACAAAAGTAACTACTCACCAATGATAATCATGCTCAAGACCAGAGGGGTATGAAATAGCATAATTGATCTGAACATATAATCTTCCACCAAATAAACCATATAGTAATCAATTACAAGATGTAATCAACACTACTAGTCACCCACAAGCACCAATCTAATGTTCCGGTACAAAGATTGAACACAAGAGATGAACTAGGGTTTGAGAGGATATGGTGCTGTTGAATATGTTGATGGATATTGCCCTCCCCAAGACGGGAGAGTTGTTGGTGATGATGATGATGATGATTTCCCCCTCCGGGAGGGAAGTTCCCCTAGCGGAATCGCTCCACCGGAGGGCAAAAGTGCTCCTGCCCAAGTTCCGCCTCGAGACGGTAGCGCTTCATCCTGAAAGTCCTCTCCTTATTTTTCTAGGTAAAAATGAATTATATACTAGAAGAGGGGCACCGGAGGTGGGCCGAGGAGGGCACAACCCACCAGGGTGTGCTTGGGGGCCCTGACGCGCCCAGGTGGTTTGTGCCCACTTGGTGGGCCCCCTCTAGTAGTTATTTGCTCCAATAATTCTTAAATATTCCACTAAAATTCTCCGTGAAGTTTCAGCTCATTTAGAGTTGTGTAGAATAGGTAGCATGACATAGCTTTTCAGGCCAGAATTCTAGCTGCCGGTATTCTCCCTCTTTGTGTGTACCTTGAATATTATGAGAGAAAAGGAATTAGAATTACTCCATAAAGCATTATTATGCATATAAACATCATAAATAACAATAGGAAAACATGATGCAAAATGGACGTATCAACTCCCCCAAGCTTAGACCACACTTGTCCTCAAGAGAAAACCGAAATCGAAAAACATGTCCACATGCTTAGAGAGATAGAGGTGTCAATAAAATGAAAATACGAACATAGAAGCATCGTGTATATTATTATAACAGCAACAAACTTTATTATAGAACTTTTATCACATAACTTTTATCATAAACTTGTCATGAACAAGTAACAATTCATCACAACGTCAAAGTATAAGCATAATCTCTATTGAAAACTAAAATCTGTGTTCTCAGTCAACTTTGCAACTACAATTCATTATCTTTTCAGGAAGGGTCACATATCGGAGCCTTTTGGCAAGTCCACACAGTCAACCATCATATAGTATTCTATGATTGCTAACACTCACCACATACACATGAGCAAAAAGTTTCAACCGAACACATAGAAAGAAAGGGGCTTATAGTTTCGCCTGCCAACGTATTCACCTCAAGGGTGATGTCAACAATAATAACTCATGCCCACCCATATCCAACTAGATACATGTGCCTAGATCTTTCCTCACCACATGGTGCTTGCCGAAGGAGAAAATAAAAAGGAATAGAGAGATATACTTTGACTCTTGCATAAAAGTAAATACATAAAAGTAAAAGATTGGCCCTTCGCAGAGGGAAGCAGAGGTTGCCATGCGCTTTTTGGTTGTATGCTCAATCTCTTAGTGCAAAAGAACATCATGTTATATTACCCCTTATGATAGCAACCTTTATTATGCAGTCTGTTGCCTTTATTATTTTGCCATCACAAGTTCATACAACGCTCAGTTTTCTCTTACACTACATGATCTAACACATTTAGAAGCAATTTTTATTGCCTTATTGCACCGATGACAACTTACTTGAAGGATCTTGCTCAATCCATAGGTAGGTATGGTGGAATCTCAAAACAAGATTTCGGCTAAGGGTTTTGGATGCACAAGTAGTATCTCTACTTAGTGTGGAGTTTTTGGCTAGCAAAGATGGGGGCAAGCACGGCATGTTCAAGGATCTATGACAATATAACTTCTATGTCAATAAGAACAAACATAAATCATTATGTTGTCTTCCTTGTCCAATGTCAACAATTTTGGCATATAATATTTTGATGGGGGCTCACAATCATAAAAGATGTCCAAGATAGTGTATTTGCATGTGAATCTTCTCTTCCCTAATTAACTCTTTCATGAGTTGCATCATTGACCAATGCTAGTCAATCTCCAATAAATTTTAGTACTTATACTCTTACTTATGTGATGTCATTACTTACCATAAGATTAGATATGATCTTTTCCATTTATTCTCCTTTCCTTTTATTGAACATGAAAGTAAATAAAGAAAAACTCAAACTAAACTTTATTATATATCTTGCACACGATTACAAGGATAGATAAATTACTAAGCAAACACTTAAAAAGAAAGGAGCGAACTAAACTTTTATTCAACTAAATCGAAAGATAACTAAGGATCGAACTAAGATAAATAAAGGCAAAATATAGTGGGGGTGACATGATACCGGGCCACCTCCCCCAAGCTTGGCACAATCTAAGGGGAGTGCCCATACCCGATACTCAAGTCTCCTTTGGTAATGAAGAAGGTGGTGGTGATGAGGTAGTGGGTTTGTCCTTCTTCCTCAGCTTACACTTGAGGATGTAATTTTCCTCCTTTAAGTCACCGATCTCCTGCTCGAGTTCTAATATCCTTTTGCATAATTCTTGCTTGTTTTCCTACAAGAGACAAAAGGGGATAAACTAAATCTTAGGTTTCTTTGCTTTGTTGGGGAGACTTGACTTCCTGAATTCCACGTGCATGTCCCCAGGTTGAGGCAATGGAACTTCATCTTTGTCTCAGCTTGTTTCCTCCTCCCCCTTACGATCATAGTATTCTTCTTCCTCCGAAGTCCAACTATAGTGCTCCACATCCCCATAAACCATGGGGTTTGTGATATAATCAACAACATAGCTGTCACCTTTCGAGTCTTGGGATGAAATATTTTCACATTTGTCAAGAAAACAGCAAGAAAAGAAAATAGAATATTTCTCCATGATACAGTGGTCAATAGGTACGAGGGGTATATAAATATTTTTTATCTTGGGGAACAAGAAAACGGTAGAAAAACGGAGTCCGGAAGGTACCCGAAGTGGGCACACCCCACCTGAGCGCGTCTGGTAAGCCAAACGCGCCCTGGTGTCTTGTGCCCACCAGGGTTGCCTTCCTGGTTGTTTCTTATTTTCCTAATTTTTAATATATTCCAAAACTGACAGAGAGTATTTTTTCGGATTTTTCGGAGTCCATTTACTTACCGCATCACATACCTCCTCTGTTTTCATGATTCTGGAGTGTTCCAAAAGGTTTCTTTTATGTGTTCTTTCAGTGTCATAGTTTGGATAATATTTCTTTCAACATTGATGAGCGTACGTGAGATCTAATGTTTTATTCTTTGCCCATTGACAACTTTCGGGTTAGTACCTTCGACATTATTTATTTTGGTAGCTCCAGATCGATAAACCTCCTCGATAACATAAGGTCATTCCCATTTGGAGGGAAGTTTTCCTGCAAAGAATCTGAAACGAGAGTTGTACAAAAGAACATATTCCCCAACTTTGAACTCACGCTTTTGGATTCTTTTATCATGCCACCTTTTAACTTTTTCTTTAAATAATTTGGCATTTTCATAAGCTTGGGTTCTCCATTCATCTAGTGAGCTAATATCAAATAGCCTCTTTTCACCCGCAAGTTTGAAATCACAGTTGAGTTCTTTAATTGCTCAATATGCTTTATGTTCTAACTCAAGAGGCAAATGGGAAGCTTTTCCATAAACCATTTTATAAGGAGACATACCCATAGGATTTTATATGCTGTTTGGTAAGCCCAAAGTGCATCATCTAATTTTTAGACCAATTCTTTTGGGACCTATTAACAGTTTTTTGTAAAATTAATTTTATTTCTCTATTGCTAAGTTCATCTTGACAACTAGACTAAGGATGATAGGGTGATGCAATTCTATTGTTAACATCGTAATTAGCAAGCATTTTACGGAAAGCACCATGAATAAAGTGTGAACCACCATCAATCATTAAATATCTAGGGACTCCAAACCTTGGGAAAATAACTTCCTTAAGCATTTTAATAGAGGTGTTGTGATCATCACTACTAGTTGGAATAGCTTCTGCCCACTTAGTAACATAATCAACAGCAACCAAAATATGTGTATACCCATTAGAGGAAGGAAAAGGTACCATGTAATCAAAACCCCAAACATCAAATGGTTCAACAGCAAGAGAATAATTCATAGGCACTTCCTGATGCTTACCAATATTACCAATTTTTTGACATTCATCACAAGATAAAATAGAATTACAAGCATCCTTGAAGAGAGTAGCCCAATAAAAACCAGATTGCAATATCTTGTGAGCAGTCCCGTCTCCTGCATGATGCCCTCCATAAGCTTTAGAGTGACATTTCCATAGGATTTGTCCCTGTTCATGCTCAGGTACACAATTTATAATAATACCATCTACTCCTTTATAAAGGTGTGGGTCATCCATGTTCAAAATTTTCATGTCCCAAGACAATACCTTCATTAACCATAAAGTGGCACTTCTCCCAATTCACGACAAGATTAGTTTGCTCGCGTCTCTGCAAAAATCGATCAAGGTTCCTTAAGAAATCATCAAAAGAAGTTCTGTAAATGGAAAAATCATCCATGAAAACCTCAACAATATTTTCACAAAAATCAAATAATATGGCAGTCATACATCTTTGAAAGGTAGCAGGTGCATTTCATAAACCAAAAGGCATACGTCTATAGGCATTAGTTCCAAAAGGATAAGTAAAGGTGGTTTTCTCGTGATCAGGTTGTGAAACAGGTATTTGAGAGAAACCAGAATATCCATCAAGAAAACAAAAGTGTGTGTTCTTAGATAATCTTTCTAGCATTTGATCAATGAAAGGAAAAGGGTAATGATCTTTTCTAGTTGCTTTATTTGATTTTCTAAAATCAATTACTATTCTATTGTAAGTGGCAATTCTTTGTGGAATAAGTTCATTTTTATCTTTAGGAACAACAGTAATACCTCCCTTCTTAGGGACACAATCACTGATACAGTGAGGTGCTATACAAACAGTTTTTAACCCCTTTTCGTGACGGCACGACCCAGAAACCGTCGAGGATAGGCTCTCCTGGCACACACGCTCGGCAAAATGACGTCGTGTGCGACGGGCGAGGGATCAAATACGATTATACAGGTCCAATCGGTTTCGGTCGTAAGTACATCCCACACAGTCAGTCCCAAACAAATGTTTCCGTTTGTTATGTACATTCCACACAGTCAATCCAAGGAATACATTTCCGTTCGTATGTACATCCCACACAGTCAATCCAGGGAAAACATTTCCGTTTGTATGTACATCCCACATAGTTTTATGTATAGGCTCATGTGTGATAGGTGTAACTATCACACATGCTCTGCCTCGGTTAACCGTTTGCTTTTATTCAACTACATCACACATGATTTGACGTAAAAAACTGTGTGGCATTGGGTTATCCATCACAAGCGCTTTTACTGCTAGAGCCGTTTGCAAAGTTCCATGACCCATTTAGGAGGTTTATTAGCTTACAATTAATAATTCCAGTATTACGCAAATTCACATTTCATATCGAACAGTTGTTTGCCAATTTCATATCAGGCACATAAATGTATTTTAACATCACAGTACGATAGCTACCTGAAAACAACACAGTACAACATATAGCTAGTTCAGCTTCATAAGAACAATATTAGAACAATATATTCATTTCCCTAATCGAGATCATCCTGGCTCGTCTTATCCACCTCTACTTTCAGTTCAATAAGAACCTGTTTTGCACTGGCCAACTAGGAAAGTGCCTCCTCCTTCACTTACACCACCTTAGCAAAGTCCGATTAAAAAATCTAAGCTCATTCACCACCTTCCTCTTTTTATCCCGCATCTTCAAATATTCTTCATCGTTGACAACACTTTCTCTAAGCCTACCTCTGTTCTCTTCCTCATACATGATCCAGAGCTTTGCTAGGCACATCTTCAAAGACTATGGCCACTCTTGATCAACCCACTCCAAGTAAGAACACTTTCATTCATCCTATAATATTTAAAACTAGATCAGTAACAATTGTAGGGGAAATGGGTTTATAGCAACATAGAAAATCACCAATACTTATTTTGAAAAACTGAAGAAACATATTAATTATGCTCAAAAAGATCAATGTGCGAATGAATTAATTGCCACTGAGACAACAACCAAATTCTAAAACATCAGAAGCTATAATTAACTACAATAATGCTACAAGTTCTTACTCATGTACTATTAATACCAAATTGAACATTTTATGAGGTAGCTAAATATAACTGCAACATCATAGCGACAGTGTTTGGATGACAGCAAATTGATACTTACAGGTGTGTACATGCACAAATTTAGTAACATAGAACTAATAGCACTAAGGCCATCCACTATGTATGCCCAAACCAATGTAAATATAATTATTGCTACATTTCGCATCGTTGGCCTGCACTGGCGAGCCGATGCAGTGGAAAAAAATCAAGGACCTGGACTCCGGAGCACCTAGTTGCTCTGATGCCCAGTTCCTCTGTGCCATAAAGATTTATTATGTACTGCTTGGCTACTCGAATGTGGGGACCAAAGTTGGCTGCACAAACTGCTGAATCGGTGCCAAATAATTTTCTAATGGCACCGGTGATGAGATGGCAACATTTTTAGATACTAGGTACAAGCTGTGATACTGTCTTAGGATGCGTTTGGTTGAAGGTGTGGTATGAATGGGTTGGGACCATGACAGTGTCTGAATCACATCTAACAAATGATTTGTAACAACCAAAGAGGGGCTAACCTTCTCTGCACATGCCAGAAACTTCCTCCCACTATCCACAGATTCAAACGCAACTAGCTTCACGCATGGAGATTGATGGTGACAACAAGCAGACAGATCTTCAGCCACCCCGCTCCATTCGTTGCAACTAATGGTCCTATGGAGCTACAAGAGGAAGAAATGACTCAAATTGACCGTCAGTTTAAAATCCTTCATTCCAAGTCATAGACCGAGAGAGAGAGAGAAGAGAGGCATACCCGGGTGGTGAAGGAGTCGTCGTCGTCGGAGGAACCGCTGAAGAGGTCATTGAAGAAGACCATGGCGACCCCGACGGTAGGATGCGAGACGGCAAGAGTGAGGAAGCGGCTATAGCTTAGGAAGGAATGAAGGAAGGAGGAAACATGGGAAATGTGACTTGTGGTCGGGGAGAAAAGGGGGTGGGGAAGGGGGGGGTAGATATTTCGGCGGTAGGCCAAAAATTTCGAAATGTAGAGGGAAACTTTGCGCACGGTGCCGCCGGACACCATTCACTTTGAACGATTGTCTGCATCGCAAATGATTCTTCTGCTTTACGTGCATGGGATGAGTTTGATAATTCAAATTTTGGTGGAAATTTCCCCGGGTACTGTCCTCATCCACGTCATTGCATAATTTAACACCGCTTGCTAATTTGGCCACACAAAAGAGCGTACAACACACAGACCACATTTACTAAATCGAGAAATTTTAGTAATTAAACAGAGCCAGTTGACCTATACATTGCTCTAACAAAAGACCAGCGTTAAAAGTAAAGCCTAAGTACACATAATTTTAACAAATATGTCGCCGCACCGGCCTATGCATCGCCGGTTGGAGATGAGACGTCGATGACTTGTCCTGGCGACATGCCGCCATTGGTGGACTCCACGTCTCCCCTGCTGAAGTCGACCGCATCCTCGTCCTCGTCCTCATCCTTGGCGCCGCCCTCAAGGTTGTAGTACTCATAGTAGTGGTTGTGCCAGAGCTCGCACTGGTACTCCCCCGCCGATTCCTCGACGGCTAGACTCTTCTCTAGCTCGACCTCAGCCACGCACGACTCCTCCTCTTGGTGCTCCTCGATCTCCGCCGCCTCCTGCATTTCCAGCTCCCACTCGGCGATCTCACGAGGAAGCATGTGCTCCATGGCCACCGCCATCTTTTCAGACATGGGTTTCATGCTGGATTCCGAGGCGGCCTTGAATATCTTGGCATGTGCGTCCTCGATCTTGGCATGGATGGCCACGACCCAGGCCAGGGTGACATCAATGGCACGGATGACAGCTCAAGCGCTCTCGATGTTTGTAGCCGCCGTCACAGCAGCTGCTGCAACCGTCTCGGCTGCTGCAGCTGCCCTGCCGGCTGCCGTAGATGTCCTCTCAGCGGATCTAGCGACGCTCAATGCGGATGTGTTGACACTCTCGGCGTAGGCGGCCGCGCTCTTGGCGCAGGCGGCGACGCTCGGGGAGGACGCGGCCACCGTACGGGCCTTCACGAAGCGTTTCCACGGTGTCATCTTTGCAAGAACGGGTTGCAAGAATGGGGATCGGGATTCATGGATTCGGGGTTGCCAGCATTGGAGCAGACGAGCCGGCGAAGCTTAAGGAGGAAGACCTAAATAGACCCAGGAATTTTCATCGCAAACGGTTCCTATAAAAAACTATGTGTGATGTTGATATTTTTTATTAGTTGTGAAAAATGAATTTGGAGTAAAGTGGCAACAGATGGTGTTTTAAATGTACGAGAAAATTTGTGGTACTAATACAACTGTCATGTCAAATTTTGGAAAATTTCAGGGGTCATTTGGCCCTTTAAGACATTTAAGTGATTTTCTAGCCATTTAATGACCATAATTCAAATTTGAACTACATGTACATGCAACAGCTAACCATAATGGTTTGAAAAGTCATATTTTGTGTACTTGTGTGTGTGTTAATTCCATGTGCATTAAATTGGAAGGATTTTTCAAACATATTGGTCTCACGGCTATGACACAATTAAGCATGGAGTGCCATGGTATTTAAATTGCAAAAAAAGATCAGAAACGCATGAAACCTTGCTTGATGTAATGGCATGCCACCAAGGTAAAAAATTGGCATGTTTTACAAAAGTTTGGACACACACCCCTCACAAACCAAAGCAACTCACTAGAAGGTGCGTGGTTCTGATAGGGATGTTTGATGACGAATGGGGGATAGCTTCCTCTTACGGTCTTCAAAAATTTTCTATAGTTAACGTGCACTAGTACAACTATCGTGTCAAAATTTGGAAAATTTCAGGGGTCATTTGATCTTTTTAAGACACTTAAGTGATTTTCTAGCCATTTAATGGCCATAATCAAATTTGGACTACATCTACATGCAACGACTAACCATAACGGCTTGAAAAATCATATTTGTGTATTTGTGTGCAAGTTAATTCCATCTGCAGTAAATTGGAAGGAAATTTCAAACATATTGATCTCACTCCTTGGACACATGCATGGAGTGCCATTGCATTTAAATTCCAAAAAAAGATCAGAAATACATGAAACCTTGCTTGATGTAATGTCATGCCAGCAAGATGATGTGGTAAAAAATTGCCATGTTTGACGAAAGTTTGGACACACACCCCTCACAAACCAGAGCAACTCACTAAAAGGCTCGTGGTTCCGAGAGGGGACAATGCATGTTTGATGATGAATGGGACATAGCTTCCTCTTACGGCCTTCAATTATATTTCTACATTTAACATGCAGTGATACAATTGTCATGTGAAAATTTGAAAAATTTCAGGTGTCATTTGACCTTTTAAAGACATTTAAGTGATTTTCTAGCCATTTAATGACCATATTCAAATTTGAACTACATCTACATGCAACAACTAACCATAACGGTTTGAAAAATCATATTTGTGTACTTGAGTGCGAGTTAATTCCATGTGCAGTAAATTAGAAGGAATTTTCAAACATATTGGTCTCACGGCATGGACACATGCATGGAGTGCCATGGCATTTTAATTCCAAAAACTTAAAAACCATTAGAAAAACATGAAACCTTGCTTGATGTAGTGTCATGCCACCAATACGATCTGGTAAAAGAATCAGCATGTTTGATGAAAGTTCAGACACACGCCCCTCACAAACCGGAGCAACTCACTAGAAGGCTCGTGGTTCTGAGAGGGAACAAGGCATGTTTGATGACGAACGGGAGATAGCTTCCTCTTACGGCCTTCAATTTTTCTACATTTAACATGCACTACTACAACTGTCATGTGAAAATTTGGAAAATTTCAGGGGTCATGTTAACTTTTAAAGACATTTAAGTGATTTTCTAGCCATTTAATGACCGCAATTCAAATTTGAACTACATCTACATGAAACAACTAACCATAATGGTTTGAAAAATCATATTTGACTACTTGTGTGTGAGTTAATTCCATGTGCAGTAAATTAGAAGGAATTTTCAAGCATATTGGTCTCACGACATGGACACATGCATGGAGTGGGATGGCATTTTAATTCCAAAAAATAATTAAAAAATGATCAGAAAACATGAAACCATGCTTGATGTAATGTCATGCCACCAAGATGTGGTAAAAAAATTGGTATGTTTGATGAAAGTTTGGACACACACCCCTCACAAACCGGAGCAACTCACTAGATGGGTCATGGTTCCGAGCGGGAACAATGCATGTTTGATGTCGAACGCGAGATAGCTTCCTCTTATGGCCTTCAATTTTTTATACATTTAATATGCACTAATACAAGTGTCATGTGAAAAATTTGGAAAATTCTAGGGGTCATTTGACCTTTTAAAGACATCTAAGTTATTTTCTAGCCATTTAATGACAGTAATTCAAATTTGAACTACATCTACATGCGACAGCTAACCATAACGGTTTGAAAAATCATATTTCTGTACTTGTGTGTGAGTTAATTCGATGTGTAGTAAATTAGAAGGAATTTTCAAATAATTGGTGTCACGCCCTGGACACATGCATGGTGTGCCATGGCATTTAAATTCCAAAAATTTATAAAAGATCTGAAATACATGAAACCTTGCTTGATGTAATGTCATGCCACCAAAATGATGTGGTAAAAAATTGGCATGTTTGACGAAAGTTTGGACATACACCCCTCACAAACCAGAGCAACTCACTAAAAGGCTCGTGGTTCTGAGAGGGAACAATGCATGTTAGATGATGAACGGGACATAGCTTCCTCTTACGGCCTTCAATTTTATTTCTACATTTAACATGAAGTAATACAACTGTCATGTGAAAATTTGGAAAATTTCAGGGGTCATTTGACCTTTTAAAGACATTTAAGTGATTTTCTAGCCATTTAATGACCGTAATTCAAATTTGAACAACATCTATTTGCAAAGGCTAACCATAAGGGTTTGAAAAATCATATCTTTGTGTACTTGTGTGCGAGTTAAAAAATCAGTAGACGATGTAAATATCTGGTGTTCTAAAAAGAAAAATATAAAGATCTGGCAAGACAACAAGGCCCCACACGTTTGGCACTCTACACGGGTTAGTAGTCAGACACGGTTCTGTATTGGAAACCGTCAGCTATTAAGTTCACACACGGTTTTGGCTACGAGAATCATGTGTAATTCAAACTATAGTGCTCATAAATTCCGGTGACGGGCGTGTGTACTGTTCCCGTCGATCTAGATTCCGGCTGCCAATAAATACTACCTTGCTCACATCGTCCCGCCTACATTCTCATCTACATCCTCCCCTTGCTCACTGAGGGAGTCCTGGATTAGGGGGTCCTCAGACGTTCGGGCTATGTAACATGGGCCGGACTAATGGGCTGCGAAGATACAAGATAGAAGGCTTTCCCCCGTGTCCGGATGGGCCTCTCCTTGGCGTGTGGATATGAAGATTCCTTTCTGTGTAAACCGATTCTGTACAACCCTAGCCCCCTCCAGTGTCTATATAAATCGGAGGGTTTAGCCCCTAGAGGCAATCATAATCATACAAGCTAGACATCTAGGGTTTAGCCATTACGATCCTGAGGTAGATCAACTCTTGTAACCCCTATACTCATCAAAGTCAATCAAGCAGGGCGTAGGGTATTACCTCCATCAAGAGGGCTCGAACCTGGGTAAAACATCTTGTCCCTTGCCTCCTGTTACCCTCGATCCTTAGAGGTGTAGTTCGGGACCCCCTACCCGAGATTTGTTGGTTTCGACACCGACATTGGTGCTTTCATTGAGAGTTCCACTGTGCCATCATCGAAAGGCTCGATGGCTCCATCGATCATGTACAATAATGCTGTCGGGAAGGAGATTTTTCTCCCCGGCCAGATCTTCGTATTCGGCGGCTTCGCACTGCGCGCCAACTCGGTTGGCCACCTGGTGTAGATCGACAGCTACGCCCCTGGTCACCAGATCAGTTTTGGAAATCTGAATTATGTCGCTGATATCTGAGGAGACTTGATCTTCCAAGGGTTCGCGGCTCCAACCACCGCTCTGGCCGTAGATCCGGAACGCTTCACCAGGTCCGAAGACGGGAGTGTAGAGCCCGGAGGACTCTCTGCGGCTATAGAGCTCAACACTGGAGAACCAGAGAGGATAGCGCCACCGGCAATCATCACGAAGCCGGGCTCTTCTGCGGACATTAGCTCCAAACCCTCGAAGTCCGCATCATGCAAGCTCGGCCAGGGAACTTCAGTCCCCATCCAAACCTCTCTCTTAAACGAGGCTCTGGACTTAATGCGATCCCTCACCATCACAGAGGAACCTCTTACGAAATGCGCCCAGCCTGGACTAGGGGCTGAAAATAGGGAATTTTACTTCCCACCCACCACCCACTTTATAGCCACTATCTAGGATCTAACCGACATGCTCGACTACGTCTCCGAAGACATCAACGGTATGGACAACAATGCCGGAGAGGAGCAGGCCCAAAACCCGCCGTTCACCGAACGCTGGACGACCACTTCTTCATATGACGTATTGTAGCGACCAGACCTCAAACAGTCTGATCTCTATGCTCAGGTGTCATCCCTGGATCAGTAATGCTGACACCACACAGTACTTGAAGAATTTATAACAGAGTAGCAATCACACACTTATTACATCGAGTGTGTCAATAGAGAACTTATTACAATAAATATGGCTTAAGGCCATCTAATGACGATAACAGCGGAAGGATTGGAAGATAAGTGAGTCCATCAACTCCAACGGCATCACTGAGTATAGAACCACGACCTAAAAACTCCTTAATCATCGTCTGAAAAGTCTGCAACATTAACGTTGCAGCCCGAAACGGGTCAG
The DNA here is from genome assembly GCF_002162155.2 of Triticum dicoccoides. Taxonomy (NCBI): domain Eukaryota; kingdom Viridiplantae; phylum Streptophyta; class Magnoliopsida; order Poales; family Poaceae; genus Triticum; species Triticum dicoccoides. Next base: position 352,988,057 of record NC_041392.1, read on the forward strand.
CACATGGAATATGCTGGCAAAGTAACACATAGAGAGTAATGGAATGAAACAGCTATACTATATGCATATTTGGCTGGTGGAAAGCTCTATGGTTACAGTTTTTGCGTAAAGCTAATTTTTCCCTACTTCAAAGGAATAAATTTTATTTAACTATCATGGTAGTTGTTAAACATTGAGAATGGTTGACAGCATTCTCAATCCCAATTAAGCATCATCATTAAATAAAACCCATCAAAATTAAATTTTAGAGTAACATATTGAGATTCACATGATAATCCAAGTACTAGATACTCAAGATGTCCATAACCGGGGACACGGCTAACCATGATTAGTTTATACACTCTGCAGAGGTTTGCGCACTTTTCCCCACAAGACTCGATCGCCTCCGTTTGGTTTCTCGCACTACACGGTGTTTGAGAAACGGATGACCGAGACATAGTCTTTCAGAAGCGCTAGCACCTTACGATGGATAGACCGTTACACCTACTTTCCCCTACATCTGCTAGTCTACCCTGTAAGAGTTCGCACGACTTAATCAACTATGATAGAGGCCATAATAGCTTGTGGCTGCACACGGAAGTTTCTAGTGTGAAAAATCTCATGATCCCTTTGGGCCTGGGTGGCGGTCCATAAAGAAAAACAGGCAATCCTGGAATACCCAGGTACCTCAATCCACCCAGATGTGTGTTTAAGTTGCCACCTTAGATAAACCATTAAATTAGAAAACTCACATCTGTCATGGATATCACTCACCCAATCCACGTCTACTAGCATAGCATGGCATAATAGGCAAACGTAGAAGTAACTCCCAAATGTTTGATAATACAATAGGTAATAGGTACTACCTCAACTACTTCCCATCCCACAATTTAATTAGATCCTAATCATGCAATGTTTGAGGATTGATCTAATGCAATAAAACTAGGTAGTAGGAGGTATGATCAAAGTGTTACTTGCCTTGCTGATGATCCGCGAAACCTAGAGATTCGAAGTAACAGGCGACGCACTCCGGGTATTCTATTGTAGACAAACAAACAAGCATATAATAAGTATTCATCTAATGCACAAGTAAAACTCAAATAAGAGATCTAACCAGAAGGTTCAACTTAAGAACTCTGGTTTGCAAAAAGAATCAAATCAAACGAAGCAACGAAAGTCAAACGGCAAAAGAAACAGGCTTCGTTTACTATTCTGGATCTAGGTCAATTTTTACACTGGCAAAACTTGTTTAAGTTGGTTAAACGGATAGAGGGTTTCAAGACGAAACTCCAGGTGCTTGAATCGCCTGATTCCGATAAACGAGTGAAAAGTTATACTAAAACAAAAATCGGATCAGGAATCACGACTAGAAAAATCGCGGATTTAATCCGAGAAAAAGAAAAAAAGACGAACAATTTAACGAACGAACGTTCGTTAACTGGATCTAAGCGACGAACACGTTCGTTAAAACGAACGAACGGGCGAACGTTCACTAAATAGACTAAACCGAAAAAAACCGACGGAAAAACCGTACGGTTTTTCTAAAAAACGGCGGCGGGGTCAACCTTGGGGTGCGGTTGGTGGCGGCGGCGGCAGCGGCGGGCGGCGGGGCAGCGGTGGTCGGTGGCGGCGGCGGCGGTCGGCGGCAGCGGCGGCGACGCTAGGGGGCGGGGCGGCGCGCTAGGGTTTGGGGAGGCTCCCGGGCTGGGCTCCCCGGCTTATAAAGCCCGGACGGGCCTAGTGTCCAGGTCGGACACGGCCCGTAGGTCGGTTGCGTTTTTTTTATATCGCACAGAAAAACAATTAAAAGAAATACTAAACGGACTCCAAAAATCCCGAAATAAATTTTCCCAGGCTTCTAAAATCAAGCCGCACAAGGTGAACATTTATTTGGGGCCTAAATGCAATTTTGAAAAACACACATTTTTTCCTAAATTCAAATAAAATATCGAAAAACTCCGAAATAAAATCTTATTTGATTTTATTATTAAATCCTCAATATTTCTTTATTTTGGGAAAGTCATTTTATTCCCTCTCTCATATTTTTGTAATAGAAATAATGGATGATAAAATAATTAAAATCAAATGATCCTATTCCCAAAATTTGAGAAAACTCAAATATGAAAATAACGAAATCCCCAACTCTCTCCGTGGGTCCTTGAGTTGCGTAAAATTTCTAGGATCAAAACCCAAAGCAAATAAATTATGATATGCAATGATGATCTAATGTATAACATTCCAAATTGAAAATTTGGGATGTTACAAACCTACCCCCCTTAAGATGAATCTCGCCCTCGAGATTCGGGTTGGCTAGAAAATAGGTGAGGGTGGTCCTTGAGCAAATCTTCCTCTCACTCCTAGGTGGCTTCATCCTCCGTGTGGTGGCTCCACTGAACCTTACAAAACTTCATAACCTTGCTGCGGGTGACTCGGCTGGCAAACTCGAGAATCTTAACTGGTTTCTCCTCATAGGTCAAATCACTGTCCAACTGAATTGCTTCCAGTGGTACCGTATCTCTCAGCGGTATGTCAGCCATCTCCGCGTGGCACTTCTTCAACTGAGAAACGTGGAACACATCATGAACTCCTGACAATCCTTCGGGCAATTCCAACTTGTAGGCCACTTCCCCCATACGTTCCAATACTCGGTATGGTCCTACAAATCGTGGCGCTAACTTTCCCTTAACACCAAAACGCTTTATTCCCCGAAGTGGGGATACTCGAAGATAAACTCTGTCTCCGACTTTGCAAACTGTCTCCTTGCGTTTTGAATCTGCATAACTCTTCTGCCTGGATTGAGCTACCTTGAGCCTATCGCGAATCAATTTCACCTTCTATTCAGACTCTTTAATCAAAGCAGGCCCAAACAACTAGCGGTCTCCAACTTCATCCCATGACAACGGTGTCCTGCACCTCCTTCCGTACAAGGCTTCGAAAGGGGCCATCTTTAAACTGGATTGATAGCTGTTGTTGTAAGAGAATTCTGCATATGGCAAATTGTCGTCCCAACTAGATCCATAATCTAGCGCACAAGCTCTCAGCATGTCCTCCAAAATCTGATTGACTCTCTCGGTCTGTCCATCTGTCTGTGGATGAAAAGCTGTGCTGAACTCTAGCCTGGTACCCAAAGTTTCATGCAACTGATTCCAGAACTTTGAGGTAAACTGGGTTCCTCTATCTGATACTATACTCCTTGGAACTCCATGTAAGCATACAATCCTGGTCATGCATATCTTTGCCAACTTAGCACTGGTGTAAGTGGTCTTTACCGGGATAAAATGAGCTACTTTCGTCAACCGATCAACTACAACCCATATCGAGTCATAGCCTGAACGAGTCCTGGGTAATCCCGTGATAAACTCCATGCCTAACTTATCCCACTTCCATTCGGGTATCGGCAATGGCTGTAGCAATCCTGTTGGCTTCTGATGCTCTACCTTTACTTTCTGACATACATCACAAACTGCTACATACTCCACAATATCTTTCTTCATTCCGGTCCACCAGAAGGTATCCTTCAAATCCAAATACATCTTGGTATTTCCTGGGTGAATCGAATATGGTGAGTCGTGTGCCTCTTGTAGAATCAACTTCCTGATCTCCGGGTCATTGGGCACATAAACACGGTCTTCAAACCATAGGGTGTCGTGCTCATCCTCACGAAATCCTTTAGCCTTTCCTTCGCTCATTTTCTCCTTTATAGAGTCAATCTCCTTGTCAGTCTTCTGAGCTTCTCTGATGCTATCCATCAAAGTTGACTGTATCTCCAATGCTGCTACATAGCATCTCGGAACTATTTCCAAACATAGCTCACGAAGATCCTCGGCTAACACCTTTGGTATTACTCCCCTCATTAGTGTATTGACATGGCTCTTACGGCTCAATGCGTCAGCCACTACATTAGCCTTTCCGGGATGGTAATGCAATCTCATATCATAATCCTTGATGAGCTCCAACCATCTCCTTTGTCTGAGGTTTAACTCCTTCTGCGTGAAAATGTATTTCAAACTCTTGTGATCCGTGTACACCTCGCAATGATTTCCAATGAGGAAATGTCTCCATGTTTTCAATGCATGCACTACGGCTGCTAACTCCAAATGATGCGTAGCATAATTCAATTCGTGGGGTTTCAGTTGTCGTGAGGCATATGAAACAACTCTCCCTTCCTGCATAAGCACTGCTCCAAGTCCTCATCATGAAGCGTCGCAATACACCTCGTAATCCTTGGTCTGGTCTGGCAAAAGCAACACTGGTGAAGTAACCAAGCATTTCTTCAACTCCTGGAAACTAGCCTCACACTCCTCAGTCCATATGAACTTGGTATCCTTCTTTAACAACTCCGTCATAGGTTTTGCAATTTTGGAGAAATTCTCAATAAATCTCCGGTAGTATCCTGCGAGTCCAAGGAAACTCCGGATCTCTCCAACTGTTGTCGGTGCCTCCCACTTGGTCACGGTATCAACTTTAGTGGGATCAACTGCTATTCCTTCTCCGGATATAACGTGTCCGAGGAATCCTACTTCCTTCAACCAAAACTCACATTTGCTAAACTTGGCATATAGTTGATGTTCACTGAGCTTTCCAAGAACCAAACGCAAATGTTCCTTATGCCCCTCTTCATTCTTTGAGTAAACCAGAATATCATCAATGAACACCACGACGAACTTATCCAAGAACTCCATAAACACTTTGTTCATCATGTTCATAAAATAGGCAGGTGCGTTAGTCAGACCAAATGACATAACGGTATACTCGTACAGCCCATACCTGGTGGTAAAAGCTGTCTTAGGTATATCCTGTTCTCGAATCTTCAACTGGTGGTATCCTGATCGCAGATCGATCCTGGAAAATACCTTAGCTCCTTGCAATCGATCAAACAGATCATTGATCATTGGTAGTGGGTACTTGTTCTTGATCATTACTTCATTCAACCCACGATAGTCAACAACCATCCTTAACGATCCATCCTTTTTCTCCACTAGAAGTACTGGTGATCCCCAAGGCGACGAACTTGGGCGAATGTAACCTTTATCCAGTAACTCCTTAATCTGCTTCTTAATCTCCACCAAATCCTTTGTGGGCATCCTGTATGGTCTCTTGGATATTGGCCCTGTGCCTAGTAATAGCTCAATCAAAAACTCAATATCTCTATCCGGTGGCATGCCTGGCAACTCTTCGGGAAATACGTCAGGGAAATCCCTTACCACTGGTACTTCCTCCTGCACAACTCCTGATAAGGAATTTACTTGTGCCTATTTGGCGCATGCTGGGATACATACTTGATCCTTCTTCCTTCTGGCGTCGTAAGCAAAATTTTCTTACTGGCGCAATCGATGTTTCCCCCATACATCGACAGCCAATCCATACCCAGAATTACATCCAATCCTTGTGATTCCAAAATGATTAAATCCGAGGGAAACACATGCCTACCTATACTCAATGGCACTTGAAAACATCCTTGACTGGCCATATACTCCCCTCCTGGTGAGCTTACTAGCATAGGTATTCTAAGAACCTTAGTGGGCAGGTTATACTTGTCCACAAATCCCCTTGATATGTATGAATGCGATGCACCAGTATCAAAAAGAACGAGTGCAGTAAATGACTTAACCAAAAACTTACCGATTACGGCATCCGGCTGCTCTTCAACCTCCTCCACGTTAACATGGTTCACCTGTCCCCTGTTGAAAGGGTTCGGCTTCTTCCCAGAGCTTCCATTGCCATTTTGGCCTTTAGGACATTCATTGGCATAATGTCCGGTCTTCTGACACTTAAAGCAAGTGACTTGGCTCAGGTCTTTCTTGGCTGGGGTTGATGGGTTGGTATGGTTCTGGCCGTTGCTTCCTCCATTGCCATTACCATTCTTGGTGCCGTTGTGATTGTGCGAGCTACCTCCTCCATGGGTATCCTGAAAATGTCCTCCCGATCTAGGGGTAAATCGTGGCTTCTGCTGAGCTCCTAAATTGTACTTTCCTTGTGCATACTTCCTCTTGCGATTTTCAATTTGCTGCTGCTTCCCTTCAATCATAAGGGCACGATCTACCAACTCCTGGTAGTTGTTGAAGGTTGCTACCATCAACTGCTGTAGCGACCAGACCTCAAACAGTCTGATCTTTGTGCTCCGGTGTCATCCCTGGATCAGTAATGCTGACACCACACAGTACTCAGAGGATTTATAGCAGAGTAGCAATCACACACTTATTACATCAAGTGTCTCAAAAGAGAGCTTATTACAATAAATATGGCTTAAGGCCATCTAATAACGATAACAGCGGAAGGCTTGGAAGATAAGTGAGTCCATCAACTCCAACGGCATCACTGAGTATAGAACCACGACCTAAAAACTCCTTAATCGTTGTCTGAAAAGTCTGCAACATTAACGTTGCAGCCCGAAAATGGGTCAGCACATGGAATATGCTGGCAAGGTAACACATAGAGAGTAATGGACTGCCAGAGCTATACTATATGCATATTTGGCTGGTGGAAAGCTCTATGGTTACAGTTTTTGCGTAAAGCCAATTTTTCCCTACTTCAAAGGAATAAATTTAATTACTATCATGGTGGTTGTTAAACATTGAGAATGGTTGACAGCATTCTCAATCCCAATTAAAGTAACATCATTAAACCCAACAAAATTAACTTTAGAGTAACATGTTGAGATTCACATGAAAATCCAAGTACTAGATACTCAAGATGTCCATAACCAGGGACACGGCTAATCATGATTAGTTTATTACACTCTGCAGAGGTTTGCGCACTTTTCCCCACAAGACTCGATCGCCTCCGTTTGGTTTCTCGCACTACAGGGTGTCTGAGAAACGGATGACCGAGACATAGTCTTTCAAAAGCGCTAGCACCTTACGATCGGGTAGACCGCCTACATCCCCTACATCTGCTAGTCTACCACTGTAAGAGTTCACACAACTTAGTCAACTATGCCAGAGCCCATAATGGCTTGTGGCTGCACACGGAAGTTTCTAGTATGAATAATCTCATGATCCCTTGAGCCTGGGTGGCGGTCCAAAAGAAAAACAGGCAAGTCCTAGAAACCCCAGGTGCCTCAATCCATCCAGATGTGTGTTTAAGTTGCCACCTTAGATAAACCATTAATTATCAATCTCACATCTGTCATGGATTTCACTCACCCAATCCACGTCTACTAGCATAGCATGGCATAATAAGCAAACGTAGAAGTAACTCCCAAAGGTTTGATAATAAACAGGTAATAGGTACTACCTCATCTACTTCCCATCCCTCAATTTAATTAGATCCTAATCATGCAATGTGTGAAAATTGATCTAATGCAATAAAACTGGGTTGTAGAAAAAGGTATGATCAAAGTGTTACTTGCCTTGCTGGTGATCCGCGAAACCTAGAGATTCGAAGTAACAGGCGGCGCACTCCGGGTATTCTATCGCAGACAAACAACAAGCATATAATAAGTACTCATCTAATGCACAGGTAAAACTCAAATAGAAATCTAACCAGAAAGTTCAACTTAAGAACCCTGGTTTGCAAAAGAATCAAATCGAACGAAGCAAAAGAAGTCAAACGGCGACAGAAAACAACTTCGTTCTAGTAATCTGGATCTAGGGAAAATTTTACAACAGCAAAAACATATTTAAGTTGATTATTCGGAAAGAGGGTTTCGAGACGAAACTCCAGGCGCTTGAATCGCCTGATTCTGATAAACGAGCGAAAAGTTATACTAAAACAAAAATCGGATCAGAAATCGCGATCAGAAAATAACCACGGGAAAATCCAACGAAAAAGAAAAACGACGAACAGATTTTTTTTAAACGGCACGGAAAACAAGGCGGCGACGAACCTCGGGCGGCGCGCTGCTCCGGCGAGTCGGCGGCGAGGCGGCGGCGGCGGCGACGACGGCGGGGCTGGGCTAGGGTTAGGGTTTCGGCTGGGGCGGCTGGGCTTTCGGGCTGGGGCGGCGGCTTATAAAGGCCTCGACCGGCGGTGTCCTGGCCGAGTACGGCCCATAGTCGGTTCCGCGTTTTTTTAATAATTCCGCTCGGAAGAAAATAAAAAAGAAATACTAAACGGACTCCAAAATTCACGAAATAAATTTTCCCGGGTTTCTAAAATGAAGCCCGATAAAGTGAACATTTATCTGGGCCCAAAATACAACTTTGAAAAACGCGCATTTTTCCTAAATTCAAATAAAATACCGAAAAACTCCGAAATAAATCTTATTTGATTTTTTTATTAAATCCTCAATATTTCTATATTTTGGGAAAGTCATTTTATTCCCTCTCTCATATTTTTGTAATAGAAATAATTGATGATAAAATAAATAAAATCAAATGATCCTGTTTACATAATTTGAGAAAACTCAAATATGTAAATAACAAAATCCCCAACTCTCTCCGTGGGTCCTTGAGTTGCTTAGGATTTTCTAGGATCAAAACCAAAAGCAAAATAAAATATGATATGCATGTTGACCTAATGTATAACATTCCAAATTGAAAATTTGGGATGTTACAAACCTACCCCCTTATGATGAATCTCGCCCTCGAGATTCGGGTTGGCTAGAAAATAGGTGAGGGTGGTCCTTGAGCAAATCTTCCTCTCGCTCCCAGGTAGCTTCATCCTCCGTGTGGTGGCTCCACTGAACTTTGCAAAACTTGATAACCTTGTTGCGAGTGACTCGGCTGGCAAACTCGAGAATCTTGACTGGTTTCTCATCATAGGTCAAATTGTTATCCAACTGAATTGCTTCCAATGGCACTGTGTCTCTCAAAGGTATGTCAGCCATCTCCGCGTGACACTTTTTCAACTGAGAAACCTGGAACACATCATGAACTCCTGTTAATCCTTCTGGCAATTCCAACTTGTAAGCCACTTCTCCCATACGCTCCAAAACTCGATATGGTCCTACAAATCGTGGCGCTAACTTCCCCTTAACTCCAAAGCGCTTAATCCCTCGAAGTGGGGATACTCGAAGAGTAGCTCTATCCCCGACTTCGTAAACTGTCTCCTTGCGTTTAGAATCTGCGTAGCTCTTCTGCCTGGACTGGGCTACCTTGAGCCTATCGCGAATCAACTTCACCTTCTGTTCAGACTCCTTAATCAAATCTGGTCCAAACAACTGGCGGTCTCCAACTTCGTCCCATGACAATGGTGTCCTACACCTCCTTCCGTACAAAGCTTCGAAAGGGGCCATCTTCAAACTGGTCTGATAGCTATTATTGTAAGAGAACTCTGCGTATGGCAAATTATCGTCGCAACTAGATCCATAATCTAGCGCACAAGCTCTCAGCATATCCTCCAAAATCTGATTGACTCTCTCGGTCTGTCCATCTGTCTGCGGATGAAAAGTTGTACTAAATTCTAGCCTAGTACCCAAAGTCTCATGCAACTGCTTCCAGAACTTTGAGGTAAACTGGGTTCCTCTATCTGATACAATACTCCTCAGAACTCCATGCAAACATACGATCCTGGTCATGTATATCTTTGCCAACTTAGCACTGGTGTAAGTGGTCTTTACTGGGATGAAATGTGCTACCTTCGTCAATCGATCAACTACGACCCAAATCGAGTCATAGCCTGAACGAGTCCTTGGTAATCCCGTGATAAAATCCATGCCTAGCTTATCCCACTTCCATTCGGGTATCGGCAATGGTTGCAACAATCCTGCTGGCTTCTGATGCTCTGCCTTTACTCTCTGACATACGTCACAAACTGCTACATACTCTGCAATATCCTTCTTCATTCCGGTCCACCAGAAAATATCCTTCAAATCCAAATACATCTTGGTATTTCCTGGGTGAATCGAATACGGTGAATCATGTGCCTCTTGCAGAATCAACTTTCTGATCTCTGGGTCATTGGGCACGTAAACACGGTCTTCAAACCATAGGGTGTCGTGATCATCCTCACAAAATCCTTTAGCTTTTCCCTTGCTCAGTTTCTCCTTTATAGCGGCAATCTCTTTGTCAGTTTTCTGAGCTTCTCTGATTCTATCCATCAAAGTTGACTGAATTTCCAATGCTGCTACACAGCCTCTCGGAACTATTTCCAAACATAGTTCACAAAGATTTTCTGCTAACTCCTTGGATATTTCTCCCGTCATTAACGTATTGACATGGCTCTTGCGGCTTAATGCGTCAGCTACTACATTAGCCTTCCCGGGATGATAATGCAATTTCATATCATAATCCTTGATGAGCTCCAACCATTTCCTTTGTCTGAGGTTCAACTCCTTCTGCGTGAAAATGTACTTCAGACTCTTATGATCCGTGTACACCTCACAATGATTTCCAATGAGGAAATATCTCCATGTCTTCAATGCATGCACTACGGCTGCTAACTCCAAATCATGCATAGCATAATTCAATTCGTGAGGCTTCAGTTGTCGTGAAGCATATGAAACAACTCTCCCTTCCGGCATAAGCACTGCTCCAAGTCCTCGACGTGAAGCGTCGCAATACACCTCATAATCCTTGGTTTGATCTGGCAAAATCAACACTGGTGAGGTAACCAAACGTTTCTTCAATTCCTGAAAACTTGCCTCACACTCCTCAGTCCATTTGAACTTAGTATCCTTCTTCAGCAACTCCGTCATAGGTTTCGCAATCTTTGAGAAATTCTCAATAAATCTCCGGTAGTATCCTGCGAGTCCCAGAAAACTCCGGATCTCTCCAACGGTTGTTGGTGCTTCCCACTTGGTCACGGTTTCCACTTTAGCGGGATCAACGGCTATACCTTCTCCGGATATAACGTGTCCGAGGAATCCTACTTCCTTCAACCAAAACTCACATTTGCTGAACTTGGCATATAATTGATGTTCTCTAAGCTTTCCAAGTACCAAACGCAAATGCTCCTTATGCTCCTCTTCATTCTTTGAATAAACCAGGATATCATCAATGAAAACCACGATGAACTTATCCAAAAACTACATAAACACTTTGTTCATCATGTTCATAAAATAGGCAGGCGCGTTAGTCAGTCCAAATGACATAACGGTATACTCATACAACCCATACCTGGTGGTAAAAGCTGTCTTCGGAATATCCTGTTCTCGAATCTTCAACTGATGGTATCCTGATCGCAAATCGATCTTGGAAAACACTTTAGCTCCTTGCAATTGATCAAACAGATCGTTGATCATTGGTAGTGGGTACTTGTTCTTGATCATTACTTCGTTCAATCCTCGATAATCAACAACCATTCTTAACGATCCATCCTTCTTCTCTACTAGAAGTACTGGTGATCCCCAAGGCGAAGAACTTGGGCGAATATATCCCTTATCCAGTAACTCCTTAATCTGCTTCTTAATTTCCACCAAATCCTTTGCTAGCATCCTATATGGTCCCTTTGATATTGGCCCAGTGCCTGGCAATAGCTCAATCAAAAACTCAATGTCTCTATCCGGTGGCATGCCTGGCAACTCTTCGGGAAATACATCAGGAAAATCCTTTACCACTGGTACTTCCTCCTGCACAACTCCTGATAAGGAATTTACTTGTGTCCTCTTTGGTACATACCGAGATACATACTTGATCCTTCTCCCTTCTGGTGTGGTAAGAAAAATTGACTTACTAGCACACTCAATATTCCCTTCATACTTTGATAACCAATCCATGCCTAATATCACATCCAATCCTTGAGATTCCAATACTATTAGGTTTGAGGGAAAAACATAGTTACCAATCCTTAATGGTAACCGATCACACCATAGACTAGCCACATATTCTGCTCCTGGCGAGGTTACTAACATGGGTGACCTAAGGGCTTGGGTTGGTAGGTTATACTTATCCACAAATCCCCTTGAGATGTATGAATGCGATGCACCAGTATCAAAAAGAACTAGTGCAGTAAATGACTTAACCAAAAACTTACCTATTACTGCATCGGGTTGAGCTTCAACCTCCTCCACGCTAACGTGGTTCACCTGTCCCCTGTTGAAAGGGTTCGGCTTCTTCCTAGAACTTCCATTGCCATTTTGGCCTTCAGGACATTCATTTGCATAATGGCCTGGCTTCGAACACTTATAACAAGTGACATGGCTCAAGTCCTTGTTGGCTGGGGTTGATGGGGTGTTGCGGTTCTGTCCATTGCTTCCTCCATTCCCATTACCATTCTTGGTGCCATTGTGATTGTGCGAGCTACCTACTCCATGGGTATGCTGAAAATGTCCTCCCGGCCTAGGGGTAAAACGTGGCTTCTGCTGAGCTCATGAATTATACTTTCCTTGTCCATACTTCCTCTTGCAGTTCTCAATTTGCTGCTGCTTCCCTTCAATCATAAGAGCACGGTCTACCAACTCCTGGTAGTTGTTGAAGGTGGCTACCATCAACTGCATACTCAACTCATCATTCAGTCCTTCCAGAAACTTCTCCTGCTTAGCTGCATCCGTAGCAACGTCATCTGGGGCATAACGTGCTAGCTTACTAAACTCCTCCACATACTGGCCAACTGTCCGTCCTCCTTGGCGCAAGTTACGAAACTCACGCTTCTTCATGGCCATTTCTCCTACTGAAACATGGGCAATACGAAAAGCCTGCTGAAACTGGTCCCATGTGACAGTGTCGACTGGGAAGGTGGCTGTGAAATTCTCCCACTAGGATGCTGCGGGTCCTTCTAACTGATGTGCGGCAAACTTAACCTTCTCCACATCTATGCATCTTGCTGTGGTCAACTCCCTAGCTATCTTGCGGAGCCAATCATATGCTACTATCGGCTCGGTGCTACTGGAAAACACCGGCGGATTCAGCCTAAGAAAACAGGCTAAGTGGTCAACAGGTGGTGGTGGTGGTGGGTTGTTATTGTTCCCCTAATTCTGATTCTGAACTAGCAACTGCATCAAGGTGTTCTGCTGCTGGATCAACTGGGTGAGCTCCGGCGGAAAGGCAAATCCGGGGTCACGTCTCGGAGGCATCTGAGGGTTTTAGAAAAGACGAGATATAAGAATAGAGGGGGTCTAAAGAGAAAACACTACCCATATGCACATGAGGCAAAAGCACACAATTCACTTCAATCAATCAAACAAAGGCATGCAATCGATCTAACTATCGCAAAGTGCTCGGACTACTATATTTACATGGTGGACTACTACTACTGATGAGGGGGTCTACTAGAAATATTCTACGGTTGTAGACTCCATGATATCTGCTCCTGCTTCATCAACATAGTCATCATTGCTACTATCTTGTTCCGAGTCGGTGCCGTCAATGATGATGTAGTCTTCCGGGCTAATCTCTTTGGGTTCTTCGTCTTCATCTACTGGTGTCGGGCCTCCCATAAATACCGCTATCTTCATAGTTAGGTCGGCATTCTTATCCACCAATACTTCAATTTCTTCTTCATAATCTTCACGTGTAGCCTTGAGTTCTTCCTCTAGTTCCTTGATTCTAGTCTTAGCCTTCTTCAGATCTATCATGTCGGCGCACATCTGATTCTCGTGTCGTCGAATGTGCTGGTTTAACTCCTGGATAAAAGCTGTGATTGATCTATCCTTCCTGGTGCTAATCATCACTCAGTGTTCATCTCGGCGCCCACAAATCTGATAGATAGTATCCTTGAGATCCTTGCGGTAGACTTCTCCAATGCGTCCCATGGCGATGTGAGCCGCCATACTCTTTCCTAGACTCCAAGTTGGTGCATCAAAAGAAAACTCTATGGGCTCAGCGACTGGCATGAATGTCCTTCCTGGAACTTGAACTTGAATCATCCAGCGCTCTTCTTCAGGTAAAGTGGCGTTGTAGGTTCTCGTGAAGCTTGATACTCCTATGTTCAGGTATCTAGTGACTTCCTTCAAGTGGCGTCCAAAGGGTGTATCTTCATCTGGTTGTGTGAACTTGTTCCTTGCATCCGCCATCCTAAAGAAAAGATGAGAGGTCAGAAGAGAAGAGAGTGAGTAGAGATCTAGGTCTTTAGCTTAGTGGTCATGTCCTACAGTCAGCGTGGGCTCTGATACCATCTCTGTAGCGACCAGACCTCAAACAGTCTGATCTCTGTGCTCCGGTGTCATCCCTGGATCAGTAATGCTGACACCACACAGTACTCGGAGGATTTATAGCAGAGTAGCAATCACACACTTATTACATCGAGTGTCTCAAAAGAGAGCTTATTACAATAAATATGGCTTAAGGCCATCTAATAACGATAACAGCGGAAGGCTTGGAAGATAAGTGAGTCCATCAACTCCAACGGCATCACTGAGTATAGAACCACGACCTAAAAACTCCATAATCGTCGTCTGAAAAGTCTACAACATTAACGTTGCAGCCCGAAAACGGGTCAGCACATGGAATATGCTGGCAAGGTAACACATAGAGAGTAATGGAATACAACAGCTATACTATATGCATATTTGGCTGGCGGAAAGCTCTATGGTTACAGTTTTTGCGTAAAGCCAATTTTTCCCTACTTCAAAGGAATAAATTTAATTACTATCATGGTGGTTGTTAAACATTGAGAATGGTTGACAGCATTCTCAATCCCAATTAAAGTAACATCATTAAACCCAACAAAATTAACTTTAGAGTACATGTTGAGATTCACATGAAAATCGAAGTACTAGATACTCAAGATGTCCATAACCGGGGACATAGCTAATCATGATTAGTTTATTACACTCTGCAGAGGTTTGCGCACTTTTCCCCACAAGACTCGATCGCCTCCGTTTGGTTTCTCGCACTACAGGGTGTTTGAGAAACGGATGACCGAGACATAGTCTTTCAGAAGCGCTAGCACCTTATGATCGGGTAGACCGTACCACCTACATCCCCTACATCTGCTAGTCTACCACTGTAAGAGTTCGCACAACTTAGTCAACTATGCCAGAGCCCATAATGGCTTGTGGCTGCACACGGAAGTTTCTAGTATGAATAATCTCATGATCCCTTTGAGCCTGGGTGGTGGTCCAAAAGAAAAATAGGCAAGTCCTGGAAACCCCAGGTGCCTCAATCCACCCAGATGTGTGTTTAAGTTGCCACCTTAGATAAACCATTAATTATCAATCTCACATCTGTCATGGATTTCACTCACCCAATCCACGTCTACTAGCATAGCATGGCATAATAAGCAAACGTAGAAGTAACTCCCAAAGGTTTGATAATAAACAGGTAATAGGTACTACCTCATCTACTTCCCATCCCACAATTTAATTAGATCCTAATCATGCAATGTGTGAAAATTGATCTAATGCAATAAAACTGGGTTGTAGAAAAAGGTATGATCAAAGTGTTACTTGCCTTGCTGATGATCCGCGAAACCTAGACATTCGAAGTAACAGGCGGCGCACTCCGGGTATTCTATCACAGACAAACAACAAGCATACAATAAGTACTCATCTAATGCACATGTAAAACTCAAATAGAAATCTAACCAGAGAGTTCAACTTAAGAACCCTGGTTTGCAAAAGAATCAAATCGAACGAAGCAAAAGAAGTCAAACGGCGACAGAAAACAACTTCGTTCTAGTAATATGGATCTAGGGCAAATTTTACAGTAGCAAAAACATGTTTAAGTTGATTATTCGGAAAGAGGGTTTCGAGACGAAACTCTAGGCGCTTGAATCGCCTGATTCCGATAAACGAGCGAACAGTTATACTAAAACGAAAACTGGATAAGAAATCGCGATCAGAAAATAACCGCGGGAAAATCCGACGAAAAAGAAAAACGACGAACAGAATTTTTTTTAAACGGCACGGAAAACAAGGCGGTGGCGAACCTCGGGCGGCGCGCTGCTCCGGCGAGTCGGCGGCGAGGCGGTGGCGGCGGCGGGGCTGGTCTAGGGTTAGGGTTTCGGCTGGGGCGGCTGGGCTTTCGGGCTGGGGCGGCGGCTTATAAAGGCCTCGGCCGGCGGTGTCCTGGCCGAGTATGGCCCATAGTCGGTTCCGCGTTTTTTTAATAATTCCGCTCGGAAGAAAATAAAGAAGAAATACTAAACGGACTCCAAAATTCATGAAATAAATTTTCCCGGGTTTCTAAAATCAAGCCCGATAAAGTGAACATTTATCTGGGCCCAAACTATAACTTTGAAAAACGCGCATTTCTCCTAAATTCAAATAAAATACCGAAAAACTTCGAAATAAATCTTATTTGATTTTTTATTAAATCCTCAATATTTCTATATTTTGGGAAAGTCATTTTATTCCCTCTCTCATATTTTTGTAATAGAAATAATTGATGATAAAATAAATAAAATCAAATGATCCTGTTTACATAATTTGAGAAAACTCAAATATGTAAATAACGAAATCCCCAACTCTCTCCGTGGGTCCTTGAGTTGCTTAGGATTTTCTAGGATCAAAACCAAAAGCAAAATAAAATATGATATGCATGATGACCTAATGTATAACATTCCAAATTGAAAATTTGGGATGTTACAACTGCATGCTCAACTCATCATTCAGTCCTTCCAGAAACTTCTCCTTCTTAGCTGCATCCGTAGCAACGTCATCTGGGGCATAACGTGCTAATTTACTAAAGTCTTCTACATACTAGCCAACTGTCCGTCCTCCTTGGCGCAAGTTGCGAAACTCTCGCTTCTTCAAGGCCATAGCTCCTGCTAAAACATGGGTAGTTTGAAAAGCCTGCTAAAACTGGTCCCACATGACAGTTTCGACAGGGAAAGTGGCCGTGAAATTCTCCCACCATGATGTTGCGGGTCCTTCAAGCTGATGTGCGACAAACTTCACCTTCTCCGCATCTGTGCATCCTGTTGTGTTCAACTCTCTAGCTATCTTGCGGAGCCAATCATCTGCTACTATCGACTCGGTGCTACTGGAAAACACCGGCGGATTCAGCCTAAGAAAACGGGCTAAGTGATCAACAGGTGGTGGTGGTGGGTTGTTGTTGTTGTTGTTCCCCTGATTCTGATTCTGGACTAGCAACCGCATCAATGTGTTCTGCTGCTGGATCAACTGAGTGAGCTCCGGTGGAAAGGTAAATCCTGGGTCACGTCTCAGAGGCATCTGGGGGTTTAGAAAAGATGAGATTTAAGAATAGAGGGGGTCTAAAGAGAAAACACTACCCATATGCACATGAGGCAAAAGCAAACGATTCACTTCATTCAATCAAACAAGGGCATACAATCGATCTAACTATCGCAAAAGTGCTCGGACTACTGTATTTACATGGTGGACTACTACTACTGATGAGGTGGTCTACTAGAAATATTCTTCGGTTGCAGACTCCATGATATCTGCTCCGGCTTCATCAATATAGTCATCATCGCTATCATCTGGGTCCGAGTCAGTGTCGTGATGATGATGTAGTCTTCCGGGCGAATCTCCTTGGGTTCTTCATCTTCATCTACTGGTGTTAGGTCGGCATTCTTATCCACTAATACTTTTCTTCTTCATAATCTTCACGTGTAGCGTTGAGTTCTTCCTCCAGTTTCTTGATTCTAGTCCTTGCCTTCTTCAGATCTATCATGTCGGTGCACATCTGGTTCTCCTGTCGTCGAATGTCCTGGTTTAACTCCTGGATAAAAGCTGCAACTGGTCTATCCTTCCTGGTGCTGATCATCTCCCAGTGCTCATCTTGGCGCCCACAAATCTGGTAGATAGTATCCTTGAGATCATTGTGGTAAACTTCTCCAATATGTCCCATGGCGATGTGAGCTGCCATGCTCTTTCCTAGACTCCAGGTTGGTGCATCAAAGGAAAACTCTATGGGCTCAGTGACTGGCATGAACGTCCTTCCTGGAACTTGAACTTGAATCATCCAGCGCTCTTCTTCAGGTAATGTGGCATTGTAAGTCCCGGTGAAGCTTGGTACTCCTATGTTCAGATATCTAGTGACTTCCTTCAAGTGACGTCCAAAGGGTGTATCTTCATCCGGCTGTGTGAACTTGTTCCTTGCATCCGCCATCCTAAAGAGAAGATGAGAGGTCGGAAGAGAAGAGAGTGAATAGTGATCTAGGTCTTTAGCTTAGTGGTCGTGTCCTACAGTCAGCGTGTGCTCTGATACCATCTTTGTAGCGACTAGACCTCAAACAGTATGATCTCTGTGCTCAGGTGTCATCCCTGGATCAGTAATGCTAACACCACACAGTACTTGAAGGATTTATAACAGAGCAGCAATCACACACTTATTACATCGAGTGTCTCAATGGAGAACTTATTACAATAAATATGGCTTAAGGCCATCTAATGACGATAACAGCGGAAGGCTTTGAAGATAAGTGAGTCCATCAACTCCAAAGGTATCACTGAGTATAGAACCACGACCTAAAAACTCCTTAATCGTCGTCTGAAAAGTCTGCAACATTAACGTTGCAGCCCGAAACAGGTCAGCACATGGAATATGCTGGCAAAGTAACACATAGAGAGTAATGGAATGAAACAGCTATACTATATGCATATTTGGCCGGTGGAAAGCTCTATGGTTACAGTTTTTGCGTAAAGCTAATTTTTCCCTACTTCAAAGGAATAAATTTTATTTAACTATCATGGTAGTTGTTAAACATTGAGAATGGTTGACAGCATTCTCAATCCCAATTAAGCATCATCATTAAACAAAACCCATCAAAATTAAATTTTAGAGTAACATGTTGAGATTCACATGATAATCCAAGTACTAGATACTCAAGATGTCCATAACCGGGGACATGGCTAACCATGATTAGTTTATACACTCTGCAGAGGTTTGCGCACTTTTCCGCACAAGACTCGATCGCCTCCGTTTGGTTTCTCGCACTACACGGTGTTTGAGAAACGGATGACCGAGACATAGTCTTTCAGAAGCGCTAGCACCTTACGATGGATAGACCGTTACACCTACTTTCCCCTACATCTGCTAGTCTACCCTGTATGAGTTCGCACGACTTAATCAACTATTCTAGAGCCCATAATAGCTTGTGGCTGCACACGGAAATTTCTAGTGTGAAAAATATCATGATCCCTTTGGGCCTGGGTGGCGGTCCATAAAGAAAAACAGGCAATCCTGGAATACCCAGGTACCTCAATCCACCCAGATGTGTGTTTAAGTTGCCACCTTAGATAAACCATTAAATTAACAAACTCACATCTGTCATGGATATCACTCACCCAATCCACGTCTACTAGCATAGCATGGCATAATAGGCAAATGTAGAAGTAACTCCCAAAGGTTTGATAATACAACAGGTAATAGGTACTACCTCAACTACTTCCCATCCCACAATTTAATTAGATCCTAATCATGCAATGTTTGAGGATTGATCTAATGCAATAAAACTGGGTAGTAGGAGGTATGATCAAAGTGTTACTTGCCTTGCTGATGATCCGCGGAACCTAGAGATTCGAAGTAACAGGCGGCGCACTCCGGGTATTCTATCACAGACAAACAAACAAGCATACAATAAGTATTCATCTAATGCACAGGTAAAACTCAAATAAGAGATCTAACCAGAAGGTTCAACTTAAAAACTCTGGTTTGCAAAAAGAATCAAATCAAACGAAGCAACGAAAGTCAAACGGCAAAAGAAACAGGCTTCGTTTACTATTCTGGAGCTAGGGCAATTTTTACAGTGGCAAAACTTGTTTAAGTTGGTTAAACGGATAGAGGGTTTTGAGACGAAACTCCAGGCGCTTGAATGGCCTGATTCCGATAAATGAGCGAAAAGTTATACTAAAACAAAAATCGGATCAGGAATCGTGATTAGAAAAATCGCGGATTTAATCTGAGAAAAAGAAAAACGACGAATAGTTTAACGAACGAACGTTCGTTAACTGGATCTAAAAGACGAACACGTTCATTAAAACGAACGAACATTCACTAAATAGACTAAAACAAAAAAACCAACGGAAAAACCGAACGGTTTTTCTAAAAAAACGGCGGCGGGGTCAACCTCGGGGTGCGGCGGCGGGGCAGCGGCGGTCGGCGGCGGAGGCGGCGGGGGCGGAGGCGGCGGCGCTAGGGCGGCGGGGGCGCTAAAGCAGCGCGCTAGGGTTTCGGGAGGCTCTCGGGCTGGGCTCCCCGGCTTATAAAGCCCGGACGGGCCTAGTGTCCTGGTCGGACACGGCCCGTAGGTCGGTTGCGTTTTTTTTATATCGCGCAGAAAAACAATTAAAAGAAATACTAAACGGACTCCAAAAATCCCGAAAAAATTTTCCCGGGCTTCTAAAATCAAGCCGCACAAGGTGAACATTTATTTGGGGCCTAAATGCAATTTTGAAAAACACACATTTTCCTAAATTCAAATAAAATATCGAAAAACTCCGAAATAAAATCTTATTTGATTTTATTATTAAATCCTCAATATTTCTTTATTTTGGGAAAGTCATTTTATTCCCTCTCTCATATTTTTGTAATAGAAATAATTGATGATAAAATAATTAAAATCAAATGATCCTATTCTCAAAATTTGAGAAAACTCAAATATGAAAATAACGAAATCCCCAACTCTCTCCATGGGTCCTTGAGTTGCGTAAAATTTCTAGGATCATAGCCAAAAGCAAATAAATTATGATATGCAATGATGATCTCATGTATAACATTCCAAATTGAAAATTTGGGATGTTACACGTATACATGGTGGACACACCTAAAAAAGGCGACGGCGATGATGAGAAGGACCCAGTCGAGGATGAACCTCCTGAGATACCACCAAAGCACCGATGTCAGCAGCGCCGCTCTAAATCGCGTCGCGGAAAAGATAGCAATACCGGCATCGGAGACGATGACACTCCGGAGAACGCCGAAGACCAAGAAGACCCCATCGGACCAACATCCGAACAGGATGATCGGGAGGACGGGCAAGTCGACCCTGACGAGCAAGCAGGGAACAAAGACTCGGAGGATAGCAACTATCTAGCACTCTCCGGGGACGACGTGAGCCTCGGCAATGAAAATTTTATCATGCCAGAAGAACCCCTTGAACAAGAGCGCTTTAAGAGCCGGCTAATAGCCACGACAAGAAGCCTAAAAAAGAAGCAGCAGAAGCTCCAAGCTGACCAAGATCTGCTAAACGACAGATGGACTAATGTCCTGGCAGCTGAAGAATACGTCCTTGAACGCCTAACAAAGAGTTACCCGAAGCGTAAGCTGCTACCCCAATTCGACGATGAGGCACTGGAGCCCATACCACCCGCGCGTAATGCGGCTGACGGACCCAACCGACCACCACCTGGCCGGGATAGAATGGCAACTTAAGCCGAACACCATCCCGCACCACCTCACCATAAAAGCAGAGAAACAACAGCTCGGGGATACACATATGATCTACGACAGGACCTGGAAAATAGAGCAGGTCATACTAGATCGATCTATGGATCGCGGGGGCGTGCCCCGGTGCGAAAGTACGGTTATCAATCCGAGCGCGACAAGCACAATCATGCTCGGGCCAAAAACCTCATACGGACTTCGTCCAAACTACGTCGTGACATGGCCCGATATAGAGCCGCCACACACCCCCTATGCTTCACCAATGAGGTAATGGAGCACCAGTTCCCAGAAGGGTTTAAACCCGTGAACATTGAATCATACGATGGCACAACAGATCCCGCAGTATGGATTAAAGATTTTCTTCTCCACATTCACATAGCTCACGGTGACGATCTACACGCCATCAAATACCTCCCCCTAAAACTTAAGGGGCCAGCTCGGCACTGGTTAAACAGCCTCCCAGAAAACTCTATCGGAAGCTGGGAAGACCTGGAGGATGCCTTTAGAGACAACTTCCAAGGCACCTACATCCGGCCTCCAGATGCTGGTGACCTCAGTCATATTGTCCAACAACCCTGAGAGTCCACCCAAAAATTCTGGACTAGGTTCCTCTTTAAAAAGAACTAGATTGTCGATTGTCCAGACACCGAAGCCCTAGCGGCCTTTAAACATAGCATTCGCGATGAAAGGCTCGCCCGACACTTCGGTCAAGAGGAGCTGAAGTCCATGGCAGCCCTCACGGCACTCATGACCCGCTTTTGCGCATGCAAAGACAGCTGGCTAGCCCATAGCCGTAATAGTACAAGCGAACCTGGCACTTCTGAAGCTAAGAATAACAACGGCAGGCCCCGACGCAACAAACACAAGCGCCACAACAATAACGATAATACCGAAGACACAGTGGTCAGCGTCTGATTCAACGGCTCCAAGTCCGGTCAGCGGAAGAAGCCATTCAAAAGAAATAGAGAGCGCTCATCTAGCTTGGGCCGAATACTCGATTGACCCTACCAGATTCACGGCACCCCCGACAAGCCTGCCAATCATACCAACCAAAGTTGTTGGGTTTTTAAACAGGTCGGTAAGTTAAATACCGAACATAAAGAGAAAGGGTCGCCCAGCAAGGACGATGACAAGGAGCCCTGTCAACCGAACACAGGAGGACAGAAGAAATTTCCCCTGAAGTCAAAACGGTAAATATGATATACGTCACTCATATCCCCAAGAGCGAGCGCAAGCGCGCACTAAGGGACGGCTATGCGATAGAGCCAGTCGCCCCATAATTCAACCCATGGTCGGCCTGGCCGATCACCTTCGATCACAGGGACCATCCGACTAGTAGGTTCGGCCGCACTGGTCCTCGACCCAATCATTGACGGATTCCACCTTACGCGAATCCTCATGGATGGCGGCAGCAGCCTGAACCTGCTCTATCAGGACACAGTCCACAAGATGGGCATTGATCCGTCAAGAATCAAGCCTACCAAAAATACCTTTAAAGGAGTAATACCTGGTGTAGAGGCCCGGTGCATGGGCTCAATCACATTGGAGGTTGTCTTTGGTTCGCCGGACAACTTCCAAAGTGAAGACTTGATCTTCGATATCGTCCCCTTCCGTAGTGGCTACCATGCACTGCTCGGACGAACCGTGTTCGCTCACTTCAATGCGGTCCCACACTATGCCTATCTCAAACTCAAGATGCCCAGACCACGTGGCATTATAATGTTCAATGGAAATATGGAATGCTCCTTCCGTACTAAGGAGCACACCGTGGCCCTAGCAGCGGAAGTACAGGGTGGCCTTATCAAGCCGACTATTACATCGGCGGCCAAGTCCCCAGACATTGTCAAACGAGTCCGGACTGCCCCACAGTACGACAGTCCAGCTCGTCAGGAGCTCGATTAGAAATTCGGCCTCCATCTCATCCCCCACCAAATTGTGGCACATGTACCACGCGTGCATAATGACGTACTAAAGATACCATGGGAAAGGATGGAGGCATAATCAAGATAAAGTCCACAATACGGCTAAACCCTATCTGGACACTCATATTTCCTTTTTCTTTTTATTTTTTCAGGTTCCTTACAACCCATGTCACCTTTTCGACGGTACCAAGGCCTCTTTTTGAGTCCTATCATCAAAACACCGATCGATGATCCTCTCGAAGGACAATACACCAAGGGGAAAAGGCAGCGTAGACGCGTGGCAGAGTACCTACATGGTCTTTAAATATCACCTCGTCCATTTTCAGGACACATACATAGCTTTCCCTTGTGCTCGGCATGTAAAATAGCCTTGTTGCTTATTGCACTATTTGTACCAATACGTTTTGACGTATCAATCTGACTATAATGGAAACAGTTTCTAGCCCAACCTATGCTGTGTTGGCCTATCTCTTAATCTGTGTCTCCCTGTTTTTGTTCGATTGTCATGCACACCTCGGTACAACTTAAATCGCCAAGGGCTCTATTGAGCCACGTACATTCTTTCAAAAAACTAAACAAAGTCCAAACACTTTCACAGTGCAATTCGGCATCCCGAATATAGCATTATATGCATCGGCTTCGAATCATGTCTTTGGTCAATAGTTGGGTTGCCCGACTCCTGTGGTTACTACCTTACATTCCGCTTGTTCGGCTAAGGTAGTAAAGGGAGAACTACTGCGATTGTGTTTCTGGTTCATCCGGACAGACACCTCAGTAGAGAAAGCCGAAAACTGACTGTCATGATGCGGCGAGAGCTGGTCAGCTACTCGGTGACTAAGTATAAATCTCTTGCGATTTTTTCCGCATTACGCGACAGGCCAGCCTTCACCTGACCGGGCATCCACAGCACCCAAGTTCGGATAACCGAACAATACTAGGGTCTGCGCCTATACTCCCATTAAAAAACTCCTATGGCTAAGTAAGAGCGATAAAGCCATATAGTCCGATTCCCTGGTTCGCTGCACTAACACCTCCTTCACGGACCAAGTCACTAGGTCAAGTGTGTTTAGGTGCTATCCCGAACACCCCCGTAGTACCTACGTGGGGGCTGAAGTCGATGACTGGCCAACTCTCAGATGTCTTAAACAGCCGCACATGAGGAAAATATTATAAATAAAGCCAGCAACACATCATACATAAGCCTTGTTTCATAATACAGGATTGGACAACATAGGATACATTCATTCAAAAATGATGTCCTTCGAACACTAGCCCTCAACAATGTGGGATCCTTCTAGGCCATCATCGAAATACCGCTCCGGCGTGCGGTGCTCTTTGCCTGCGGGCAGTCCCTCGGCCGCGAGCTTGGCGGCGTCCATCTTCGCCCACTACACTTTGACACGGGCGAAGGCCATCCGCGCACCTTTAATGCAGACTGACCGCTTCACGGCATCAAGCCAGGGGCAGGCACTAACCAGCCGCTTCACGAGCCCGAAGTAGGTGCTGGGTATGGGTTCGGCAGGCCATAGGTGGATTATAAAATCCCTCATGGCCAATCCGGCCACCCTATGCAGTTCGGCCAACTTCTTCAGCTGATAACTGAGGGGCACGAGATGCTCGTGCGCAAGGTATTGCGACCAGAATAGCTTTTCCATTGAGCTCCCCTCTTCGCCTCGGAAGAACTCCGCAGCATCGGCAACACTCCGGGGCAGGTCCACAAAAGCTCCTTGAGAACTCCAAATCCGGGTCAGTAAGATGTATTTTTTCCTCACAAATTTGCTCTGCATGTTAAAGGCCTTACCAGTCGCAATTTGCTTCACCTCCTGGATCTCTCGGCAGGCGTTTTGGGCTTCAGTCCGGGCCTCCTGAGCACTTTGGAGGGCCTTAGCAAGTTCGGATTTTTGATCCGAAATTTTGTGCTCTAAGGACTCACATTTTCTTATAGCATCCTTGAGCTCTTGCTGGACTTCCTCCACCCTCGACTCATGTCTTAGGCGGGTGGCTCGTTCCTCCTCCGCCTCTTTCTTGGCCTCGGCCAGCACGCTCTTGAGCGTATTGACCTCAGGCGCGTCAGCTATGAGAAAAGTTATAAGAATCATTCAGATGGCAAATTATTGCTGATATTATTTCAGAAGCATTTTCCGTATCATGTACCTTGCTTTTCGCTAACTTCCGCCTCAGTCCAAACGCTTCGGCGGCATGGGTAGCTGACGCCTGCATCGTAGCCTGTTTGGTTCAAAAAGATATGTGTGTTAATCTCCTGATTGAGACATTAGATCCTCTATTCGGCCTTTCCTTTTGAATACCGAACAGAGTCTCAGGGGATACTATCTATGCACGGACACTTTTTCTCATATAGACAAAAGGTATTATATTACGTACCTCAAAGCCTCTCAGAAGGCTAGTATAGGCCTCATTCAATCCGCTTTTGGCGGACCAAACCCTTTCAACCACCGTACCCATAAGGGTACGATGTTCTTCTACAATGATGGCACTCTGAAGTGCTTCCACCAGAGTATCCGGCGCCTCCGGATTGACAAAGGACACCGGTGGGATTTGTGCACCTCCTTCTTTCGAAGGAGGTTGCCCACCTGATTCTAGAGCCATATAGGTCTCCGGAATAATATTCGGTTGGGGGCCGAATTGGGCATGGCCCCTCTCATTAGTCTCCATGGCGGTTGATTCCCCCATGTTTCTCGTAGCAGGGATATCGCCCTCTGGCGCCACCGTGGCAGCTCCCCGCACCCCCCTGACTCGGAAGGGTCCTTCGGGACAACACTTCGGCATTATCCATAGCTCTGGGGGAGGAGGCCGGCGAAGGCGACCCGCTGTCCATCACGTTCTGATCCAGTGAATTCCCCGAAGATGAGGATTGCTGGGGGGAGGACGCGTGCCGAACTACAGCACGTAATGTAGTATATTAAGATCACAAAGCAGAAAGCCGGATAGATATATAAGTACAAGTGCCTTTGGGGGTACTTACGATCCGGCTAGGGGCTTCGGCCTGGGGCGCCATTCATCAGCATCCGATTCGGAGTCATCCATGAGGGAGATTCTCCCTCTCTTGGACGCCTCCGCCTCCAGATCTGCGGAAGCCCCCTATTCTTCTTCCCCCCCTTAAGGGGAGATTTACTCTCTTCCTCCTCCCCTTCATCTTCGTCAGGGGAGGAGTGGGTCTCGGTGTCTTCGGACACTACATCCGAAGCACCTTCACGACGGAGGCCACTTTTGGCCTCCTTGGCCTTCTTCTTGGCCCGCTTTTCCGGCGCCTGATATGGCGCCGGAACGACCATCCTCGTTAGCAGAGGGATGGCTGGGTCTTCGGGTAGTGGAGATGGACAGTGAATCCGCTCCGCCTTGTTCGTCCAACCATGTGGGAAGAATGGAAAGCTTAGTAAGCCCCTTGGATTTGCAAATAATAAAGTTTTCATAAAAACTTACGAGAGATGATGCGTGAGTACAGTCGAGGCCGAGATCCTCGGTCGTTTTTGGCCATGTCTTTTGGGTCTTGAACAACAGCTTCCACATGTCTTCGTGCTCCGTGCTAAAGAATCACCGTAGGGTCCGGGGACCGGCCGGGTCGAACTCCCACATGTGCTGAGTCCGGTCTTGGCAGTGGAGAATCTGGCAAAAAAGCATTACCTGGATGCGCTTCTGCAACATCGTCACCTCATCGGATGACGCCTAGTCCAGGCCCTTGTTGAGCCAGGATGTCATCCGCAGTGGAGGCCCGTACTTGAACTCGGGAGGAGCGGCCCATGTGGAGTCACGGGGTTCCATGACGTAGAACCACCCCTGCTGCCACCCCTTCACGGTCTCCACGAAGGTGCCTTTAGGCCAAGTGACGTTGGGAAGTTTGCTCACCATGCTGCCGCCGCACTCCGCGTGTTGACCATCCACCACTTTTGGCTTCACACTGAAGACCTTGAGCCAAAGTCTAAAGTGGAGAGGGATGCAGAGGAATGCCTCACATACGACGATGAACGCCGGAATGTTGAGGAAGGAATTCTAAGCTACATCATGGAAATCTATCCTGTATTAGAACATAAGGCCACGGACGAAAGGATGGAGGGGAAACCCTAACCCACAAAGGAAATGAGGGACAAATACTACCCTCTCATGGGGCTCCGGAGTAGGGACGATCTGCTTCTTGTCCGGAAGCCGGTGTGCGATTTCCTTGGCCAAGTACCCTGCTTCCCGAAGCTTCTTGATGTCCTCCTCTGTGACATAGGAGGCCATCCACTTGCCTTGCACTCCGGATCCGAACATGGCTCGAATGTTCTCTGGGGACGGAAGGGATCGAAGCTTGGGCTCTGGAGCTTGAGGGCGGATGGGCTGAGGAAGAAGAAGGCGTGGGGTGAAAAGGTGGATTCTTATCTCCTTATAAAGGCAGTGAATATAGAGCGTCCCCCCCACGAGCCTTAAAACTCGCCTATTCCCAAGGGGTCGTGCAGACGGCACAGTTGGATTACCCAAACCCATATTGATAAAGATCCCATGAAAAGAGGACACAATCTCTGTTTTGACAAGACGTGTCACCGGAGGCTGCGTCTCGAAACACGAAACGGGAGATTGAAAAGTGATTCAAAATAATAAAGAGGCCAGACGTAATGTCTCGCTAGCAAAAACTGCCAGTAAAGACATATCGTGTTTTTTGATTAAGTATTATGCCCCTGTGGCAGCGATATTGTGGCTATTAAACAGATCCGGACATAGTTATTGCTAATCAACAACTTTGGAGTATTCGGAGGAGGAACCCGCCTTGCAATGCCAAAGACAATCTGTGACAGATACATCATCATTGAAGCCTGGTTCGGGGGCTACCGAGGGAGTCCCGGATTAGGGGGTCCTCGGACGTCTGGGCTATGTAACATGGGTCGGACTAATGGGCTGCGAAGATACAAGATAGAAGGCTTTCCCCCGTGTCCGAATGGGGCTCTCCTTGGTGTGTGGATATGAAGATTCCTTTCTCTATAAACCGATTCTGTACAACCCTAGCCCCCTCCGGTGTCTATATAAACCGAAGGGTTTAGTCCCTAGAGGCAATCATAATCATACAGGCTAGACATCTAGGGTTTAGCCAGTACGATCTCAAGGTAGATCAACTCTTGTAACCCCTATACTCATCAAAGTCAATCAAGCAGGCGGTAGGTTATTACCTCCATCAAGAGGGCCCGAACCTAGGTAAAACATCGTGTCCCGTGCCTCATGTTACCCTTGATCCTTAGACGCACAGTTCAGGACCCCCTACCCGAGATCTGCCGGTTTTGACACCGACAC
>NC_041392.1:353016621-353083834 GCF_002162155.2 Triticum dicoccoides
CTCTCTCTCTCTCTCAAATCTCTGCCATGGCACCGCCGATCTGCCCACATGCCGACGAGGAGTCGCCACCCCCAAGGATGCTCAGTCGAAGAGCAGTGACGAAGAGGACCCCTACGCGCCGCCGGACGAGTTTGCGTCGGACCCCCCAACTTTGGATTGGTTTTGGGGCCAGTACAATATTTGTCTATGGAAGTCGCTGCCGCCGACTGAGAAAGCCAGGCAAGTGGCATTCAAGAAGGATATGATGGAGGAGGAAGCCAGGTACCAGGCGACCAGTGAAGCACGTGATGCCGCCTAGAAAAAAGAGGCAGTGGAGCTTTGGGGGCTGGCGCGTCATCGTGCGGAGGAGGTGTACGAAGACGGTTACTTTGCAACGAAGGTCAAAGGCGCTAGGCGCCTCATCACTGCGTGGAGGTGGGCTGATAAGCTCTAGCGTGCCACCGATGAGGAGCTCCGGTGGGTGCCCAACGAAATGGCAAGATCGTTCGCGCTCGTCCGCCAGCAAGAGGCAGATCAGTACGTCAAGCGCTGCGAGTCGGAGGAGGTGGAGTACTGCCTCCGCATTGGGAAGACGCCGCGCACCAGGGAGCTGCTGGCGAGGGACTGCCGAAATACTGCCCCCAAGAGGAATGATTAGTTTTAGTATTGTTAGTTTTCAATTTTATGCATTGTACCTACTACCTAGTAGTTTAGTATCATCACGTATATGTGATGATATTATATATATTCTGTGATGAACTAGTGTACACTTAATATATATATATATTATGAATTCCATTTTCTATCTATTTTTGTATACTAATTTGTATCTATCTGTTATCATCCACATATACAAAATGGAAAGCATATACACACACATTGAAACGAAGCATATAAGAACAGAAAACAGAGTACACACATTGAAACAGAGCAATATTATGATTGATGTGAATACATAGTGATCCACGTCGAAACGACTGAACAAAATAAAACACGTCCATGAGACCATGACCAACAGCCCTTGCCTACGGTGGCTCTTGGCTCTGCCTGAACTCGTGCAGGCGTTCGTCCAAGCGCTCGACATGCTCGCCGTACATCTAGAGCGCGATCTCGAGCTCCAAGTTCTATATTTCATCGGAGATCACCAGCTCGAGGATCCGACGACCATGTTCCTCTACTGTGCTCAGGTGGACACCCCGACCAAGGAGACGGTTGAGCCTAGCGAGCAGCGCGTTGGCATCAAGCGGGCCACGGACAAGGCGAATGAGACGACCCATGCGAACGGTGCGGCGGGCGTTCGGTGGAAGTACGGCGCGGCTGACCTCTGGTGCAAGTATGGTGCAGAGGGCCTCTACCCACTCCTGGCGAGGAATGGGTTTACTGATGGGACATGTACTCAGTTGCGATGCCCTGTCGACAGAAGGCAAGCGCCGATGGATCCGCTCTTGCTGTGCGGCGCGCCGCGCCTCTTGATCTACGGCGCACCAACGGTCTCACCGTGCGGCGAGCCATAGCCTATTGGCGCGGACGTGCCTAGCTTGCTCTGCAGCGCGCCATTGATCATGTTGTGCAACGAGTTGCAGCCTCTTGGCGCTGACATGCCTATCTTGATACGCGGAGCTGAAGTGCCATGCACCAAGGGTCTGCTCAACCCTGATGATGACGCGCATCATGACATCGTCCATCGCGTTTCTGGTGAGTGCCTCGGCCTCGAAGGGCTGTGGCGCCTGCTCGTTTCCTCGCCGACGAGGTTGATGGCAGAGGCAGCGCTTTGGTGGGTTGGAATGCTTGGAAAAGGTGGATGTGCTACAGGCTACGCTTGTTGCCTCCGTGTGTCGCGCGCCTCCTAGGTTATGCTCAATATTGCTGGGTGGCGGGAAACCGGTGAGGAAATGGCGGGAAATGGTGGCGTCTTCATAAACGCCATCAATTAATGGAAACTTAGCATAGAAGGAACATTGAGCTAGCACAAGAAGGAGATGATGATCAGATGATCATTTATCCTAGTTAATTATGCATGTAATAGTTTACTTTGGTGTGTGGAAATGTCATGTGTGTACTAGCCACCTATGTAATTGGATGTTTGTCGCGTATTACACACATCTTCTTTATGTGAAACGTTCTGTTCTCTTAGCTCAACACAAATAGTTTATCAGAATGAACTGTATGCCCTCCATTGCACACACCTTGATCTAGCTGAACCGTTTCTATTGTGTCGCCTAATCGAAAATAGTTCATCCAAGTGAACCAGATGCCATATATCGCACACACCTTCACTGGTACAACGATGTGCTATACAAACGGATTTTAACCCCTTTCCACGACGACATTTGGAACCATCGCCAAGTGAGTGTGGGTGATAGGGGGTCCTTCCCACAGGACCCAGAAACCGCCCGGGATATGCCCTCCTGGCACACACGCTCGACAAAATGAGGTCGTGTACGACCGGACAGTGCTCAAATATGGTTATACGTATAGTAATGCTAAAAGAATACAATTATACAGGCGAAATCATTTCCAGTCGTAAGTACATCCCACACAGTCAGTCCTTGCTAAACGTTTCCGTTCGTATAAACATCCCACACAGCCGCTCCAAGGAAAACATTTCCCTTCGCATGTACGACACACACAATTTTCCCCGTTAAGTCGTTTGTGATAGCGTTGCCATTGCACATGATATTAACAATTTTATTGTTTGCGTTATTGAATGCATCACACACGGTGCATAGAAGAAACTGTGTGGCAAAGACTGTCGATCACACATTGTTTTTATGTGGTAAATGTTTGCGCTAGGTGGCCTAATGCAAACAATTTTCAAGAGAATGTCATTTGTGATTGTTCATTGATCCAACATGGTTTATTCATAGAAATTGTGTGTGTTGCCTGAGGTCATCGCCCATGGTGTTTTCTGAATAACCGTTTGCAACAGAAAAACCTAGTTAGCAGGCTAATTGCCCTATTATTAATAATCTGTTTATTAATCTAATTAACATTCATATTAAGCACATAATATATTTCATTTCCATATTAAGGAAGCAAGATTTCATAATTGAAATACATCAGAGTACAACATGATATACCTTCAGCACTTAGCTACCCCATTACACAACTGCACCAGCACCAAGTTTGACATGCAACATCTAGAACCTTCGAAATTAGCATCATAAACGGTACATAGAAAGATGCATCTCATCTGGAAAACTACTGAAGCGGAAGGCGAATATTGAGCCTTCATTCATGTTGAAGGTCTTTGCAACTTTAGGCCAGTGCCTGTAGATGACTGACCGTCCATCCTTCGTCCTCTTCAGGAGGGTGTTGTATGAAAACCTCCCTCGCCTCCTGACCATAGAGGTGGTTTCAGAGGTAATCATCAATGAACTGCTTTGGAAAGGCCTGAAAACAAGGATGTGCATAAATATCTTCTCTATATTGGTAATGGGGCAAAGGAATAACAAAAGGCAAGGTGTAATAGTTAGTACCATCTTCTAGCTAACTGATGTCTTCTTCGTTGTGCAAACAAAGATCTTGTTGTTTTTCGTCCCTAATTTCTTTATCCTAACAATCTTTCTGAGTTTCTTGATTTGATTGATATTCATGGACAAGTCATTTTCCCCTATGCAAAAGGGTCGAGCAGTGGGTCAAAACCTCTGATAGCATGACCTACATGTGCAAGACCAAATTGTTAAAAACCTAAATATTAGAATGGTTCCTGCAATTGCATAATAATGTGCTATTAGACAACGAAGCATGCATGTGCTATCCTCGATTGTAAACCTCAGTGCTTCCCATTGTTTCCCTGCAACACATATAAGGTAGTTAGTCACCAGGTTAAGTAAGGGTTCGCATGCTATCAGTAAAATATGTTGATGAAAAATAAGCACATTGCAGATTCATCAGATTAATTCAAGCCACATGGAAAACCCATTTATCCAAACCAAGCATGATTAAGAAGTAGGAAATATAGCACTTGTATATGTTTCTCATGTATTAAGTGCAGCCAAATTCGATTTATTTCTCACATGCACAACAATACAAAATTCTACCCATGACAATTGGACATCGCATTGCAAAATTGAACCAAGCAGTTAACTAAACACCACAACAAATGAACCAAACATTAACTGAGCACCACATTGCACAATATAACATACTGCTAATAGAAGATCAAACAGTTAACCAAACCAAGCATGCTTAACAACTCAGAAATATAGCAATTTTATTTGTTTCTCATGTATTTAGTACAACCAAATTAGATTTATTCCTCACATGCACAACAATACAAAATTCTACCCACAACAATTGGACATCGCATTACAGAATTGAACCAAGCAGTTAACTAAACACCACAACAAATGAACCAAAGTTGACTAAACACCACGTCGATTTATTTTTCACATGGTATACAATAATAGAATGCACCCTCAACAATTGAACATCACATTGCAGAATTGAACCAAACAGTTAACTAAACACCACAACAAATGAACCAAACGTTAAGTGAGCACCACATTGCACAATGTATAATATACTAGAAAATCAGACAGTTAACCAAACCAAGCATGCTTGACAACTAGGAAATGTAGCTATTGTATTTGTTTCTCATGTATTTTGTAAAGAAAAAAATCAATTTATTTCTCACATGGAAGACAATAGAAAATTGCACCCTGAAGAATTGAACATCACATTTGCATAATGGAACCAAACAGTTAACTGAACATGACAACTAATTAACCAACAGTTAATAAGTGAGCACCACATTGCAGGACATATAGAACATATACACTAGAGCAACAAATTGCATGGTAAAAGTAGATAGCACAATTCACTAGAATTTGTTAAGGAAAGGCAGTATCAAGAAAACTGAACATGGGTCCTTATAGTGAGCTAATAAGACAAGCTACTCCTCATTGTTGGAGATATCGATGACGATTGGCTCCTTGGACATGGAAGAGGGCAATCCCTCTGCATCGTGGGTGCCCTTGTCATAGTGGCGAGTTTCCTGAGCCGCTCCGGGCACCAACCTACTAGCTCTCGAGATGAGGTAAGCACGTGCACGCTAAGAAAACACCTCATAGTCTTCGTCGAAGGCATCGAGGGTGGCCTCTAGAAAACACCACGAACTGTCGTTTAAAGCAGCCAATCATGTCGCGGCATCGGCATGCGAGGCATCGACGGCGAGGTGCTCCTCCAAGATCTGGGGGACGACACGAATGGCAGCCATCACGACCTCATCCACGCGTGCGGCTGCGATTTGCTTCTCCGCTGCCAAATGCTCCTTGAGATCCTGGCTATACTGCATGCACCATGGCTTTGGGCAGTGCTTATTTGGTGGAGGGGTCGGTGATTTGGGTGGAAGGTGTCGCGCCGGCGGTCGGGGCATGTGGGATGTGGAAGGAGGAGGAGGATGGGGGTCGGGTGTGGATTACCTGCCTGGATAGGCAAGGCCGAGAAGCGTGAAGGACGGTCGCCAGCAAGGAGGAAGTGCTACAAGCAAGGAGTGAAGGTTTCAACTTGGAAAGGAAGGCGGAAATAGGGGAAATGCGGCTTTTGTTAAGGGGAGGGGGCAGAGAGGTAGATATTTCGGCGGTAGCCGAAAATTTTGAATCGCTTCAGCGAAAAAACTGGCACGCAAAGTGTCATCTAACGGTGCTCCAGGGTATTTTGTACTGCATCTCACATGGTTGGTGATAATAAACTGTCTGGGATCTACATGATTTTTCATCTTGATTTGAATTACATAATGGGGTCAAAGTGGCAATGGACGTTGTTTGAATTGCTAGAACTTTTATCTGCAGTGAACATGCAACTATATGTGTGTCGTAAAAGAATTGGAATTATTCAGGGTTTGTTTGGACATTTTATACATTAAATTGGTTTCCTAGCCATTTCAGGTGCACAATTCAAAATTAAACTACATGCACATGCTCCGGTGCAACAAGATGGGTTGTAAAATCATATATGTGTCCATGGGTTTATGCTTATGTCCAATGAAGTACATGGGGATGAATTTCAGGGATTGTTTGGACATTTTTATACATTAACTGAGTTTTCTATGCATTCATGTGCATAATTCAAATTTGAACTACATGCACATGCTCCAGTGCATATAAATTGGTTCAAAATTTGAATGTCTGTCCTTGGTTACATGCTTAAGTCCCATGCAAGAAATGAGAATGAATGTCAAACACCATGCCACCGTTGCTCCCGCTAACATTGAGATACACGGTTTTTAAATTCTAGTAAATCGAAAACACATCTGAAATTTATGAAACTTGACATGCTAGCATGGAAAGACATCAACATGCAGTGGTAAAAATATTGTCCCATTTGGGGCAGGTTGGTGTATATAAGCTTCTCACAAGCCATAGCTTCTCACAACAAGCCTCATGGTTATTGTAGGGAATGTTTTACCTTTCTGGACAAAATGATATCCGTTGCCTCTTCTTGATTTCAATTTTTGTTCTAGTGTCAACATAGAAAAACATGAGTGTTGTGTTAATTTTAGGAATTTCTCGAGGCTCGTTTGGACATTTTTATACATTAATTGAGTTTTCTATGCATTTATGTGCATAATTCAAATTTGAAGTACATGCACATGCTCTAATGCATATACATTGGGTGAAAATTCAAATTTGTGTCCTCGGTTGCATGTTTAAGTCCCATGCAAAAAATGGGAATGAATGTCAAACACCCTGCCACCATCACTCGGCCGCAAACATTGAGATACCTGGTTTTTAAATTCTAGTAAATCCAAAATTCTTTTGAAATTCATGAAACTTGGCATGCTATCATGGAGCGGTGTCAACATGTCGTGGTAAAATTTTTGTCCCATTTGGGGCAGATTTGGTTATAAGCTTCTCACAAACCAGAGCTTCTCACAATAAGCCTGATAGTTTCTATAGGGAATGTTTCACCTTTGGGGACGATTCGATATTGGTTGCCTCTTCTTGATTTCAATTTTTTCTCTAGTGTCAACATAGAACAACGGGAGTGTTGTGTTAATTTTTGGAATTTTTCGGGGTTCATTTGGACATTTTTATACATTAACTGGGGTTTCTAGACATTTTATGTGCATAATTCAAATTCGAACTACATGCACATGCTCCAGTGCATATAAATTGGTTGAAAAATCAAATTTGTGTCCTTGGGTGCATGCTTAGGTCCCATGCAAGAAATGGGAATGAATTTCAAACACCAGGGCACTTTTGATTGCCGACAAAATGTTGAGATACTTTGTTTTTAAATTCTAGTAAATCCAAAACTCGTCTGAAATTCATGAAACTTGGGTTGCTATCATGGAGCGGCATCAACAAGCCGTGGTAAAATTTTTGTCCCATTCCGAGCTGGTTTGGGTATAAGCTTCTCACAACAAGCCTCGTGGTTTCGGTAGGGAACGTGCCACCTTTGGGGACGAAACGATATCCGTTGCCTCTTATTGCTTTAAAAAAACTTCTAGTGTCAACATAGAACAACAGGACTGTTGTGTTAAATTTTGGAATTTTTTCGGGGTTGGTCTGGACATTTTTATACATTAACTGGGGTTTCTAGACATTTTATGTGCATAATTCAAATTTGAACTACATGCACATGCTCCAGTGCATATAAATTGGTTGAAAAATCTAATATGTGTCCTTGGGTGCATGCTTAGGTCCCATGCAAGAAATGGGAATGAATTTCAAAGACCCTGCCACCATCACTCGGCTGCAAACATTGAGATACCTGGTTTTTAAATTCTAGCAAATCCAAAACTAGTCTAAAATTCATGAAACTTGGCATGCTATCATGGAGCGGCATCAAACATGCCGTGGTAAAAAATCTGTCCCATTTGGGGTAGGTTTGAGCATAAGCTTCTCACAAACCAGAGCTTCTCACAACAAGCCTGATGGTTTTGGTAGGGAATGTGCCACCATTGGGGACGAAATGATATCCGTGGCCTCTTATTGCTTTCAAAAAGTTTCTAGTGTCAACATAGAAAAACAAGAGTGTTGTGTTAAATTTTGGAATTTTTCGGGGTTCGTTTGGACATTTTTATACATTAACTGGTTTTCTAGGCATTTTATGTGCATAATTCAAATTTGAACTACATGCACATGCTCCAGTGCATATAAATTGGTTGAAAAATCAAATCGGTGTCCTTGGGTGCATGGTTAGGTCCCATGCAAGAAATGGGAATGAATTTCAAACACGGAGGCACTATTGATTGCCAGCAAAACGTTGAGATACTTTGTTTTTAAATTCTAGTAAATCCAAAACTCATCTGAAATTATATGAAACTTGGCATGCTATCATGGAATGGCACCCGGCATGTTGTCGTATTTTTCGTGTCCATTTTGAGGGAAGGCGCACTCGAACAACCAACAAAGGCATTTTGAAAAAATATCTGTCACTTTAATATCTGAAATGTTTGTATATTTCAAATCGTGTGCGTTCTGTTAACCATTCACGTGACACCATGTTTCTTGGTTTTAATGGCTATAGGAGGTGTCGTGCGGACAACTTCTTGACTGAAACGGGAGGCGTGCGAGCGGAGTCCGGTGTGCAGGCTAACCGAGAGGCGTGCAAGTTGTCCTCCAATGCGCTGGCTCACCGGGAAGCGTGCGAGTTGTACGCTGCGTAGGCTCACTGGGAATTGAACCCTTTGACTTCCATGGCCGCCCACCTTCCTCTCCATTAATGGTGCCCGAGCCGCTGTTTAATACAGGCGGCCTTACTGTTCGCCTCCCATTCCCCTCCCTCCGTAGACCTCCACCAACGCCATGGCGCAGAATGATCATCTGCCACTAGTCTTCAAGTTTGGTGAAGTCGACTCTGAGACAGAGGAGATAGAAAATAAGGAGGAATGGGGCCTCATGGAAGTGGCCCTGAACGAGCTGGTCACGGCGGTTGCTGCCCCCGCTCCCGTTAGAGCTCCCATCCCCTGCGCCTACGCCAGCGACCATCCCCGTAGTATTGACGAGTTGGTCGTCAAGCACTATGTAACACCCATGATGCGGCTATATCTCCCACGTGTTGGAGCACGACTTAGAGGCATAACCGCATTGTAGGCATGTCGCGAGAGGGGTAATCTTTACACATCCCATGTACTGAATAAGAAAGAGGTACAGAGTTGGCTTACAATCGCCACTTCACACAATACCTGACTATAGCATTACATCATCCAGATATAATCAAGGTCCGACTACAGAACCAAAATAAAAGAGGACTACCCCTAATGCTGCAGATCCCCAATCGCCCCAACTGGGCTCCACTACTGATCAACTGGAAACGATACAACACAAAGAACGAGATCTTCATCGAGCTCCTCCTCGAGCTCGGTTGCGTCACCTGCACGGTATCATCGGCACCTGCAAGTTGGTTTTGGAAGTAATTTGTGAGTCACGGGGACTCAGCAATCTCACACCCTCGCAATCAAGACTATTTAAGCTTATGGGTAAGGACAAGGTATGAGGTGGAGCTGCAGCAAGCACTAGCATATATGGTGGCTAACTTACGCAAATGAGAGTGAGAAGAGAAAGGCAAGGCACGGTCGTGAGCTAGAAGTGATCAAGAAGTGATCCTAAAACTACTTACATTCAAGCATAACTCCAACACCGTGTTCACTTCCCGGACCCCACCGAGAAGAGACCATCACGGCTACACACGTGGTTGATGCATTTTAATTAAGTTAAGTGTCAAGTTTTCTACAACCGGATATTAACAAATTCCCATCTGCCCATAACCGCGGGCACGGCTTCTGAAAGTTCAAAACCCTGCAGGGGTGTCCCAACTTAGCCCATCACAAGCTCTCACGATCAACGAAGTATATTCCTTCTCCCAGGACGGCCCGGTCAGACTTGGAATCCCGTTTACAAGACATTTCGACAATGGTAAAACTAAACCAGCAAAGTTGCCTGATGCACCGACATCCTGATAGAAGCTGCACATATCTCGTTCTCAGGGCAACACCGGATGAGACATCCTACGAGTAAAACCAACCCTCAAGTTTCCCCGAGGTGGCCCCGCAGTCTACTCAGTTCGGACCAACACTTAGAGAAGCACTGGCCCGGGGGGTTAAATAAAGATGACCCTTGAGTCTGCAGAACCCAAGGGAAGGTGATAGGTTGTTAGTGCAAATGGTAAAACCAAGGTTGGGCCTTGCTGGAGGAGTTTTATTCAAAGCGAACTGTCAAGGGGTTCCCATTATAACCCGACCGCGTAAGGAACACAAAATCAAGGAACATAACACCGATATGACGGAAACTAGGGCGGCAAGAGTGGAACAAAACACCAGGCATAAGGCCGAGCCTTCCACCCTTTACCAAGTATATAGATGCATTAATTAAATAAGAGATATTGTGATATCCCAACATATCCATGTTCCAACATGGAACAAACTCCAATCTTCACCTGCAACTAGCAACGCTATAAGAGGGGGCTAAGCAAAGCGATAACATAGCCAAACAACGGTTTGCTAGGACAAGGTGGGTTAGAGGCCTGGCATGGCAATATGGGAGGCATGATAAAGCAAGTGATAGGTATCGCAGCATAGGCATAGCAATAGAGTGAGCAACTAGCAAGCAAAGATAGAAGTGATTTCGAGGGTATGGTCATCTTGCCTGAGATCCCGCAAGGAAGAAGAACGAGTCCATGAAGAAAACAACCAGACGTAGTCAAATAGATCCTCACCACTCCGGAACGAAACCGAAGCTAACGCGAGAAGCAACCCGGAAAGAAGCAAACAACATAATAAACAACCAACACATAATCATGGCATGATGCACAACCCAGTATGATGCATGTCCGGTTTAATGAGGGCATGGCATGGCAAAGTGCACAAGCAAAACTACAAGTTAAATGGAGCTCAATATGCAACGAGTTGCATATTGACGAAACACCACGGGACTTATTTAGTTCTCTCTCATTTATGTACCCAACAATATTAAATGTTGTTAAACATGGCAAGGGGTGAAACATATGAAAACTACCTATCTAAGCAAGTTTAAATGAGGCCGGAAATAACAAACAACAATTCCGGAAAATCCTCATGTGCATATTTTAGG
The DNA here is from genome assembly GCF_002162155.2 of Triticum dicoccoides. NCBI lineage: Eukaryota > Viridiplantae > Streptophyta > Magnoliopsida > Poales > Poaceae > Triticum > Triticum dicoccoides. Next base: position 353,027,640 of record NC_041392.1, read on the forward strand.
TTTTGGTACTGTTCTGCCCTAAACCATATTTTAGAGTTGTTAAACACGCAAAGTAAAGCCACCATGTTAAACTAGGCATTTTTCTACCCCATTTACATATAAAGATTATTAAAGTTGGAGCTACAGTTATTAAGTTATGAATTAAATCATTTTAGCATGGCATATGGGAAAAATTACACAAACAACATTTTAAACATTTTAAACATGGATGGATATGACATATTATGAAACTACACAAAATTCTAAGTAAGTTTCATATATTAAGTCTTTACATATGCTGCATAGATAATGAGTTATTAAATGCATGAAGTCTAGGGGGTTCTCTGCAAAACTGGCAGCCTCTGGAATAAATAGGAAAATCACAGCGCGCACAAAAAAAACATATGCGGCTGGATTTGGGTGCTGGGCTTCCTCACCACGGGCCAAGCCCAGGCCGTTGGAGCCAGCTGGGCTGCGGGGCTCTTGACTGGGCCTTGGAGGCTGTTGGGCCGCGGCTGGAGATCAACGCGCAGCTTGACCGAGCGAGCTCGGGGAGGCACTGAAAGCGGGCGCGGTCATCTTCTCGTCAGGAAGCAGAGCAGCGGCGGCATTGGATGGGAAGGCAGCAACGGGGTCCGGCAAGGCAGGGGACTCCGGCGGGACGGCAGGGATGGAGCGGATGTGCGGATCCGGCCCTGGGGAGCCGATCTGACTAGAGGCGATGCGTGGAGCGAGTCAGAGATGGAGCTTCAGGTTCAAGCGGCCATGGGGGGAGGCGACGACGCGGACCCGGCGGGAACAGGCCGGAGATGGCAGCGGGGCGACTAACGGGCGCGGGCGAACGGACGGATCCGGCGCGCAGGGTAACAGATCCGGGCTTCAAGGGAACTTCGAACGCCGGTGGAGACAGATCAGCGCGACGGCGAGCTCCTATCCATGGAAACAGAACAGAGAGAGGATTGAGAGAAAGAAACTAGAGGAAGGAGAAGAAGGGAGAGAGGGGTGGGCGCTCATCTTGCTAGCTGGTTCGGTCCATGGCGGCGGCGCCGGACGACGAGGCGAGGAGGAGGAGCACGGGGAGGCTCGGGGCAGGGGCTTGAGGACGGGCGTGCTGCGGGAGGAGGAGGCCAGGAATGAGCCTCCTGCTCGATCTGGAGGCGGGCGCGAGGATGGTTTGAATGGAGGAGGTGGTGGCTGCTGACTGGATGGAGCCGATGGTGGTAGGGCGAGCGCTGGTAGGCCCGGCACTGAAAACGAGGTGGAGCGGTGGTTGCTGCGGGAGGAGATCCTGAGGAGGGAGGCGACCGGGTGGAGCTAGTGGCGGCAGCGCGATAGGACAAGGGGGAGGATTTCTAGGGTTGTTGCCTAGGGGATTGGTTTATATATATAAAGCAAGTGGATTTGTGATAGGGGCATTTGGTCCCTTCGATTTTAATCGGACGGCCAGGAAAAATAGGCTAGGGAGTCCAAATAAGAAAACGGATATATTTTGGAGATGTTTGGGGATGTTCCGGACCCAACGGTGATGACTATCCGGGTCAGGTTCGGGTCAGTTCTGGACACGCATGCGAAGGGGTTTGTGCACTGAGCAAAGAGGGGTGTTCGGACCGTCCGATCGCATCGGACGGCTCTGGACGCGAAGAGGGATAGGCATGGGCCTAGGTGGACTGTGGAGAGCGGGTTGGCCTGAGAGAAGAGGGGAGAGATGCAGCCCGTCACAGTTTCCGAAGACCGAAAACGTCCGACGAAAAGACCGGCTATATTGCCGCTATAGTTATCCGTTGGGGCGTCAAACGGACTCCGAATGCGATGAAACTTGGCAGGCGGCCTACCTACACTATAATAAGACCGCATGCCAACTTTCAACCCATTCCGAGAACATTTTCCGGCCACTTATAAAATAATATTTCAGACGTGCCGCGGGCGCGTGCAAGTGTGTCCGGGCTCAGAACGGATAACGGACGGAACTGGGGAACCCGGACGAATGCAAGTTTCGAAAACATGATGATGCAATGCGGATGATGACATGGCAAGAAGCGACACGCAAGCAAATGACAAGGCAACAACAAGGAATAACTGGAAGACACCTGGCGCAACGGTCTCGGGGTGTCACAGCACTCCACCACTATGAGAGGATCTCGTCCCGAGATCTAGAATGTCACTAGAGGGGAAAACGGAAGAGAAAGAGAAGAGGTAAAACTAAGTTGCTTCTTTGAGAAACGAGTGAAACCAAGGAACCTTGAAAAGTTGAACAACTTCGAGAAAAGAATACAACGGAGATGAACGAATTTGCCAATCTCCGTCAGAAAAGAGGAACGAAGAAGAACAAATTCGGGCAGCACTCCGGTTGAAAAGTGATGCAAGACTAGATAAGGCGAAAAGAACTTGAGCAGAGGACACCACACTCCGGTTAAATGGATAAGCAAGAGAAAGAATATGATCCTCACAACTTGAGATGATGAGTGAAGATAGAAACATCACACTGCCTCTGGAAGAAATGAAAGAATGGAATGGAATGAACGAAGGGAAACAAGATCTTGGGAGAGCACGCTTACAACAAATGCTAGAACAGAGTTGTTGGATTATCAACAACGAAAGGATAAGCTTGATGTGGGCTCAAGGAAAACATCCCAAAACTGAGGTGAAATTTTTCCACTACCGGAAACAATAGATTGGATTGATATGAACAAGGAGACGAGCAACTTATATCACCGGGAGGATAAATGAAGAACTTGGGTCATTTATGAGCACCATAAATGGGAAGGCTTTAGGTGAAATATAACCCAAGATATCTCCAACGAGGAGATTGATGGATTTTAAAACTACCTCATTCTTAACAACATGTGAATTATGAAACATGAACTCAAATTATCAAGAATGACATAATACCACCTCCAATGATACGGTAGAAAGAATTGCACTCCGGATTGCAAGATGGAGAATGCTTGAGCTCCTCTGAAAAGAATCTTGATGAACACTTCGAGAAGGAATTAAATCCTTGGTGAACCATCATGTAGAACCTCCATGAAGAACTCCGGTAACAAAAGGATGATCAAATGGAAGGAAAGAGAGGTTCAAAACACAAGGTGAAGCCTTGCAATGATTTAGATGAATCTCCCTGGTGATATAATTGTGAGAGCTTGGAACTCTTGGAAAAGAAAAGATAAGCCTCTCGAACCGAGAATGTGATATGATGAACCTCCGGAATAAGGAATTGAATTCACTCGATGAAACAAGAATAAGAATTACATTATGCTTATCCTTCACCAATTAAATTGATGACAAACAATGGATTTGACACACTACTTATTCTCGTAGAAAGGATTAAACGAGATATAGCGCAAACTTGGGAAGGTCTTCAGCGAACCACCGGTAGGATTGAAACAACGAATGAATTGATATAATAACAAAGGAAGAGAAATCTTGAACGAACCACCGGTAAGAATTGAAAATGAATGAAGAAAAGATAAAAAAATACTAGGAAGAATTTGCAAATGAACGAAGATGCTTGAGAGAATTTAGATACAAGTGAAACGAATAGATCACGAACTGATTAGAGTATATTTAAATGATGCACCTGTAAGATTTGGAGGATGAGAGCTGAAAGCTAGAATGAATAATCCCGAAATGATGGCCTCCAAAGAATCAGACTGAAAAGACTCCTGGATTGCTCCGGAAGGATGAAAATAATTCTCACAATCGAAACAATTATGAGAGTATGGCATCAAGCTAGAATCACGAATCTTTGAAAGAACGGATATGATTGCAGAGAAAACTCTTCTTCGGTCTTCAAATGTTGATGATGACGAGAAACACGACCATGAATTATTGAGATACTCCGAGGTGGCGAATAGAAAGGTTGAGCCAAAGGTGAAAAGAATTTGAGAGATCTCAGAGAAAGATAGATGACTGATGACAGATCATACTTACGTCATACTTTGAAAAGAATTTTAAAAATAACTCCGAAAAGAATTAGAAGAGTCAGGTAAGATCCTGGAAAAAGACCTGTGGGTTAGGGCCCACTCAAGAGAAACACCGTCGAAATGATTTAAAGAGATAGATTGCACCGATTGAATTAAAAGACTTGAATGAGATAACATCCTCGAAAGAGCTTGAATGAATGTAGAGTGAAAACACGAATCCTCGAGATATCTTGAGCTCTCCGGAACAATAGAATAGCGAGCGAGGAATGATTAAGAGGTGCACCGTCATGAGAAAGCATTTTAAACAAGGAAAAGGAATATGATTGACAAAGCTTGAATTGAATTCACCAGAGAAGAAAAAGAATTAAGAATGATGAACTTGAAGTTTCTGAGCATCTCCACGAGAAATCACCGGTTAAGAACATTGAAGGAAAGGAAAGAAGAAAGTTCACATGATTCAAATGAATACTTGATTAAGGTATTTGAGTCCTTGAAGAAAAAGGGTGGGAGGGCGGGAAAAACAAAGACAACTTGGGACGGATGAAACAAACACCGTTGAGAAGACTTGAGTTGATCTTGCGGATGTTGAAAAAAAAATGATCATATCCACTTGAAGAGAAAACACACCGGTTGAAAAAGGATTAACATGACAATCTTGATTATCATGAAGGATTAGTATTCACATAGAAATATGAGAATACTGCTTAGGAAAGGTATGGAAACACATTTGACATTGAAGCAACTCGAATACCACAACTAAAAACAAAACAAAGGATTGGCTTGCAGGATAAGCCGGAACAAACATATGATAGAGATTTTGTCCTAAGTTTTTGTGGTGGGGCCCACACGGGCTCGATCGTACAGCACCATCATGTACAAGGCAGTGCACATGACATACGAAGCGTCCCCGAGTCAGCATAGCCAAGGACTCTTTAAGACACCCAAGACCACTGTAAAACCAACCGTGGATAGGCGGACCACTAGACGTTGAACCCCAATTTCATATCATACATCTGTCAGAAAGATATCCTAGGAGCTACTTGAATTCCCACTTATAAACTCCCAAAACTTTCTGGTTATGCAATCAGGTGTTGGGGATATAGGGGAAGCATAATATCTCACCCAAAACTAACAAATCCTACATCCAGCTGTATCCATCCTTCAAGACATAACCAAGAAACCTTCGGCAATCATTTACCTCAACCTTTGAAAAGCATCCGTTATACGAGTTATGGCAATACTCCCGAACTCCCGCCCCACTACTAGGTGGCGTCGAGGTTATCTCACCAACAACTGCATAAAAGAGATTTTCGATGTCGGCGAAACTCAGGTATTCCAGAACTGCAACGATAAAATTGTGACGACAACAACTCGGAGCTCAACTCTCCGGGACACTCCCATAACCCCTAAATGTCAGGAGGCACCAAGAACAATGTTCTCGTCACAAAACCATCGGAACGATTCCAAGATACCCGCGTGATCCTAATTTTTTTAGTGAAATTTGAGAAGAGAAGAGTCAAAACTCTACGTCAGGATGCCTCACCAGAGCGACGAAGGGACTGAGGAGTAAAAATAATCCTACTCTCCGATATATATATATATATATATAATCCTAAATGACTCAAAACATTTTTCTAGACTCAACAACGCCAACGATTCGATCAAGCAGGGGGCTCCTAAGTCGGGGAAGGCTCTCATACCAACTTGTAACACCCACGATGCGGCTATATCTCCCACGTGTCGGAGCACGACTTAGAGGCATAACCGCATTGTAGGCATGTCGCAAGAGGGGTAATCTTTACACATCCCATGTACTGAATAAGAAAGAGGTACAGAGTTGGCTTACAATCGCCACTTCACACAATACTTGGCTATAGCATTACATCATCCAGATACAATCAAGGTAAGACTATGGAACCAAAATAAAAGAGGACTACCCCTAATGCAATAGGTCCCCGATCGCCCCAACTAGGCTCCACTACTGATGAACTGGAAATGATACAACACAAAGAACGAGATCTTCATCGAGCTCCTCCTCGAGGTCAGTTGCGTTACCTGCATGGTATCATCGGCACCAGCAAGCTGGTTTTGGAAGTAATCTGTGAGTCACGGGGACTCAGCAATCTCACACCCTCGCGATCAAGACTATTTAAGCTCATGGGTAAGGAAAAGGTATGAGGTGGAGCTACAACAAGCACTAGCATATATGGTGGCTAACTTATGCAAATGAGAGCGAGAAGAGAAAGGCAAGGCACGATCGTGAGCTAGAAGTGATCAAGAAGTGATCCAGAAACTACTTACGTTCAAGCATAACTCCAACACCGTGTTCACTTCCCGGACCCTGCCGAGAAGAGACCATCACGGCTACACACGCGGTTGATGCATTTTAATTAAGTTAAGTGTCAAGTTTTCTACAATCAGACATTAACAAATTCCCATCCGCCCATAACCGCGGGCATGGCTTTCGAAAGTTCAAAACCCTGCAGGGGTGTCCCAACTTAGCCCATCACAAGCTCTCACGGTCAACGAAGGATATTCCTTCTCCCAGGACGGCCCGATCAGACTCGGAATCCCGGTTACAAGACATTTCGACAATGGTAAAACTAAACCAGCAAAGTCGCCTGATGCGCCGACATCCTGATAGAAGCTGCACATATCTCGTTCTCAGGGCAACACTGGATGAGACATCCTACGAGTAAAACCAACCCTCAAGTTTCCCCGAGGTGGCCCCGCAGTCTACTCAGTTCGGACCAACACTTAGAGAAGCACTGGCCCGGGGGGTTAAATAAAGATGACCCTTGAGTCTGCAGAACCCAAGGGAAGGTGATAGGTTGTTAGTGCAAATGGTAAAACCAAGGTTGGGCCTTGCTGGAGGAGTTTTATTCAAAGCGAACTGTCAAGGGGTTCCCATTATAACCCGACCGCGTAAGGAACACAAAATCAAGGAACATAACACCGGTATGACGGAAACTAGGGCGGCAAGAGTGGAACAAAACACCAGGCATAAGGCCGAGCCTTCCACCCTTTACCAAGTATGTAGATGCATTAATTAAATAAGAGATATTGTGATATCCCAACATATCCATGTTCCAACATGGAACAAACTCCAATCTTCACCTGCAACTAGCAACGCTATAAGAGGGGGCTGAGCAAAGCGATAACATAGCCAAACAACGGTTTGCTAGGACAAGGTGGGTTAGAGGCTTGGCATGGCAATATGGGAGGCATGATAAAGCAAGTGATAGGTATCGCAGCATAGGCATAGCAATAGAGTGACCAACTAGCAAGCAAAGATAGAAGTGATTTCGAGGGTATGGTCATCTTGCCTGAGATCCCGCAAGGAAGAAGAATGAGTCCATGAAGAAAACAACCGGACGTAGTCGAACGGTTCCTCACCACTCCGGAACGAAACCGAAGCTAACGCGAGAAGCAACCCGGAAAGAAGCAAACAACATAATAAACAACCAACACATAATCATGGCATGATGCCCAACCCAGTATGATACATGTCCGGTTTAATGAGGGCATTGCATGGCAAAGTGCACAAGCAAAACTACAAGTTAAGTGGAACTCAATATTCAATGAGTTGCATATTGACGAAACACCACGGGACTTATTTAGTACTCTCTCGTTTATGTACCCAACAATATTAAATGTTGTTAGACATGGCAAGGGGTGAAACATATGAAAACTACCTATCTAGGCAAGTTTAAATGAGGCCGGAAATAACAAACAACAATTCTGGAAAATCCTCACGTGCATATTTTATGCTTTGGTACTGTTCTGCCCTAAACCATATTTTAGAGTTGTTAAACATGCAAAGTAAAGCCACCATGTTAAACTAGGCATTTTTCTACCCCATTTACATATAAAGATTATTAAATTTGGAGCTACGGTTATTAAGTTATGAATTAAATCATTTTAGCATGGCATATGGGCAAAATTACACAAACAACATTTTAAACATTTTAAACATGGACGGATATGACATATTATGAAACTACACAAAAATCTAAGAAAGTTTCATATATTAAGTCTTTACATATGCTGCATAGATTATGAGTTATTAAATGCATGAAGTCTAGGGGGTTCTCTGCAAAACTGGCAGACTCTGGAATAAATAGGAAATCACAGCGCGCACACAAAAAACATATGCGGCTGGATCTGGGTGTTGAGCTTCCTCACCACGGGCCAAGCCCAGGCCGTTGGAGCCAGCTGGGCCGCGGGGCTCTTGACTGGGCGTTGGAGGCTGCTGGGCCGCGGCTGGAGATCAACGCGCAGCTTAACCGAGCGAGCTCGGGGAGGCACTGAAAGTGAGCGCGGTCATCTTCTCGTGAGGAAGCAGAGCAACGGCGGCGTTGGATGGGAAGGCAGCAGCGGGGTCCGGCGAGGCAGGGGACTCCGGCGGGATGACAGGGATGGAGCGGACGTGCGGATCCGGCCCTGGGGAGCCGATCTGACTAGAGGCGAGGCGTGGAGCGAGGCAGAGATGGAGCTTTAGGTTCAGGCGGCCATGGTGGGGACGCGACGACGTGGACCCGGCGGGGACAGGCCGGAGATGGCAGCGGGGCGACGGACGGGCGCAGGAGAATAGACCGATCTGGCGCGCAGGGTACCAGATCCGGGCTTCAAGGGAACTTTGAACGCCGGTGGAGACAGATCAGCGCGACGGCGAGCTCCTGTCCATGGCAACAGAACAGAGAGATGATTGAGAGAAAGAAACTAGAGGAATGAGAACAAGCGAGAGAGGGGTGGGCGCTCATCTTGCTAGCTGGTTCGGTCCCTGGCGACGGCGTCGGACGACGAGGCGAGGAGGAGGAGCACGGGGAGGCTCGGGGCAGGGGCTTGAGGACGGGCGTGCTGCGGGAGGAGGAGGCCGGGAATGATCCTCCTGCTCGAACTGGAGGCGGGCGCGAGGATGGTTCGAATGGAGGAGGTGGTGGCTGCTGGCTGGATGGAGCCGATGGTGGTAGGGGGAGCGCTGGTTGGCCCGGCACTGAAAACGAGGTGGAGCGGCGGTTGCTGCGGGAGGAGATCCCGAGAAGGGAGGCGACCTGGTGGATCTAGTGGCGGCGGCGCGATAGGACAAGGGGGAGGATTTCTAGGGTTGCTGCCTAGGGGATTGGTCTATATATATAAAGCAAGTTGATTTGTGATAGTGGCATTTGGTCCCTTCGATTTAAATCGGACGGTCAGGAAAAATAGGCTAGGGAGTCCAAATAAGAAAACTGTTATATTTTGTAGATGTTTTGGGATGTTCCGTACCCAACGGTGATGACTATCCGGGTCGGGTTCCGGACAGTTTCGGACACGCACGCGAAGGGGTTTGTGCACTGAGCAAAGAGGGGTTTTCGGACCGTGCGATCACATCGGACGGCTCCGGATGCGAAGAGGGATAGGCATGAGCCTAGGTGGACTGTGGAGAGCGGGTTGGCCTGAGAGAAGAGGGGAGAGATGCAGCCCGGCACAGTTTCCGGAGACCGAAAATGTCCGACGAAAATACCGGCTATACTGTCGCTATAGTTATCCGTTGGGGCGTCAAACGGACACCGAATGCGATGAAACTTGGCAGGCGGCCTACCTACACTATAATAAGACCGCACGCCAACTTTCAACCCATTCCGACAACATTTTCTGGCCACTTATAAAATAATATTTCGGACTTGCCGCGGGCGCGTGTGTAGCGACCAGACCTCAAACGGTCCAATCTCTGTGCTCCGGTGTCATCCCTGGATCAGTAATGCTGACACCACTCAATACTTGAAGGATTTATAATAGAGTAGCAATCACACACTTATTACATCGAGTGTCTCAAAAGAGAACTTATTACAATAAATATGGCTTAAGGCCATCTAATAATGATAACAGCGGAAGGCTTGGAAGATAAGTGAGTCCATCAACTCCAACGGCATCACTGAGTATAGAACCACAACCTAAAAGCACCTTACTCGTTGTCTGAAAAGTTTGTAACATGAACGTTGCAGCCCGAAACGGGTCAGCACATGGAATATGCTGGCAATGTAACACATAGAGGGCAATGAAAGGGTAAAACTATACTACATGTATATTTGGCTGGTGGAAAGCTCTATTGTTACAGTTTTGCGTAAAGCCAATTTTTCCCTACTGCAAAGGAATACATTCTAATTAACTATCATGGTGGTTGTTGAACATTGAGAATGGTTGACAGCATTCTCAATCCCAATTAAGTAACATCATTAAAACCCAACAAAATTAATTAGAGTAACATGATGAGATTCACATGATAATCCAAGTACTAGATACTCGAGATGTCCATAACCAGGGACACGGCTAGATGTGACCGTAGTTCAATACGATCACTATTGGTCACACGTTTTGAGTACTAAGATTTTCAAATTCAGGAAAATAATTTCTCTTGACAGCATCAAGATCCTCAAGCCATGAAACATAATGACTTGTCTCCTCGCAGTTTAGTTCAGCCCTGGGACAATGGACGGTCCTGTCTACCAAGCGTCGGACATGTTTGCTTGAATGGAAATAAGTTGTCAATAGAAATTAGTTGTCAACTATTTTTAAATAAACAATATGGAAGACATAAATATGGTTGAGAAACTCACATAATGGTAGAACTGGAGGCGTCTGCACATCAACCCAGATGTCTTCATGTAGCGTCCAGACCTCAAACAGTCTGATCTCTGTGCTTCAGTGTCATCCCTGGATCAGTAATGCTGACATGCACAGTACTTGAGGATTCATAACAGAGTATCAATCACACACTTATTACATCGAATGTCTCAAAAGAGAACAAAACAATAAATATGGCTTAAGGCCATCTAAATCGATTACAGCGGAAGGCTTGGAAGATAAAGTGAGTCCATCAACTCCAACGGCATCACTGAGTGAAAGACAACGACCTATGGCTCCTTACTCATCGTCTGAAAAGTCTGCAACATAAACGTTGCAGCCCGAAATGGGTCAGCACGTGGAATATGCTAGCAAGGTAACACAAGAGAATAATGAACAAAATAAATGCTATCACTACATGCATATTTGGCTGGTGGAGGTTGTATGGTTAATATGTTTTTGCGAAAAGCCAATTTTTTCCTACAACAAAGGAATAAATATTATTTAACTATCATGGTAGTTGTTAAACATTGAGAAGGTTCCTCCAACTCAATCCCAATTAAACATCATCATTAAACCCAATCAACTTAAATTAAGAGTGATGAGATCAATCATGATAAATCAAGGACTAGATACTCAAGATGTCCATGACTGGGGACACGGCTAACCATGATTATTTTATACACTCTGCAGAGGTTTGCACACTTTTCCCTACAAGACTCAAATACATCCATGGTCGGAGATTCGAGACACAGTCTTTCTAAAGCATTAACTCTCTACTCTAGGTAGACTATACCACCTACAACCCACTACATCTGCTAGTCTACCTCTTCAAGAGCTTCACGCAACTTACTCAACTATGCTAGAGCCCATAATAGCTTGTGGCTGCACACGGAAGTTTCTAGCATAGATAATCTTATGATCCCTTTGAGCCTGGGTGGTGGGCCGTAGGATGATCACATGGGTCCTCCGGGATATCCTAGGACAACGCTGGGTACTCCAGGTGTCCACAAGCAATCCACCCAGATGTGTATTCAAGTTGCCACCTTAAGTTGAACCATTAATTAACAAGCTCACATCTATCATGAATACTCTCAAACCCAATCCACGTCTACGAGCATAGCATAGCAAATATAAGCAACGTAGAAGTAACTCCCATAGGTTTGATAATAAACAGGTGCATAGGTACTACCTCATCTACTTCCCAAAACCCACAATTTAATCAGATCCTAATCATGCAAGTGTTTGGGGATTGAATCTAATGCAATAAAACTGGGTAGTAAAGAAGTATGATCAAAGTGTTACTTGCCTTGCTGATGATCCGCAAAACCTAGAGACTCATAGTAGCACGCTTCGCACTCTGGGTACTCTATCACAAACAAACAGGCATACAATAAGCACTCAACTAGAAGCACGGGTAAAACTCAAATAAGAAGATCTAACCAGAAAGTTAAACTTAAGAACTCCGGTTTGCAAAAACAATCAAATCGAACAAAGCAACGAAACACAAACTACGAAAGAAACAAGATCCGATCACTAATCTGAACTAAAAGTCAAATTTTCCTATTTCAAAATCTTGTTCAAGTTGGTGAAACAGAAAGAGGGCTTCGAGACGAAGATCTAGGCGCTTGAATCGTCTGATTCCGACTAACGAGCGAGAAGTTAAACTAAAACAAAAATGGGATCAGAAATCGCGATAAAAAATAATCGCGAAAAATCCGAGAAAAAGAAAAACTGACGAACAGGCTAACGAACGAACGTTCGCTATCTGTGGCTAACGGGCGAAAACCGTTCGTTAAAACGAACGTACCGACGAACATCCGCTATTTAACTGAACCAAAAAATAACCGATCTAAACCGATTTAAAATAAAAAAACCGAAACTAGGGTTTATATAAAAACCGGTCGGTTTCTAAAAAAACGGCGGCGTCTACCTCGGGTCCGGTAGGGTCCGGTGGCGGCGGCTCCGGCGGCGGGGCAAGGCGGCGCCGGCAAGGCGAGGCGGCGGTGCGGCAGCGGCGGGGCAAGGCGGCGGCGCGCTAGGGTTCGGCGGGGCGGAGCGGTGGGCTGTGGGGCTCGGCTCCTCGGGCTTTAAAGGCCGGGCGGGCGGAGTCCCGGTCGGTTACGGCCCAGAGTCGGTTTCCCTTTTTTTTAAAAATATGCCGACATGCAGAAAAAGAAAGAAAGGAATACTAAACGGACTCCAAAAATCCTAAAATAAAATTTCCCCATCCTCTAAAAATCTAACGGACAAGGTGAACATTTATTTGGGCCTAAAATGCAATTTTGAAAAACGCATATTTTTCCTAATTTCAAATAAAATAGCAATAAAACTTTGAATAAAATCCTATTTGATTTTAATATTAAATCTCCAATATTTCTTTATTTTGGGAAGTCATTTTATCCCCTCTCTTTATTTTCATAAAATAAATATATGAAGAGAAAATAATTAAAATCAAACGATCCTCTTTTCATGATTTAAGAGAACTCAAATATGAAAAATAACGAAATCCCCAACTCTCTCCGTGGATCCTTGAGTTGCGTAGAATTTCTAGGATCAAACAAAAATGCAATAAAATATGATATGCAATGATGATCTAATGCATAACATTCCAAATTGAAAATTTGGGATGTTACAAACCTACCCCCCTTAAGATGAATCTCGCCCTCGAGATTCGGGTTGGCTAGAAAATAGGTAAGGGTCATCCTTCCATAGGTCCTCCTCTCATTCCCAGGTGGCTTCATCCTCAATATGGTGGCTCCACTGAACCTTACAGAACTTGATAACCTTACTGCGTGTGACTCGGCTGGCAAAATCAAGAATCTTGACTGGTTTCTCCTCGTAGGTCAAGTCGCTATCCAACTGAATCGCTTCTAGTGGCACTGATAGAGGCTAAGGTGTCCCGATGTTTCGATGAGATGGTGGCTATCGTTTTCTGTGGGAGTCGACCTTGACGATCCGACTACGAACGTGCGAGACGTCGCGCCTTAGCAATCGCTAAACCAACTTCCGAGGGTTATTGACCACGCCGGAGCACGATCAACCTGACCACGAGGGTCTGTTTCCTGCGAGCAAACGAAGAACAAGCAAGAAACTGAGATTCCAATCGGGATATTGCGAGTATAAGATGAAAGCTTTATTGATCAAGGTGGGGTTCTGTGACGTCTTGGTCTGGTGGTTGGACACAAACAAAGTACGCGAAGTTGCAGCTATGGCGAACTTTAAATCTAAACAAAACCCAAAGTCCAAACGACGCCCTAAGGGCTGTATATATGGAGGAAGAGGGGGGAATTTCGTGGCCCTTGAGGGTGGGGTCCGAAACCAACCCTAACTCTAATTTCCCCACACATACGGACTCTAAAAATAGCCTATACTTAAGTATTTCGAAATTACATGGGCTTGGCCCATTAATAAGGTGACGCAGCACCTAGAATAGCCTAGGGACGAATATTATGAAGTGGCATCTTGTATATTTCGTCCAAGGCTTCATGCACTCCTTATGGCGGCTTCAAAGTCCTGAAATCATCACTTGTAACTCCGTTCTTGATCCCCTTGCGCATGCCATCAACTCCATGCGTGTTCTTGCTCCAATGTTTATCCTTCTCCAAGCTAGGCCCTTCATTTGTAAGCAAAACTCCAATTTAGGCAGCATCATAATCTCATGAACATTAGAATCATTACCAAGAAACGAAAGTACCTGGTAATTTAATTGGCATGCGCGAGCTCTAGTAATTGGTCCAGTATATGTAACAGTAGGGGCTGTGGGTGTAACAATGGTATTGATGTCCTCATCATCCTCCCCTTCTTGAAATGAAGTCGTCCTCGATGGAAGCGCATCTTCCTCACCCAAATAAGGCTTCAAATCTGCAATGTTAAAAGTGGGACTAACCCCAAAATCTACAGGTAGCTCAAGTTTATATGCATTATCATTTATTTTCTCTAACACCTTAAAAGGACCATCAGCACGTGGCATTAGCTTTGATTTGCGCAGATTAGGAAATCTATCTTTACGCAAACGTAACCAAACAAGATCTCCAGGCGCAAACACAACATGTTTTCTACCCTTATCTCCAGCAAGTTTATATTTAGCATTCATACGCTCAATGTTTTCCTTAGTTAACTCATGCATTTTTAAAATCAATTCAGAACGTTCTTTAGCATCAAAATTAACCTTCTCTGAAGATGGAAGAGGCAACAAATCAATAGGTGCACGAGGTAGGAAACCATACACAATTTCAAAAGGGCACATCTTAGTAGTAGAATGCAATGAATGATTATAAGCAAATTCAATATGAGGCAAGAATTCTTCCCACATTTTCTTGTTATTCTTCAAAACAGCCCTAAGCATAGTAGACAATGTTCTATTGACTACTTCAGTTTGTCCATCAGTTTGGGGGTGACAAGTAGTACTAAAAATCAGCTTAGTCCCCAACTTAGCCCATAAACATCTCCAAAAGTGGCTAAGAAATTTAGTTTCACGATCTGAAACAATAGTATTTGGCACACCATGTAAGCGAATAATTTCACGAAAGAACAAATCAGCAACATTAACAGCATCATCGCTTTTACGACATGGTATAAAGTGTGCCATTTTCGAGAACCTATCCACGACAACAAATATGCTATCCCTCCCCTTCTTTGTTCGAGGTAAACCTAAAACAAAGTCCATAGATATATCCTCCCAAGTAACACTAGGTACAGGCAAAGGCATATATAAACCATGAGGATTGAGTCGTGACTTAGCTCTTTGACATGTAGTGCAGCGAGCAACAAAAGTCTCAACATCCTGTCTCATCTTTGGCCAAAAGAAATGTGTAGCAAGTATATCCTCCGTCTTCTTGACGCCAAAGTGTCCCATTAATCCTCCTCCATGCGCCTCCTGCAACAACAAAAGACGAACGTAGCTAGCTGGTATGCATAGCTTGTTAGCACGAAACACAAATCCATCGTTAAGAACGAACTTGTTCCAAGTTCTCCCTTCCTTACAATTTTGCAATACATCTTTAAATTCAGCATCATGAACATATTGATCTTTGATGGTCTCCAAACCAAATATTTTAAAGTCAAGTTGTGAAAGCATAGTATAACGACGAGACAAGGCATCAGCAATAACATTTTCTTTACCCTTCTTGTGTTTAATGACATAAGGGAAAGTCTCAATGAATTCAACCCATTTAGCATGTCTACGGTTCAGTTTTGCTTGACTTTTAATGTGTTTCAAAGATTCATGATCAGAATGTATAACAAATTCCTTGGGCCATAAATAATGTTGCCATGTTTCTAAGGTCCGAACAAGAGCATATAATTCTTTATCATAAGTAGAATAGTTCAGACTAGGCCCACTCAATTTTTCAGAAAAGTATGCAACAGGTTTTCCATCTTGTAATAACACACCTCCTAATCCAATTCCACTAGCATCACATTCAAGCTCAAAAGTCTTATTGAAATTAGGAAGTTGGAGTAAAGGAGCATGTGTCAACTTATCTTTCAATACCATGAAGGCTTCTTCCTGTGCGGTACCCCAAACAAAAGGCACATCCTTCTTTGTAAGCTCGTTGAGAGGTGCAGCAATGGTGCTGAAATCTCTCACAAAACGCCTATAGAAACCAGCGAGGCCAAGGAAACTCCTCACTTGTGTGACCGCTTTGGGCTGCAGCCAACTCTCAATAGCTTCAATCTTGGCTTTATCAACTTCAATTCCCTATGGAGTAACAACATAGCCAAGAAAAGATACTCGGTCGGTGCAAAAGGTGAACTTTCCAAGGTTTCCAAACAAACGTGCATCACGTAGAGCAATAAAAACAGCACGTAAATGTTCCAAATGTTCCTCCAAAGATTTGCTATAAATCAATATGTCATCAAAGTAAACTACCACAAATCGTCCAATGAAAGCATGTAAAACTTCGTTCATTAACCTCATGAAAGTACTAGGTGCATTAGTTAACCCAAAAGGCATGACTAACCACTCATATAATCCAAACTTAGTTTTAAATGTTGTTTTCCATTCATCACCCAATTTCATACGAATTTGATGGTATCCACTACGCAAATCAACTTTGGAGAATATTGTAGAGCCACTCAATTCATCAAGCATATCATCTAGCCTAGGAATAGGATGACGATAACGAATAGTAATATTATTAACGCCTCTACAATCAACGCACATACGCGACGTACCATCCTTCTTCGGCACTAAAATGATAGGAACAGCACAAGGACTAAGGGATTCGCGTATATAACCTTTGTCGAGCAGTTCTTGTACTTGACGCATAATCTCCTTCGTCTCCTCTGGATTGGTACGGTATGGTGCACGGTTGGGTAGCGAAGCACCAGGAATTAAGTCAATTTGATGCTCAATCCCTCGAATAGGTGGTAATCCCGGTGGCACATCTTGTGTAAAGACGTCAGCGAACTCCTGCAAAATGTTAGTGACAGCAGGGGGCAAAGAGGAAGGCACGTCCTCGAATGAAAATAATGCCTCTTTGCACACAAAAGCATAGCAAACAGATTTGCTAAAATCTAGCTCATCAATATCAGATTTGGTGGCAAGTAAACATGCACTTTTCAATTTAATTTTAGAAACCACAGTAGATGGTTTATTATTAGGCTTAATTTGGTGCTCAAATTCTTTTGCTGATTTTCACTCTTATTTGTCTCCTGTTTTGCTTTATTAGCTCTATTAATATCATCTTTCAAAATGGAATCAGGAGTCATAGGAAGCAAAGTAATATTTTTATCGTTATGAACAAGAGTATACTGATTGTTTCTACCATGGTGTACAGAATTTTTATCAAATTGCCATGGTCTACCAAGTAATAAGGAACATGCTTGCATAGGTACCACATCACAATCAACATAATCAGCATATGTAGATATACTAAAATGCACACGAACAGTACGTATTACCTTAACCTTGCCGCTGTTGTTGAACCATTGGATGTAGTAAGGATGTGGATGTGGTCTTGTGGTGAGAGATAGCTTCTCCACCATCTCCATGCTAGCCAAGTTATTGCAGCTCCCTCCATCTATGATCACGCGAACAGAACGTTCCTTCACAACTCCCTTTGTATGGAACAAATTATGCCTCTGATTTTGCTCAGCTTGTGTAACCTGGACACTCAAAACACGTTGAGCAACTAAACATTCATACCTGTCAGCATCTTCAGGAGCCATGTATTGCGTCTCATGATCAGAATCGTCTCCACCGTGTTCTTCACGTGTAATAAGAGCCAAAGTCTCCTCATCATAGTCACTAGCGGACTCATACCCACCATCCTCGGTAACAATCATCACACACTTAGAGCGGCATTCTCTCGCATAATGACCTCCACCCTTGCAACATCGACAAATAATATCATGTGTTTGCCATGTTGATGCCATGGATGAAGAAGAGCTCTTTGCAGGCCCAGAAGGTGTGCTCTTGGCAGATAGTGGTGATTGTGCCTGCTTTATTGTATCACGGTTGGAGGTGGCAGCCGACGGAGGCGCCGGTGTAGCAGAACGTGTGGAAGTAGATGATGCACGTGGTGTCCATGATGAAGGTCGACCTACAGAAAAGTTAGTCCGCGCTAATGCCTGTCGATCCTGCACTTCACGTTCAGCTTTACAAGCAAGATGGAATAAACGAGTGATATTAGTATACTCCTTATACTCTAGAATCGTCTGAATCTCTCTATTTAATCCACCCATAAAACGTGCAAGCATAGCTTCATTCTCCTCAACAATACCACATCTAATCATGCCAGTTTGTAATTCCTGATAATATTCTTCTACAGAATTTTTTCCCTGTCTTAAGCACTGCAATTTTTGAAGTAATTCACGTTGATAATATGGTGGAACCCAATGAGTACGCATAGCAGTTTTCAAAGCAGCCCAAGTAGCCGGAATAGGATATAATCTACAATGCTCAGACCACCAAACACATGCAAAACTAGTGAATGCACAAACAGCAGTAGGAACACGTCTCTCCTCGGGATATTGTAAACATGTAAATCGTTGTTCAGTTTCTAACTCCCAAGTAAGATATATATCAGGAACATATCTACCCTCAAATGGTGGAATATTCAATTTTAGTTTAGGGAGATGGTCATGATCTCGTACCTGAGGGTGAGCCCTACCATTGCCATTATTTGCATGTGGATGACCTGGTGGTTGCTGTGCTGGTGGTGGCACGTAGTTCTGATTTTGATCAACCTCATCCTCATAATCTCCCACATAATCATCCTCCTCCACATCAGCAGTAGGAGCCACAGAAGTATCAACAGCAGCACCAGAAGTTTGGCCCGACTGAAGAGGGACACGGCTCGCTCGGCGGAGGGCTGTTTCCCGACGTGGAGGTAGTCGATGTTGTTGTTGTTGTTGCAGAGGTGCGGCAGGAGCAACCGGTGGTGGTGGTGGAAAACGCGAAAGCAATTCAGCAAACTTGTTATCGAGCTTTATTTCAAAGGTCTTCTCCATGCCATCTATCTTCTCCATGGCCTCTTCAAATCTGTTTATCACATCTTGCACCTGTCCACTCATCATTTGTTGAAACGTATCATGAAGCTCCTTGTTCGTCAAGTTCTCCCAGTCAGTCTCGTCGGCTTGTGAACCTGGCATGGTTAGCAGCAATAGAAACACACAAGAATATGATCCTACAGACTACTAACAAGTGGTGGTGGTGGCGGGTGTCACAAATCCGTCAAGCAAATCTCAAATTCTTACCAGTTCTTACCCAGCAGCAGGCGGTGATCGGCAACCGTTGTAGTCAAAACTCTCAAAAGCTTGGATAGAGTGATTGCCAGGGAGAGTCAAACGCACGACGTAGATGTATGTGGAGCTGGGAAGGCTTATAGTATGGTAGCAGAAAGGGTCGGCAATAATCAATTCAGAGATGCAAAGTTGAATAAATGCTCAACGACGGTACTGTGCTGGTCCTAGGCTAGACCGTGCTAGAGACGCGAGCCTAGAACACTAACAAAATCATGGCGCTGCACGTAAATAAGGGAAAAGCACACTCTGGAACTCTTTTTTTTCGCTCTTTTTTTTGCGCTCCTTTTTTTTGCGCTCCTCTTTTTTTTGCGAAAAATCACTATAATGGCGAGTGTCTCAAAACTCTTCCCTCGTCAAACTGATAGGATGGGCATGGAATTTTTTTTCACTTTTTTTTCGAAAATCAGGGCAGCGACGACGAAAAAGTGCGACAAAAAATCACTATGATGGCAGGTGGCTCAAAAGACTCAGAAAAGCCTAAAAATAGGATAGGGAAAAAAATTTGCCCGTGAAAATTTTGGCCTAAAAACTGCCCGGGGGTCTCCAGACTCCTTTTTTTTTCAAGACCTACGCAGGCAAGGAAACACGAATCAGAATTTAGATTGATCTCAAGAACAAACCTAATATGAGAAGAACTCGGATTGGTGGTGGATATATGGTTGTGGTATATGGCAGCGGTGGTGGTATATGGTAGCGGTGGTGGTATATGGATACAGATTGGTGGTGGTATATGGATACGGATTGGTGGTGGTATATGGATATGGATTCAGGGCGGTGGTGGATAAGCAAAAGTGGTAGATGGGCGATGATGATGGTGCGGCGGCGGCGTGACAACTTATGACCAGAACTCGAAACTCTAAAAGACTAGACTCTAAGACCAGCAACTTGACACGACGATGCAACCGCAAATTCAACAAAGCAAAAACCCTAAAAAGATTATGCAAAGGCTCAGATTGGTTTGGATATGATGAACTAACCCTAATTTTTTTTCTGGCTTTTTCGTGGACTGTAGGTATGAAGAACAGACTCGATCTAATCTACGAAAAACTGCAAAATCTCACCGAGCAACCTGGAAATCTGATACCACTTGATAGAGGCTAAGGTGTCCCGATGTTTCAATGAGATGGTGGCTATCGTTTTCTGTGGGAGTCGACCTTGACGATCCGACTACAAACGTGCGAGACGGCGCGCCTTAGCAATCGCTAAACCAACTTCTGAGGGTTATTGACCATGCCGGAGCACGATCAACCTGACCACGAGGGTCTGTTTCCTGCGAGCAAATGAAGAACAAGCAAGAAACTGAGATTGCAATCGGGATATTGCGAATATAAGATGAAAGCTTTATTGATCAAGGTGGGGTTCTGTGACGTCTTGGTCTGGTCGTTGGACACAAACGAAGTACGCGAAGTTGCAGCTATGGCGAACTTTTAATCTAAACAAAACCCAAAGTCTAAACGACGCCTTAAGGGCTGTATATATGGAGGAAGAGGGGGGAATTTTGTGGCCCTTGATGGTGGGGTCCGAAACCAACCCTAACTCTTGTTTCCCCACACATACGGACTCTAAAAATAGCCTATACTTAAGTATTTCGAAATTACATGGACCTGGCCCATTAATAAGGTGACGCAGCACCTAGAATAGCCTATGGACGAATATTATGAAGTGGCATCTTGTATATTTCGTCCAAGGCTTCATGCACTCCTTATGGCGGCTTCAAAGTCCTGAAATCATCACTTGTAACTCCGTTCTTGATCCCCTTGCGCATGCCATCAACTCCATGCGTGTTCTTGCTCCAATGTTCATCCTTCTCCAAGCTAGGCCCTTCATTTGTAAGCAAAACAAATGTATCCAATTTAGGCAGCATCATAATCTCATGAACATTAGAATCATTACCAAGAAACGAAAGTACCTGGTAATTTAATTGGCGTGCGCGAGCTCTAGTAATTGGTCCAGTATATGTAACAGTAGGGGCTGTGGGTGTAACAATGGTATTGATGTCCTCATCAGGCACTGTATCTCTTAGAGGAATATCGGCCATCTCTGCGTGGCACTTCTTCAACTGAGAAACGTGGAACACATCGTGAACTCCTAACAATCCTTCGGGCAACTCCAACTTGTAAGCAACTTCTCCCATACGTTCCAAAACACGGTATGGTCCCACAAAACATGGTGTTAACTTTCCCTTAACTCCAAAGCGCTTCACTCCTCGGAGTGGTGATACACGAAGATACACTTTGTCTCCAACTTCGTAAACTGTCTCCTTGCGTTTAGAATCCGCATAACTCTTCTGCCTGGACTGGGCTACCTTGAGTCTATCGTGAATTAGCTTAACCTTCTCTTCAGATTCTTTAATCAAATCTGGTCCAAATAACTGACGGTCTCCAACTTCATCCCACAACAATGGTGTCCTGCACATCCTTCCGTACAATGCTTCGAAAGGGACCATCTTCAAACCGGCTTCATAGCTGTTGCTGTAAGAGAACTCTGCGTAAGGCAAGTTGTCGTCCCCACTAGATCCATAATCTAGCGCACAAGCTCTCAACATGTCCTCCAAAATCTGATTGACTCTCTCAGTCTGTCCATCTGTGTGCGGGTGAAAAGCTATACTGAACTCAAGCCTGGTTCCCAAAGTTTCATCCAACTGATTCCAAAACTTTGAGGTAAACTGGGTTCCTCTATCTGATACAATAGTCCTCTGAACTCCATGCAGACATATGGTCCTGGTCATGTAAATCTTTGCCAACTTAGCACTGGTGTAAGTGGTCTTCACTGGGATGAAATGAGCTACGTTCGTCAAACGATCGACTACAACCCATATCGAGTCATAGCCTGAACATGTCCTGGGCAATCCCGTGATAAAGTCCATGCCTAGTTTATCCCACTTCCATTCGGGTATTGGCAATGGATGTAACAATCCCGCTAGCTTCTGATGGTCTGCCTTCACTCTGTGACATACATCACAAACTGCTACATATTCCGCAGTATCCTTCTTCATCCCGGCCCACCAAAAACTATCCTTCAAATCCAGATGCATCTTGGTATTTCCTGGGTGAATCGAATACGGCGAATCGTGGGCCTCTTGCAGAATCAACTTCCTGATCTCTGGATCATTTGGCACATATACACGGTCTTCAAACCATAGCGTATAGTGCTCATCCTCACGAAATCCTTTAGCTTTTCCTTTGCTCATCCTCTCTTTTATCTGAGCAATCTCCTTGTCCGTCTTCTGAGCTTCTCTGATCTTATCCATCAAAGTAGATTGAGTCTCCAATGCTGCTACATAACCCGTCGGAACTATTTCCAAACATAGCTCACGAAGATCCTCCTCTAACTCCTTGGGTAACTCTGCGGTCATGAGTGTATTGACATGGCTCTTGCGGCTTAACGCATCGGATACTACGTTAGCCTTTCCGGGATGATAATGCAACTTCATATCATAATCCTTAATGAGCTCCAACCATCTCCTTTGTCTGGGATTCAACACCTTCTGCGTGAAGATATACTTCACACTCTTGTGATCCGTGTACACCTGACAATGGTTTCCGATGAGAAAATGTCTCCATGTCTTCAACGCATGCACTACGGCTGCTAACTCCAAATCATGGGTAGCATAATTCAACTCATGGGGTTTGAGCTATCGTGAGGCATACGAAACAAATCTTCCTTCCTACATAAGCACTGCTCCAAGTCCTCGACGAGAAGCATCGCAATATACCTGGTAATCCTTGTGTTGCTCTGGAAGAATCAACACTGGAGCTGTAACCAAGCATTTCTTCAACTCCTAAAAACTGGCCTCACATTCCTCAGTCCATTTGAACTTAGTATCATTCTTCAACAACTCCGTCATGGGCTTTGCAATCTTTGAGAAATTCTCAATGAACCTCCAGTAGTATCCTGCGAGTCCAAGAAAACTACGGATCTCTCCAACTGACATGGGGGCTTCCCAATTTGTCACAGTGACAACCTTGGTAGGGTCTACTGCTATTCCTTCTCCGGATATAACATGTCCAAGGAATCCAACTTCCTTCAACCAAAACTCACACTTGCTGAACTTGGCATATAACTGGTGTTCTCTGAGCTTCCCAAGTACCAAACGCAAATGCTCCTTATGTTCCATCTTCATTCTTTGAGTAGACCAGAATATCATCAATGAACACCACGATGAACTTATCCAAAAACTCCATAAACACCTTGTTCATCATGTTCATGAAATAGGCAGGTGCGTTAGTCAGACCAAATGACATAACGGTATACTCATATAGCACGCACCTTATGGTAAAAGCTGTCTTAGGTATATCCTGCTCTCGAATCTTCAACTGGTGGTACCCTGATCGCAAATCGAGCTTGGAAAACACCTTAGCTCCTTGCAACTGGTCAAACAAATCATTTATCATCGGTAGTGGGTACTTGTTCTTGATCGTCACCTCATTCAATCCACGATAATCAACAACCATCCTCAACGATCCATCCTTCTTCTCCACTAGAAGTACTGGTGATCCCCAAGGTGACGAGCTTGGGCCAATATAACCTTTATCTAGTAACTCCTTAATCTGCTTCTTAATTTCCTCTAAATCCTTTGCGGGCATCCTGTACGGTCTCTTAGAGATTGGCCATGTGCCTGGCAAAAGCTCGATCGAAAACTCAGTGTCTCTATCCGGTGGCATGCCTGGCAACTCCTCTGGAAATACATCTGGAAATCCTTCACCACTGGTACTTCCTCCTGTACAACTCCTGATAAGGAATTTACTTGAGTCCTGTTCGGCACATGCCGGGATACATACTTGATCCTTCTTCCTTTTGGGGTGGTAAGCAAAATCGACTTATTGGTGCAGTCAATGTTCCCTTCATACTTCGATAACCAATCCATGCCTAATATCACATCCAGTCCTTGTGACTCCAATACTATTAGGTCTGAGGGAAACAAGTAGTTACCAATCCTTAATGGTAATCGATCACACCAAAGGCTAGCCATATACTCTGCTCCTGGCGAGGTTACTAACATGGGTGTCCTAAGGGTTTGGGTTGGCAGTTTAAACTTATACACAAATCCCCTTGATATGTATGAATGCAATGCACCAGTATCAAAAAGAACGATTGCAGTAAATGACTTAATCATAAACTTACCTATTACTGCATCGGGTTGTGCTTCAATCTCCTCCATGCTAACGTGATTCACTTGTCCCCTGTTGAAAGGGTTGGGCTTCTTCCCAGAGCTTCCATTGCCATTTCCATGGTTTGCTTCAGAACATTCTGTGGCATAATGTCCATTCTTCCCGCACTTGAAACAAGTAATGTGACTTAGATCCTTCTTGGCGGGCGTTGCGGGGTTGGTACGGTTCTGGCCATTGCTTCCTCCATTACCATTTGCATTACTGGGGACACTATGGTTGTGCGCAACCCCTCCATTGTGGTTGTGACCTCCATAGTTATGTTTGAGGGGTCTTCCCGAGTTTGGGGTAAAACGGGGTCTCTGCTGAGCTCCAGAATTATACTTCCCATGTCCATACTTCCTCTTAAGGTTGTCAATCTGCTGCTGCTTCCCTTCAATCATGAGAGCTCTATCCACGAACTGTTGGTAGTTATTAAAATTTACTACCATCAACTGCATGCTCAGCTCATCATTCAATCCTTCCAGAAACTTCTCCTGTTTAGCTGCATCTGTAGCAATGTCTTCTGGGGCATAACGTGCTAGCTTGCTAAAGTCATCCACATACTGGCCAACGGTGCGTCCTCCTTGGAGTAAGTTGCGAAACTCACGCTTCTTCATGGCCATAGCTCTTGCTGATACATGGGTTGTGTGAAAGGCCTGCTAAAACTGGTCCCACATAACAGTGTCGATGGGATAGGTGATAGTGTAATTCTCCCACCATGCTGCTGCGGGTCCATCAAGCTGATGTGAGGCAAAACGCACTCTTTCCGCATCTGTGCATCCTGCAGTGGTCAACTCCCTTCCAATCTTGCAGAGCCAATCATCTACGACTATCGGCTCGGTGCTACTAGAGAACACCGGCGGATTCAGCCTTAGAAAATGGGCGAAGTGATCAACATGGGTGGTGGGTTGTTGTTATTGTTGTTGTTCCCCTGATTTTGATTCTGGACTAGTATCTGCATCAATGCATTCTGCTGCTGGATCAACTGAGTGAGCTCCGGTGGGAAAGCAAATCCATTATCACATCTCGGAGGCATCTGATGGGTTTAGAAAAGATGAGAAAATAGAGTAGAATGGGGTCTAGGGGGAAAAACACTACCCATATGCACATGAGACAAACACAATCATATCACTTCAATCAATTCAAACAAGGGCATACAATCGGTCTAACTATCGTTACAAAAGTGATCGGACTATACTTTATACATGGGGGAATACTACTACTGTTATGGTGGTCGACTAGAAAAATTGATCGGTAGAAGACTCCATAATATCTGCTCCAGCTTCATCAACAAAGTCATCATCTCTATCGTCGGGGTCCGAGTCAGTGTCGTCGATGATGATGTAGTTCTCCGGGCAGGTGGAATCGTCATCCTCTCCTCCTGGCGCGGGGTCTCCCATGAATACTCCTAACTTCCTTGTCAGATCGTCATTCTTCTCCACTAGTACGACGATTTCCTCCTCATAATCTTCACGAGTAGCCTTGAGTTACTCTTCAAGCTCTGTGATCCTTGTCATTGCCTTCTTCGATCTATCATGCATGTGCACATCTGGTTCTCCTGGCGACGAATGTGCTGGTTTAACACCTAGAGGAAAGCGGCAATTGATCTATCCTTCCTGGTGCTGATCATCTCCCATTGTTCATATCGACGCCCACAAATCTGGTACATAGTATCCTTGAGATCCTTGTGGTAAACTTCTCCAATGCGTCCCATGGTGATGTGGGCTGCCATGCTCTTGCCTAGACTCCAGGTGTGTGTGTCAAAGGAAAACTCTATGGGCTCAGTGACCGGCATGAATGTCCTTCCTGGAATTTGAACTTGGATCATCCAGCGCTAATCTTCTGGTAAAGCGGTGTTGTAGGTCCTGGTGAAGCTTGGTATTCCAATATTCATGTACTTAGTGACTTCCTTCAAGTGTCGTCCAAAGGGTGTGTCTTCATCCGGTTGTGCAAACTTGTTCCTCATGTCCGCCATCCTCGACACAAAAGCAGAGAAACAACAGCTCGGGGATACACATATGATCTACGACAGGACCTAGAAAATAGAGCAAGTTAGACTAGATCGATCTATGGATCGCGGGGGCGTGCCCCGGTGTGAAAGTACGGTTATCAATCCGGGCGCGACAAGCACAATCATGCTCGGGCCGAAAACCTCATACGGACTTCGTCCGAACTGCATCGTGACATGGCCCGATATAGAGCCGCCGCACACCCCCTATGCTTCACCAATGAGGTAATGGAGCACCAGTTCCCAGAAGGGTTTAAACCCGTGAACATTGAATCATACGACAGCACAACAGATCCCGCGGTATGGATTGAAGATTTTCTTCTCCACATTCACATAGCTCACGTGACGATCTACACGCCATCAAATACCTCCCCCTAAAACTTAAGGGGCCAGCTCGGCACTGGTTAAATAGCCTCCCAGAAAACTCTATCGGAAGCTGGGAAGACCTGGAGGATGCCTTTAGAGACAACTTCCAAGGCACCTACATTCGGCCTCCAGATGCTGGTGACCTCAGTCATATTGTCCAACAACCCGAGAGTCCACCCGAAAATTCTGGACTAGGTTCCTCTTTAAAAAGAACCAGATTGTCGATTGTCCAGACACCGAAGCCCTAGCGGCCTTTAAACATAGCATTCGGGACGAAAGGCTCGCCCGACACTTCGGTCAAGAGGAGCCGAAGTCCATGGCAGCCCTCACGGCACTCATGACCCGCTTTTGCGCATGCAAAGACAGCTGGCTAGCCCATAGCCGTAATAGTACAAGCGAACCTGGCACTTCTGAAGCTAAGAATAACAACGGCAGGCCCCGACGTAACAAACACAAGCGCCACAACAATAATGACAATACCGAAGACACGGTGGTCAGCGTCGGATTCAACGGCTCCAAGTCCGCTCAGCGGAAGAAGCCATTCAAAAGAAATAGAGAGGGCTCATCTAGCTTGGACCGAATACTCGATTGACCCTGCCAGATTCACGACACCCCCGACAAGCCTGCCAATCATACCAACCAAAGTTGTTGGGTTTTTAAACAGGCCGGTAAGTTAAATACCAAACATAAGGAGAAAGGGTCGCCCAGCAAGGACGACGACAAGGAGCCCTGTCAACCGAACATAGGAGGACAGAAGAAATTTCCCCTCAAGTCAAAACGGTAAATATGATATACGTCACTCATATCCCCAAGAGGGAGCGCAAGCGCGCGCTAAGGGACGTCTATGCGATAGAGCCAGTCGCCCCATAATTCAACCCATGGTCGGCCTGGCCGATCACCTTCGATCGCATGGACCATCCGACTAGTAGGTTCGGCCGCACTGGTCCTCGACCCAATCATTGACGGATTCCACCTTACGCGAATCCTCATGGATGGCGGCAGCAGCCTTAACCTGCTCTTTCAGGACACAGTCCGCAAGATGGGCATTGATCCGTCAAGAATCAAGCCTACCAAAAATACCTTTAAAGGAGTAATACCTGGTGTAGAGGCCCGCTGCACGGGCTCAATCACATTGGAGGTTGTCTTTGGTTCGCCGGACAACTTCCGAAGTGAAGACTTGATCTTCGACATCGTCCCCTTCCGCAGTGGCTACCATGCACTGCTCGGACGAACCGTGTTCGCTCGCTTCAATGCAGTCCCACACTATGCCTATCTCAAACTCAAGATGCCCAGACCACGCGGCGTTATAACGTTCAATGGAAACATGGAATGCTCCTTTCGTACTGAGGAGCACACCGCGGCCCTGGCAGCGGAAGTACAGGGTGGCCTTATCAAGCCGACTATTACATCGGCGGCCAAGTCCCCAGACATTGTCAAATGAGTCCGGACTGCCCCACAGTACGACAGTCCAGCTCGTCAGGAGCTCGATTAGCAATTCAGCCTCCATCTCATCCCCCACCAAATTGTGGCACATGTACCACGCGTGCATAATTACGCACTAAAGATACCATGGGAAAGGATGGAGGCATAATCAAGATAAAGTCCACAATATGGCTAAACCCCATCTGGACACTCATATTTCCTTTTTCTTTTTATTTTTTCAGGTTCCTTACAACCCATGTCACCTTTTTGACGGTACCAAGGTCTCTTTTTGAGTCCTATCATCAAAACACCGATCGATGATCCTCTCGAAGGACAATACACCAAGGGGAAAAGGCAGCGTAGACGCGTGGCAGAGTACCTACAGGGTCTTTAAATATCACCTCGTCCATTTTCAGGACACATACATAGCTTTCCCTTGTGCTCGGCATGTAAAATAGCCTTGTTGCTTATTGCACTATTTGTACCAATACGTTTTGACGTATCAATCCGACTATAATGGAAACAGTTTCTAGCCCAACCTATGTTGTGTTGGCCTATCTCTTAATCTGTGTCTCCCTGTTTTTGTCCGATTGTCATGTACACCTCGGTACGACTTAAATCGCCAAGGGCTCTATTGAGCCACGTACATTCTTTCAAAAAACTAAACAAAGTCCGAACACTTTCACAGTGCAATTCGGCGTCCCGAATATAGCATTATATGCATCGGCTCCGAATCATGTCTTTGGTCAATAGTTGGGTTGCCCGGCTCCTGTGGTTACTACCTTACATTCCGCTTGTTCGGCTAAGGTAGTAAAGGGAGAACTACTGCGATTGTGTTTCTGGTTCATCCGGACAGACACCTCAGTAGAGAAAGCCGAAAACTGACTGTCATGATGCGGCGGGAGCTGGTCAGCTACTCGGTGACTAAGTATAAATCTCTTGCGATTTTTTCCGCATTACGCGACAGGCCAGCCTTCACCCGACCGGGCATCCACAGCACCCAAGTTTGGATAACCAAACAATACTAGGTTCTGCGCCTATACTCCCATTAAAAAACTCCTATGGCTAAGTAAGAGCGATAAAGCCATATAGTCTGATTCCCTGGTTCGCTACACTAACACCTCCTTCACGGACCAAGTCACTAGGTCAAGTGTGTTTAGGTGCTATCCCGAACACCCCCGTAGTACCTACGTGGGGGCTGAAGTCGATGACTGGCAACTCTCAGATGTCTTAAACAGCCGCACATGAGGAAAATATTTTAAATAAATCTAGCAACATATCATACATAAGCCTTGTTTCATAATACAGGATTGGACAACATAGGATACATTCATTCAAAAATGATGTCCTTCGAACACTAGCCCTCTACAATGTGGGATCCTTCTAGGCCATCATCGAAATACCGCTCCAGCATGCGGCGCTCTTTCCCTGTGGGCGGTCCCTCGGCCGCGAGCTTGACGGCTTCCAACTTCGCCCACTACACTTTGACACGGGCGAAGGCCATCCGCGCACCTTCGATGCAGACTGACCGCTTCACGGCATCAAGACGGGGGCAGGCACTGACCAGCCGCTTCACGAGCCCGAAGTAGCTGCTGGGTATCGGTTCGGCAGGCCATAGGCGGATTATAAAATCCCTCATGGCCAATCCGGCCACCGTATGCAGTTCGGCCAACTTCTTCAGCTCATAACTAAGGGGCACGAGATGCTCATGCACAAGGTATTGCGACCAGAATAGCTTTTCCATTGAGCTCCCCTCTTCGCCTCGGAAGAACTCCGTAGCATCGGCAACACTCCGGGGCAGGTCCACAAAAGCTCCTTGAGAACTCCAAATCCGGGTCAGTAAGATGTATTTTTTCCTCACAAATTTGCTCTGCATGTTAAAGGCCTTACCAGTCGCAATTTGCTTCACCTCCTGGATCTCTCGGCAGGCGTTTTGGGCTTCAGTCCGGGCCTCCTGAGCACTTTGGAGGGCCTTACAAGTTCGGATTTTTGATCCGAAATTTTGTGCTCTAAGGACTCACATTTGCTTATAGCATCCTTGAGCTCTTGCTGGACTTCCTCCACCCTCGACTCATGTCTTAGGCGGGTGGCTCGTTCCTCCTCCGCCTCTTTCTTGGCCTCGGCCAGCACGCTCTTGAGCATATCGATCTCAGGCGCGTCACCTATGAGCAAAGTTATAAGACTCATTCAGATGGCAAATTATTGCTGATATTATTTCAGAAGCATTTTCCGTATCATGTACCTTGCTTTTCGCTAACTTCCGCCTCAGCTCAAACGCTTCGGCGGCATGGGTAGCTGACGCCTGCATCGTAGCCTGTTTGGTTCAAATAGATATGTGTGTTAATCTCCTGATTGAGACATTAGATCCTCTATTCGGCCTTTCCTTTTGAATACCGAACAGAGTCTCAGGGATACTATCTATGCACGTACACTTTTTCTCATATAGACAAAAGGTATTATATTACGTACCTCAAAGCCTCTCAGAAGGCCAGTATAGGCCTCATTCAATCCGCTTTTGGCGGACCGAACCCTTTCAACCACCGTACCCATAAGGGTATGATGTTCTTCTACAATGATGGCACTCTGAAGTGCTTCCACCAGAGTATCCGGCGCCTCCGGATTGACAAAGGACGCCGGTGGGATTTTCTCACCTCCTTCTTTCGAAGGAGGTTGCCCACTTGATTCCAGAGCCATATAGGTCTCCGGAATAATATTCGGTTGGGGACCGAATTGGGCATGGCCCCTGTCATTAGTCTCCATGGCGGTTGATTCCCCCATGTTTCTCGTAGCAGGGATATCGCCCTCTGGCGCCACCGTGGCAGCTCCCCGCACCCCCCTGACTCGGAAGGGTCCTTCGGGACAACACTTCGGCATCATCCATAGCTCTGGGGGAGGAGGCCGGCAGAGGCGACCCGCTGTCCATCACGTTCTGATCCAGTGAATTCCCTGAAGATGAGGATTGCTGGGGGAGGACGCGTGCCGGACTGCAGCACGTAATGTAGTATATTAAGATCACAAAGCAGAAAGCCGGATAGATATATAAGTACAAGTGCCTTTGGGGGTACTTATGATCGGGCTAGGGGCTTCGGCCTGGGGCGCCATTCATCAGCATCCGATTCGGAGTCATCCATGAGGGAGATTCTTCCTCTCTTTCACGCCTCCGCCTCCAGATCCGCGGAAGCCCCCTATTCTTCTTTCCCCCCTTAAGGGGAGATTTACTCTCTTCCTCCTCCCCTTCATCTTCGTCAGGGGAGGAGTGGGTCTCAGTGTCTTCGGACACTACATCCGAAGCACCATCACAACGGAGGCCACTTTTGGCCTCCTTGGCCTTCTTCTTGGCCCGCTTTTCCGGCGCCTGATATGGCGCTGGAACCACCATCCTCGTTAGCAGAGGGGTGGCTGGGTCTTCGGGTAGCGGAGCTGGACAGTGAATCCGCTTCGCCTTCTTCGTCCAACCATGTGGGAAGAATGGAAAGCTTAGTAAGCCCCTTGGATTTGCAAATAATAAAGTTGTCATAAAAACTTACGGGAGACAATGCGTGAGTACAGTCAAGGCCGAGATCCTCAGTCGTTTTTGGCCATGTCTTTTGGGTCTTGAACAACAGCCTCCACATGTCTTCGTGCTCCGTGCCAAAGAATCACCGTAGGGTCCGGGTACCGGCCGGGTCGAACTCCCACATGTGCTGAGTCCGGTCTTGGCAGTGGAGAATCTGGCAAAAAAGCATTACCTGGATGCGCTTCTGCAACATCATCACCTCGTCGGATGACGCCCAGTCCAGGCCCTTGTTGAGCCAGGATGTCAGCCGTAGTGGAGGCCCATACTTGAACTCGGGAGGAGCGGCCCATGTGGAGTCACGGGGTTCCGTGACGTAGAACCACCCCTGCTGCCACCCCTTCACGGTCTCCACGAAGGTGCCTTTAGGCCAAGTGATGTTGGGTAGTTTTCTCACCATGCTGCCGCCACACTCCGCGTGTTGAACATCCACCACTTTTGGCTTCACATTGAAGACCTTGAGCCAAAGTCTGAAGTGGAGAGGGATGCGGAGGAATGCCTCACATACGGCGATGAACGCCGGAATGTTGAGGAAGGAATTCTAAGCTACATCATGGAAATCTAGCCCGTATTAGAACATAAGGCCGCGAACAAAAGGATGGAGGGGAAACCCTAACCCACAAAGGAAATGAGGGATAAATGCTACCCTCTCATGGGGCTCCGGAGTAGGGACGATCTGCTTCTTGTCCGGAAGCCGGTGGGAGATTTCCTTGGCCAAGTACCCTGCTTCCCGGAGCTTCTTGATGTCCTCCTCTGTGACAGAGGAGGCCATCCACTTGCCTTGTGCTCTGGATCCGAACATGGCTTGAATGTTCTCTGGGGACAGAAGGGATCGAAGCTTGGGCTCTGGAGCTTGAGGGCGGATGGGCTGAGGAAGAAGAAGGCGTGGGGTGAAAAGGTGGATTCTTATCTCCTTATAAAGGCAGTGAATATAGAGCGTCCCCCCACGAGCCTTAAAACTTGCCTATTCCCAAGGGGTTGTGCAGACGGCACGGTTGGATTACCCAAACCCATATTCATAAAGATCCCGTGAAAAGAGGACACGATCTCTGTTTTGACAAGATGTGTCACCGGAGGTTGCGTCTCGAAACACGAAACGGGAGATGGAAAAGTGATTCAAAATAATAAAGAGGCCAGACGTAATGTCTCGCTAGCAAAAACTACCAGTAAAGACATATCGTGTTTTTTGATTAATTATTATGCCCTGTGGCAGCGATATTGTGGCTATTAAACAGATCCGGACATAGTTATTGCTAATCAACAACTTTGGAGTATTCGGAGGAGGAACCCGCCTTGCAATGCCGAAGACAATCCGCGCCAGATACATTGTCATTGAAGCCTGGTTCAGGGGCTACCGAGGGAGTCCTGGATTAGGGGGTCCTCGGACGTCTGGGCTATGTAACATGGGTCGGACTAATGGGCTGCGAAGATACAAGATAGAAGGCTTTTCCCCGTGTCCGAATGGGACTCTCCTTGGTGTGCGGATATGAAGATTCCTTTCTCTATAAACAGATTCTGTACAACCCTAGCCCCCTCCAGTGTCTATATAAACCGAAGGGTTTAGTCCCTATAGGCAATCATAATCATACAGGCTAGACATCTAGGGTTTAGCCAGTATGATCTCAAGGTAGATCAACTCTTGTAACCCCTATACTCATCAAAGTCAATCAAGCAGGCGGTAGGTTATTACCTCCATCAAGAGGGCCCGAACCTAGGTAAAACATCGTGTCCCTTGCCTCATGTTACCCTCGATCCTTAGATGCACAGTTCAGGACCCCCTACCCGAGATCTGCTGGTTTTGACACCGACACTCGCCCTCTCTCTCTCTCTCTCTCTCTCTCTCTCTCTCTCTCTCTCTCT
This sequence comes from Triticum dicoccoides, assembly GCF_002162155.2. NCBI lineage: Eukaryota > Viridiplantae > Streptophyta > Magnoliopsida > Poales > Poaceae > Triticum > Triticum dicoccoides. The sequence goes on from NC_041392.1 coordinate 353,061,255, forward strand.
CTCTCTCTCTCTCTTTCTCTCTCTCTCTCTCTCAAATCTCTACCATGGCGCCGCCCCGATCTGCCCACATGCCGACGAGGAGTCGCCACCCCCCGAGGATGCTCAGTCGAAGAGCAGCGACGAAGAGGACCCCTACGCGCCGTCGGACGAGTTTGCGTCGGACCCCCTAACTTTGGATTGGTTTTGGGGCCAGTACAATATTTGTCTATGGAAGTCGTTGCCGCCAACTGAGAAAGCCAGACAAGTGGCGTTCAAGAAGGATATGATGGAGGAGGAAGCCAGGTACCAGGCGGCCAGTGAAGCACGTGATGCCTCCTAGAAAAAAGAGGCAGTGGAGCTTTGGGGGTGGGCGCGTCATCGTGCGGAGGAGGTGTACGAAGATGGTTACTTTGCGACGAAGGTCAAAGGCGCTAGGCGCCTCATCACTGCGTGGAGGTGGGCTGATAAGCTCCAGCGTGCCACCGATGAGGAGCTCCGGTGGGTGCCCAACGAAATGGCAAGATCGTTCGCGCTCGTCTGCCAGCAAGAGGCAGATCAGTACGTCAAGCGCTGCGAGTCAGAGGAGGTGGAGTACTGCCTCCGCATTGGGAAGACTCTGCGCACCAGGGAGCTGCTGGCCAGGGACTGCCGAAATACTGCCCCCAGGAGGGATGATTAGTTTTAGTATTGTTAGTTTTCAATTTTATGCATTGTACCTACTACCTAGTAGTTTAGTATCATCACGTATATGTGATGATATTATATATATTCTGTGATGAACTAGTGTACACTTAATATATATATATATTATGAATTCCATTTTCTATCTGTTTTTGTATACTAATTTGTATCTATCTGTTATCATCCACATATACAAAATGGAAAGCATATACACACACATTGAAACGGAACATATAAGAACGGAAAACAGAGTACACACATTGAAACAGAGCAATATTATGATTGATGTGAATACATAGTGATCCACGTCGAAACGACTCAACAAAATAAAACACGTCCATGAGACCATGACCAACAACCCTTGCCTATGGTGGCTCTTGGCTCTGCCTGAACTCGTGCAGGCATTCGTCCAAGCGCTCGACATGCTCACCGTACATCTAGAGCGCGATCTCGAGCTCCAAGTTCTATATTTCATCGGAGATCACCAGCTCGAGGATCCGACGACCATGTTCCTCTACTGTGCTTAGGTGGACACCTCGACCAAGGAGACGGTTGAGCCTAGCGAGCAGCACGTTGGCATCGAGCGGGCCACGGACAAGGCGAATGACACGACCCATGCGAACAGTGCGACAGGCGTTCGGTGGAAGTTCGGCGCGACTGACCTCTGGTGCAAGTATGGTGCAGAGGGCCTCTACCCACTCCTGGCGAGGAATGGGTGTACTGATGGGACATGTACTCAGCTACGACGCCCTGTCGACAGAAGGCAAGCGCCGATGGATCCGCTCTTGCTGTGCGGCGCGCTGCGCCTCTTGATCTACGGCGCACCAACGGTCTCACCGTGCGGCGAGCCATAGCCTATCGGCGCGGACGTGCCTAGCTTGCTCTGCAGCGCGCCATCGATCATGTTGTGCAATGAGTTGCAGCCTCTTGGCGCTGACATGCCTATCTTGATACGCGGAGCTGTAGCGCCATGCACCAAGGGTCTGCTCAACCCTGACGATGACGTGCATCACGACGTCGTCCATCACGTTTCTGGTGAGTGCCTCAGCCTCGAAGGGCTGTGGCGCCTGCTCGTTTCCTCGTCAACGAGGTTGATGGCAGAGGCGGCGCTTTGGTGGGTTGGAATGCTTGGAAAAGGTGGATGTGCTACAGGCTATGCTTGTTGCCTCCGTGTGTCGCGCGCCTCCTAGGTTTATGCTCAATATTGCTCGGTGGAGGGAAACCGGTGAGGAAATGGCGGGAAATGGTGGCGTGTTCATAAACGCCATCAATTAATGGAAACTTAGGATAGAAGGAACATTGAGCTAGCACAAGAAGGAGATGATGGTCAGATGATCATTTATCCTAGTTAATTATGCATGTAATAGTTTACTTTGGTGTGTGGAAATGTCATGTGTGTACTAGCCACCTATGTAATTGGATGTTTGCCGCGTATTACACACATCTTCTTTATGTGAAACGTTCCATTCTCTTGGCTCAACACAAATAGTTTATCAGAATGAACTGTATGCCCTCCATTGCACACACCTTGATCTAGCTGAACCGTTTCTATTGTGTCTCCTAATCGAAAATAGTTCATCCAAGTGAACCAGATGCCATATATCGCACACACCTTCACTGGTATAGCGAGGTGCTATACAAACGGATTTTAACCCCTTTCCACGATGACATTTTGAACCGTCGCCAAGTGAGTGTGGGTGATAGGGGGTCCTTCCCACAGTTCCCAGAAACTGCCCGGGATATGCCCTCCTGGCACACACGCTCGACAAAATGAGGTCGTGTGCGACCGGACAGTGCTCAAATATGGTTATACGTATAGTAATGCTAAAAGAATACAATTATACAGGTGAAATCATTTCCGGTCGTAAGTACATCCACACAGTCAGTCCTTGCTAAACGTTTCCGTTTGTATAAACATCCCACACAGCCGCTCCAAGGAAAACGTTTCCCTTCGCATGTACGACACACACAATTTTCCCCGTTAAGTCGTTTGTGATAGCGTTGCCATTGCACATGATATTAACAATTTTATTGTTTGCATTATTGAATGCATCACACACGGTGCGTAGAAGAAACTGTGTGGGAAAGGCTGTCCATCACACATAGTTTTTATGTGGTAAATGTTTGCGCTAGGTGGCCTAATGCAAACAATTTTCAAGAGAATGTCATTTGTGATTGTTCATTGATCCAACACGGTTTATTCATAGAAATTGTGTGCGTTGCCTGAGGTCATCGCCCATGGTGTTTTCTGAATAACCGTTTGCAATAGAAAAACCTAGTTAGCAGGCTAATTGCCCTATTATTAATAATCCGTTTATTAATCTAATTAACATTCATATTAAGCACATAATATATTTCATTTCCATATTAAGGAAGCAGGATTTCATAATTGAAATACATCAGAGTACAACATGATATACCTTCAGCACTTAGCTACCCCATTACACAACTGCACCAGCACCAAGTTTGACATGCAACATCTAGAACCTTTCGAAATTAGCATCATAAACGGTACATAGAAAGATGCATCTCATCTGGAAAACTGCTGAAGCGGAAGGCGAATATTGAGCCTTCACTCATGTTGAAGGTCTTTGCAACTTTAGGCCAGTGCCTGTAGATGACTAACCGTCCATCCTTCGTCCTCTTCAGGAGGGTGTTGTATGAAAACCTCCCTCGCCTCCTAACCATAGAGGTGGTTTCAGAGGTAATCATCAGTGAACTGCTTTGGAAAGGCCTGAAAACAAGGATGTGCATAAATATCTTCTCTATATTGGTAATGGGGCAAAGGAATAACAAAAGGCAAGGTGTAATAGTTAGTACCATCTTCTAGCTAACTGATGTCTTCTTCATTGTGCAGACAAAGATTCTGTTGTTTTTCGTCCCTAATTTCTTTATCCTAACAATCTTTCTGAGTTTCTTGATTTGATTGATATTCATGGACAAGTCATTTTCCCATATGCAAAAAGGGTCGAGCAGTGGGTCAAAACCTCTGACAGCAGGACCTACATGTGCAAGACCAAATTGTTAAAAACCTAAATATTAGAATGGTTCCTGCAATTGCATAATAATGTGCTATTAGACAACGAAGCATGCACGTCTTAACCTCGATTGTAAACCTCAGTGCTTCCCATTGTTTCCCTGCAACACATATAAGGTAGTTAGTCACCAGGTTAAGTAAGGGTTCGCATGCTATCAGTAAAATATGTTGATGAAAAATAAGCACATTGCAGATTCATCAGATTAATTCAAGCCACATGGAAAACCCATTTATCCAAACCAAGCATGATTAAGAAGTAGGAAATATAGCACTTGTATATGTTTCTCATGTATTAAGTGCAGCCAAATTTGATTTATTTCTCACATGCACAACAATACAAAATTCTACCCATGACAATTGGACATCGCATTGCAAAATTGAACCAAGCAGTTAACTAAACACCACAACAAATGAACCAAACATTAACTGAGCACCACATTGCACAATATAACATACTGCTAATAGAAGATCAGACAGTTAACCAAACCAAGCATTCTTAACAACTCAGAAATATAGCAATTTTATTTCTTTCTCATGTATTTAGTACAACCAAATTAGATTTATTCCTCACATGCACAACAATACAAAATTCTACCCACGACAATTGGACATCGCATTGCAGAATTGAACCAAGCAGTTAACTAAACACCACAACAAATGAACCAAACGTTGACTAAACACCACGTCGATTTATTTTTCACATGGTATACAATAATAGAATGCACCCTCAACAATTGAACATCACATTGCAAAATTGAACCAAACAGTTAACTAAACACCATAACAAATGAACCAAACGTTAACTGAGCACCACATTGCACAATGTATAATATACTAGAAAATCAGACAGTTAACCAAACCAAGCATGCTTGACAACTAGGAAATGTAGCTATTGTATTTGTTTCTCATGTATTTTGTAAAGAAAAAAAATCAATTTATTTCTCACATGGAAGACAATAGAAAATTGCACCCTGAAGAATTTAACATCACATTTGCATAATGGAACCAAACAGTTAACTGAACACGACAACTAATTAACCAACAGATAATAAGTGAGCACCACATTGCAGGACATATAGAACATATACACTGGAGCAACAAATTGCATGGTAAAAGTAGATAGCACAATTCACTAGAATTTTTTAAGGAAAGGCAGTATCAAGAAAACTGAACATGGGTCCTTATAGTGAGCTAATAAGACAAGCTACTCCTCATTGTTGGAGATATCGATGACGATTGGCTCCTTGGACATGGAAGAGGGCAATCCCTCCACATCATGGGTGCCCTTGTCGTAGTGGTGAGTTTCCTGAGCCGCTACGGGCACCAACCTACTGGCTCTCGAGATGAGGTAAGCACGTGCACGCTAAGAAAACACCTCATAGTCTTCATCGAAGGCACCGAGGGTGGCCTCTAGAAAACACCACGAACTGTCGTTTAAAGCAGCCAATCATGTCGCGGCATCGGCATGCGAGGCATCGACGGCGAGGTGCTCCTCCAAGATCTGGGGGACGACACGAATGGCAGCCATCACGACCTCATCCGCGGCTGCGATTTGCTTCTCCGCTGCCAAATGCTCCTTGAGATCCTGGCTATACTGCATGCACCATGGCTTTGGGCAGTGCTTATTTGGTGGAGGGGTCGGTGATTTGGGTGGAAGGTGTTGCGCCGGCGGTCGGGGCATGTGGGATGTGGAAGGAGGAGGAGGATGGGGGTCGGGTGTGGATTACCTGCCTGGATAGGCAAGGCCGAGAAGCGTGAAGGACGGTCGCCAGCAAGGAGGCAGCGCTACAAGCAAGGAGTGAAGGTTTCAACTTGGAAAGGAAGGCGGAAATAGGGGAAATGCGGCTTTTGGTAAGGGGGAGGGGGCAGAGAGGTAGATATTTCGACGGTAGCCGAAAATTTTGAATCGCTTCAGCGAAAAAACTGGCACGCAAAGTGTCATCTAACGGTGCTCCAGGGTATTTTGTACTGCATCTCACATGGTTGGTGATAATAAACTGTCTGGGATCTACATGATTTTTCATCTTGATTTGAATTACATAATGGGGTCAAAGTGGCAATGCACGTTGTTTGAATTGCTAGAACTTTTATCTGCAGTGAACATGCAACTATATGTGTGTCGTAAAAGAATTGGAATTATTCAGGGTTTATTTGGACATTTTATACATTAAATTGGTTTTCTAGCCATTTCAGGTGCACAATTCAAAATTAAACTACGTGCACATGCTCCAGTGCAACAAGATGGGTTGTAAAATCATATATGTGTCCATGGGTTTATGCTTATGTCCAATGAAGGACATGGGGATGAATTTCAGGGATTTTTTGGACATTTTTATACATTAACTGAGTTTTCTATGCATTCATGTGCATAATTCAAATTTGAACTACATGCACATGCTCCAGTGCATATAAATTGGTTCAAAATTTGAATGTCTATGCTTGGTTACATGCTTAAGTCCCATGCAAGAAATGAGAATGAATGTCAAACACCATGCCACCGTTGCTCCCGCTAACATTGAGATACACGGTTTTTAAATTCTAGTAAATCGAAAACACATCTGAAATTTATGAAACTTGACATGCTAGCATGGAACGACATCAACATGCAGTGGTAAAAATATTGTCCCATTTGGGGCAGGTTGGTGTATATAAGCTTCTCACAAGCCATAGCTTCTCACAACAAGCCTCATGGTTATGGTAGGGAATGTTTTACCTTTCTGGACAAAACGATATCCGTTGCCTCTTCTTGATTTCAATTTTTGTTCTAGTGTCAACATAGAACAACATGAGTGTTGTGTTAATTTTAGGAATTTCTCGAGGCTCGTTTGGACATTTTTATACATTAATTGAGTTTTCTATGAATTTATGTGCATAATTCAAATTTGAAGTACATGCACATGCTCTAATGCATATACATTGGTTGAAAATTCAAATTTGTGTCCTCGGTTGCATGTTTAAGTCCCATGCAAAAAATGGGAATGAATGTCAAACACCCTGCCACCATCACTCGGCCGCAAACATTGAGATACCTGGTTTTTAAATTCTAGTAAATCACAAAATTCTTTTGAAATTCATGAAACATGGCATGCTATCATGGAGCGGCATCAACATGTCATGGTAAAAATTTTGTCCCATTTGGGGCAGATTTGGTTATAAGCTTCTCACAAATCAGAGCTTCTCACAATAAGCCTGATAGTTTTTGTAGGGAATGTTTCACCTTTGGGGACGAAACGATATTGGTTGCCTCTTCTTGATTTCAATTTTTTCTCTAGTGTCAACATAGAACAACGGGAGTGTTGTGTTAATTTTTGGAATTTTTCGGGGTTCGTTTGGACATTTTTATACATTAACTGGGGTTTCTAGACATTTTATGTGCATAATTCAAATTCGAACTACATGCACATGCTCCAGTGCATATAAATTGGTTGAAAAATCAAATTAGTGTCCTTGGGTGCATGCTTAGGTCCCATGCAAGAAATGGGAATGAATTTCAAACACCAGGGCACTGTTGATTGCCGACAAAATGTTGAGATACTTTGTTTTTAAATTCTAGTAAATCCAAAACTCGTCTGAAATTCATGAAACTTGGGTTGCTATCATGGAGCGGCATCAACAAGCCGTGGTAAAAAATTTGTCCCATTCCGGGCTGGTTTGGGTATAAGCTTCTCACAACAAGCCTCGCGGTTTCGGTAGGGAACGTGCCACCTTTGGGGACGAAACGATATCCGTTGCCTCTTATTGCTTTAAAAAACTTCTAGTGTCAACATAGAACAACAGGACTGTTGTGTTAAATTTTGGAATTTTTTCGGGGTTGGTCTGGACATTTTTATACATTAACTGGGATTTCTAGACATTTTATGTGCATAATTCAAATTTGAACTACATGCACATGCTCCAGTGCATATAAATTGGTTGAAAAATCTAATATGTGTCCTTGGGTGCATGCTTAGGTCCCATGCAAGAAATGGGAATGAATTTCAAAGACCCTGCCACCATCACTCGGCCGCAAACATTGAGATACCTGGTTTTTAAATTCTAGCAAATCCAAAACTAGTCTAAAATTCATGAAACTTGGCATGCTATCATGGAGCGGCATCAAACATGCCGTGGTAAAAAATCTGTCCCATTTGGGGTAGGTTTGAGCATAAGCTTCTCACAAACCAGAGCTTCTCACAACAAGCCTGATGGTTTTGGTAGGGAATGTGCCACCATTGGGGACGAAATGATATCCGTTGCCTCTTATTGCTTTCAAAAATTTTCTAGTGTCAACATAGAACAACAAGAGTGTTGTGTTAAATTTTGGAATTTTTCGGGGTTCGTTTGGACATTTTTATACATTAACTAGGTTTTCTAGGCATTTTATGTGCATAATTCAAATTTGAATTACATGCACATGCTCCAGTGCATATAAATTGGTTGAAAAATCAAATCGGTGTCCTTGGGTGCATGGTTAGGTCCCATGCAAGAAATGGGAATGAATTTCAAACACCGAGGCACTATTGATTGCCAGCAAAACATTGAGATACTTTGTTTTTAAATTCTAGTAAATCCAAAACTTGTCTGAAATTATATGAAACTTGGCATGCTATCATGGAATGGCACCCGGCATGTTGTCGTATTTTTCGTGTCCATTTTGAGGGAAGGCGCACTTGAACAACCAACAAAGGCATTTTGAAAAAATATCTGCCACTTTAATATCTCAAACGTTTGTATATTTCAAATCGTGTGCGTTCTGTTAACCATTCACGTGACACCACGTGTCTTGGTTTTAATGGCTATAGGAGGTGCCGTGCGGACAACTTCTTGACTGAAACGGGAGGCGTGCGAGCGGAGTCCGGTGCGCAGGCTGACCGAGAGGCGTGCAAGTTATCCTCCAATGCGTAGGCTCACCGGGAAGCATGCGAGTTGTATGCTGCGTAGGGTCACTGGGAAGTGAGCCCTTTGACTTCCATGGCCGCCCACCTTCCTCTCCATTAATGGTGCCCGAGCCGCTGTTTAATACAGGCGGCCTTACTATTCGCCTCCCATTCCCCTCCCTCCGTAGACCTCCACCAACGCCATGGCGCAGAATGATCATCTGCCACTAGTCTTCAAGTTTGGTGAAGTCGACTCCGAGCTAGAGGAGATAGAAAATAAGGAGGAATGGGGCCTCATGGAAGTGGCCCTGAATGAGCTGGTCACGGCGGTTGCTGCCCCCGCTCCCGTCAGAGCTCCCATCCCCTGCACCTGCGCCAGCGACCATCCCCGTAGTATTGAAGGGTTGGTCGTCAAGCACTATGTAACACCCACGATGCGGCTATATCTCCCACGTGTCGGAGCACGACTTAGAGGCATAACCGCATTGTAGGCATGTCGCAAGAGGGGTAATCTTTACACATCCATGTACTGAATAAGAAAGAGGTACAGAGTTGGCCTACAATCGCCACTTCACACAATACCTGACTATAGCATTACATCATCCAGATATAATCAAGGTCTGACTACGGAACCAAAATAAAAGAGGACTACCCCTAATGCTGCAGATCCCCGATCGCCCCAACTAGGCTCCACTACTGATCAACTGGAAATGATACAACACAAAGAACGAGATCTTCATCGAGCTCCTCCTCGAGCTCGGTTGCATCACCTGCACGATATCATCGGCACCTGCAAGTTGGTTTTGGAAGTAATTTGTGAGTCACGGGGACTCAGCAATCTCACACCCTCGCAATCAAGACTATTTAAGCTTATGGGTAAGGAAAAGGTATGAGGTGGAGCTGCAGCAAGCACTAGCATATATGGTGGCTAACTTACGCAAATGAGAGCGAGAAGAGAAAGGCAAGGCACGATCTTGAGCTAGAAGTGATCAAGAAGTGATCCTAAAACTACTTACGTTCAAGCATAACTCCAACACCGTGTTCACTTCCCGGACCCCATCGAGAAAAGACCACCATGGCTACACACGCGGTTGATGCATTTTAATTAAGTTAAGTGTCAAGTTTTCTACAACCGGACATTAACAAATTCCCATCTGCCCATAACCGCGGGCACGACTTTCGAAAGTTGAAAACCCTGCAGGGGTGTCCCAACTTAGCCCATCACAAGCTCTCACGGTCAACAAAGTATATTCCTTCTCCCAGGAGGGCCCGATCAGACTTGGAATCCCGTTTACAAGACATTTCGACAATGGTAAAACTAAACCAGCAAAGCTGCCCGATGCACCGACATCCTGATAGAAGCTGCACATATCTCGTTCTCAGGGCAACACCGGATGAGACATCCTACGAGTAAAACCAACCCTCAAGTTTCCCCGAGGTGGCCCCGTAGTCTACTCAGTTCGTACCAACAATTAGAGAAGCATTGGCCCGGGGGGGTTAAATAAAATGACCCTTGAGTCTGCAGAACCCAAGGGAAGGTGATAGGTTGTTAGTGCAAATGGTAAAACCAAGGTTGGGCCTTGCTGGAGGAGTTTTATTCAAAGCAAACTGTCAAGGGGTTCCCATTATAACCCGATCGCGTAAGGAACACAAAATCAAGGAACATAACACCGGTATGACGGAAACTAGGGCGGCAAGAGTGGAACAAAACACCAGGCATAAGGCCGAGCCTTCCACCCTTTACCAAATATATAGATGCATTAATTAAATAAGAGATATTGTGATATCCCAACATATCCATGTTCCAACATGGAACAAACTCCAATCTTCACCTACAACTAGCAACGCTATAAGAGGGGGCTGAGCAAAGCGATAACATAGCCAAACAACGGTTTGCTAGGACAAGGTGGGTTAGAGGCTTGGCATGGCAATATGGGAGGCATGATAAAGCAAGTGATAGGTATCGCAGCATAGGCATAGCAATAGAGTGAGCAACTAGCAAGCAAAGATAGAAGTGATTTCGAGGGTATGGTCATCTTGCCTGAGATCCCGCAAGGAAGAAGAACGAGTCCATGAAGAAAACAACCAGACGTAGTCGAACAGATCCTCACCACTCCGGAACGAAACCAAAGCTAACGCGAGAAGCAACCCGGAAAGAAGCAAACAACATAATAAACAACCAACACATAATCATGGCATGATGCACAACCCAGTATGATGCATGTCCGGTTTAATGAGGGCATGGCATGGCATAGTGCACAAGCAAAACTACAAGTTAAATGGAGCTCAATATGCAGCGAGTTGCATATTGACGAAACACCACGGGACTTATTTAGTTCTCTCTCATTTATGTACCCAAGAATATTAAATGTTGTTAAACATGGCAAGGGGTGAAACATATGAAAACTACCTATCTAAGCAAGTTTAAATGAGGCCGGAAATAACAAACAAGAATTTCGGAAAATCCTCATGTGCATATTTTAGGTTTTGGTACTGTTCTACCCTAAACCATAATTTAGAGTTGTTAAACATGCAAAGTAAAGCCACCATGTTAAACTAGGCATTTTTCTACCCCATTTACATATAAAGATTATTAAATTTGGAGCTACGGTTATTAAGTTATGAATTAAATCATTTTAGCATGGCATATGGGCTAAATTACACAAACAACATTTTAAACATTTTAAACATGGATGGATATGACATATTATGAAACTACACAAAATTCTAAGAAAGTTTCATATATTAAGTCTTTACATATGCTGCATAGATAATGAGTTATTAAATGCATGAAGTCTAGGGGGTTCTCTGCAAAACTGGCAACCTCTCGAATAAATAGGAAAATCACAGCGCGCACAAAAAAAACATATGCGGCTGGATCTGGGTGCTGGGCTTCCTCACCACGGGCCAAGCCTAGGCCATTGGAGCCAGCTGGGCCGCAGGGCTCTTGACTGGGCCTTGGAGGCTGCTAGGCCGCGGCTGGAGATCAACGCGCAGCTTGACCGAGCGAGCTCGGGGAGGCACTGAAAGTGGGCGCGGTCATCTTCTTGTCCGGAAGCAGAGCAGCGGCGGCATTGGATGGGAAGGAAGCAGCGGGGTCCATCGATGTAGGGGACTCCGGCGGGACGACAGGGATGGAGCGGATGTGCGAATCTGGCCCTGGGGAGCCGATCTGACTAGAGGCGAGGCGTGGAGCGAGGCAGAGATGGAGCTTCAGGTTCAGGCGGCCATGGGGGGAGGCGACGACGCGGACCCGACGGGGACAGGCCGGAGATGGCAGCGGGGCGACGAACGGGCGCGGGAGAACGGACGGATCCGGCGCGCAGGGTAACAGATCCGGGCTTCAAGGGAACTTCGAACGCCGGTGGAGACAGATCAGCGCGACGGCGAGCTCCTGTATGTGGCAACAGAATAGAGAGAGGATTGAGAGAAAGAAACTAGAGGAAGGAGAAGAAGGGAGAGAGGGGTGGGCGCTCATCTTGCTAGCTGGTTCGGTCCATGGCGGCGGCGCCGGACAATGACGCGAGGAGGAGGAGCACGGGGAGGCTCGGGGCAGGGGCTTGAGGACGGGCATGTTGCGGGAGGAGGAGGCCGGGAATGAGCCTCCTGCTCGATCTGGAGGCGGGCGCGAGGATGGTTCGAATGGAGGAGGTGGTGGCTGCTGGCTGGATGGAGCCGATGGTGGTAGGGCGAGCGCTGGTAGGCCCGGCACTGAAAACGAGGTGGAGCGGCAGTTGCTGCGGGAGGAGATCCCGAGGAGGGAGGCGACCGGGTGGAGCTAGTGGCGGCGGCGCGATAGGACAAGGGGGAGGATTTCTAGGGTTGCTGCCTAGGGGATTGGTCTATATATATAAAGCAAGTGGATTTGTGATAGGGGCATTTGGTCCCTTCGATTTTAATTGGACGGTCAGGAAAATAGGCTAGGGAGTCCAAATAAGAAAACGGATATATTTTGTAGATGTTTGGGGATGTTCCGGACCCAACGGTGATGACTATCCGGGTCGGGTTCGGGACAGTTTTGGACACGCATGCGAGGGGGTTTGTGCACTGAGCAAAGAGGGGTTTTCGGATCGTGCGATCGCATCTGACGGCTCCGGACGCGAAGAGGGATAGGCATGGGCCTAGGTGGACTGTGGAGAGCGGGTTGGCCTGAGAAAAGTGGGGAGAGATGCAGCCCATCACAGTTTCCGGAGACCGAAAACGTCCGACGAAAAGACCGGCTATATTGCCGCTATAGTTACCCGTTGGGGCGTCAAACGGACTCCGAATGCGATGAAACTTGGAAGGCGGCCTACCTACACTATAATAAGACTGCATGCCAACTTTCAACCCATTCCGAGAACATTTTCCGGCCACTTATAAAATAATATTTCGGACGTGCCGCGGGCGCGTGCAAGTGTGTCTGGGCTCAGAACAGACAACGGACAGAACTGGGGAACCCGGACGAATGCAAGTTCCGAAAACATGATGATGCAATGCAGATGATGAAATGGCAAGAAGCGACACGCAAGCAAATGACAAGGCAACAACAACGAATAACTGGAAGACACCTGGCGTAACGGTCTCGGGGCGTCACAGCACTCCACCACTATGAGAGGATCTCGTCCCGAGATCTAGAATGGCACGAGAGGGAAAACAGAAGAGAAAGAGAAGAGGTAAAACTAAGTTGCTTCTTTGACAAACGAGTGAAACCAAGGAACCTTGAAAAGTTGAACAACTTCGAGAAAAGAATACAACAGAGATGAACGAATTTGCCAATCTCCGTCAGAAAAGAGGAACGAAGAAGAACAAATTCGGGCAGCACTCTGGTTGAAAAGTGATGCAAGACTAGATAAGGCGAAAAGAACTTGAGCAGAGGACACAACACTCCAGTTAAATGGATAAGCAAGAGAAAGAATATGATCCTCACAACTTGAGATGATGAGTGAAGATAGAAACATCACACTGCCTCCGGAAGAAATGAAAGAATGGAATGGAATGAACGGAGGGAAACAAGATCTTGGGAGAGCACGCTTACAACAAATGCTAGAACGGAGTTGTTGGATTATCAACAACGAAAGGATAAGCTTGATGTGGGCTTAAGGAAAACATCTCAAAACTGAGGTGAAATTTTTCCACTACCGGAAACAATAGATTGGATTGATATGAACAAGGAGACGAGCAACTTATATCACCGGGAGGATAAATGAAGAACTTGGGTCATTTATGAGCACCATAAATAGCAACAATCCTTAGGGAAGGCTTTAGGTGAAATGTAACCCAAGATAGCTCCAACGAGGAGATTGATGGATTTTAAAACTACCTCATTCTTAACAACATGTGAATTATGAAACATGAACTCAAATTATCAAGAATGACATAATACCACCTCCAATGATACGGTAGAAAGAATTGCACTTTGGATTGCAAGATGGAGAATGCTTAAGCTCCTCTGAAAAGAATCTTGATGAACACTTCGAGAAGGAATTAAATCCTTGGTGAACCATCATGTAGAACCTCCATGAAGAACTCCGGTAACAAAAGGATGATCAAACGGAAGGAAAGAGAGGTTCAAAACACAAGGTGAAGCCTTGCAATGATTTAGATGAATCTCCGTGGTGATATAATTGTGAGAGCTTGGAACTCTTGGAAAAGAAAAGATAAGCCTCTCGAACCGAGAATGTGATATGATGAACCTCCGGAATAAGGAATTGAATTCACTCGATGAAACAAGAATAAGAATTACATTATGCTTATCCTTCACCAATTAAATTGATGACAAACAATGGATTTGGCACACTACTTATTCTCGTAGAAAGGATTAAACGAGATATAGCGCAAACTTGGGAAGGTCTTCAGCGAACCACCGGTAGGATTGAAACAACGAATGAATTGATACAATAACAAAGGAAGAGAAATCTTGAATGAACCATCGGTAAGAATTGAAAATGAACGAAGAAAGGATAAAAAACACTAGCAAGAATTTGCAAATGAACAAAGATGCTTGAGAGAATTTAGATACAAGTGAAACGAATAGATCACGAACTGATTAGAGTATATTTAAATGATGCACCTGTAAGATTTGGAGGATGAGAGCTGAAAGCTAGAATGAATAATCCCGAAATGATGGCCTCCAAAGAATCAGACTGAAAAGACTCCTGGATTGCTCCGGAAGGATGAAAATAATTCTCACAATCGAAACAATTATGAGAGTATGGCATCAAGCTAGAATCACGAATCTTTGAAAGAATGGATATGATTGCAGAGAAAACTCTTCTTCGGTCTTCAAATGTTGATGATGACGAGAAACACGACCATGAATTATTGAGATACTCTGGGATGGCGAATAGAAAGGTTGAGCCAAAGGTGAAAAGAATTTGAGAGATCTCAGAGAAAGACAGATGACTGATGACAGATCATACTTACGTCATACTTTGAAAAGAATTTTAAAAATAACTCCGAAAATAATTAGAAGAGTCAGGTAAGATCCTGGAAAAAGACCTGTGGGTTAGGGCCCACTCAAGAGAAACACCGTCGAAATGATTTAAAGAGATAGATTGCACCGATTGAATTAAAAGACTTGAATGAGATAACATCCTCGAAAGAGCTTGAATGAATGTAGAGTGAAAACACGAATCCTCGAGATATCTTGAGCTCTCCAGAACAATAGAATAGCGAGCGGGGAATGATTAAGAGGTGCACCGTCATGAGAAAGCATTTTAAATGAGGAAAAGGAATATGATTGACAAAGCTTGAATTGAATTCACCAGAGAAGAAAAAGAATTAAGAATGATGAACTTGAAGTTTCTGAGCATCTCCACGAGAAATCACCGGTTAAGAACATTGAAGGAAAGGAAAGAAGAAAGTTCACATGATTCAAATGAATACTTGATTAAGATATTTGAGTCCTTGAAGAAAAAGGGTGGGAGGGCGGGAAAAACAAAGACAACTTGGGACGGATGAAACAAACACCGTTGAGAAGACTTGAGTTGATCTTGCGTATGTTGAAAAAAATGATCATATCCACTTGAAGAGAAAACACACCGGTTGAAAAAGGATTAACATGACAATCTTGATTATCATGAAGGATTAGTATTCACATAGAAATATGAGAATACCGCTTAGGAAAGGTACGGAAACACATTTGACATTGAAGCAACTCGAATACCACAACTAAAAACAAAACAAATGATTGGCTTGCAGGATAAGCCGGAACAAACATCTGATAGAGATTTCGTCCGAAGTTTTCGTGGTGGGGCCCACATGGGCTCGATCGTACAGCACCATCATGTACAAGGCAGTGCACATGACATATGAAGCGCCCCCGAGTCAGCATAGCCAAGGACTCTTTAAGACACAACGAGACCACTGTAAATCCAACCATGGATAGGCGGACCACTAGACGTCGAACCCCAATTTCATATCATACATCTGTCAGAAAGATATCCTAGGAGCTACTTGAATTCCCACTTATAAACTCTCGAAACTTTCTGGTTATGCAATCAGGTGTTGGGGATACAGGGGAAGCATAATATCTCACCCAAAACTAACAAATCCTACATCCAGCTGTATCCATCCTTCAAGACATAACCAAGAAACCTTCGGAAATCATTTACCTCAACCTTCGAAAAGCATCCGTTATACGAGTTATGGCAATACTCCCGAACTCCCGCCCCAGTACTGGGTGGCGTCGAGGTTATCTCACCAACAACTGCATAAAAGAGATTTTCGATGTCGGCGAAACTCAGGTATTCCAGAACTGCAACGATAAAATTGTGACGACAACACCTCGGAGCTCAACTCCCCAGGACACTCCCATAACCCCTAAATGTCAGGAGGCACCAAGAACAATGTTCTCGTCACAAAACCATCGAAACGATTCCAAGATACCCGCGTGATCCTAAATTTTTTTAGTGAAATTTGAGAAGAGAAGAGTCAAAACTCTACGTCAGGATGCCTCACCAGAGCGACGAAGGGACTGAGGAGTAAAAATAATCCTACTCTCCGATATATATATATATATAATCCTAAATGACTCAAAACATTTTTCTAGACTCAACAACGCCAATGATTCGATCAAGCAGGGGGCTCCTAAGTCTGGGAAGGCTCTCATACCAACTTGTAACACCCATGATGCGGCTATATCTCCCACGTGTCGGAGCATGACTTAGAGGCATAACCGCATTGTAGGCATGTCGCAAGAGGGGTACTCTTTACACATCCCTACTGAATAAGAAAGAGGTACAGAGTTGGCTTACAATCGCCACTTCACACAATACTTGGCTATAGCATTATATCATCCAGATACAATCAAGGTCCGACTATGGAACCAAAATAGAAGAGGACTACCCCTAATGCAACAGATCCCCGATCGCCCCAACTGGGCTCCACTACTGATCAACTGGAAATGATACAACACAAAGAACGAGATCTTCATCGAGCTCCTCCTCGAGGTCGGTTGCGTCACCTACATGGTATCATCGGCACCTGCAAGCTGGTTTTGGAAGTAATATGTGAGTCACGGGGACTCAGCAATCTCACACCCTCGCGATCAAGACTATTTAAGCTCATGGGTAAGGAAAAGGTATGAGGTGGAGCTGCAGCAAGCACTAGCATATATGGTGGCTAACTTACGCAAATGAGAGCGAGAAGAGAAAGGCAAGGCACGATCGTGAGCTAGAAGTGATCAAGAAGTGATCCTGAAACTACTTACGTTCAAGCATAACTCCAACACCGTGTTCACTTCCGGGACCCCGCCGAAAAGAGACCATCACGGCTACACACGCGGTTGATGCATTTTAATTAAGTTAAGTGTCAAGTTTTCTACAACCGGACATTAACTAATTCCCATCTGCCCATAACCGCGGGCACGGCTTTCGAAAGTTCAAAACCCTGCAGGGGTGTCCCAACTTAGCCCATCACAAGCTCTCATGGTCAACGAAGGATATTCCTTCTCCCAGGACGGCCCGATCAGACTCGGAATCCCGGTTACAAGACATTTTGACAATGGTAAAACTAAACCAGCAAAGTCGCCTGATGCACCGACATCCTGATAGAAGCTGCACATATCTCGTTCTCAGGGTAACACCGGATGAGACATCCTACGAGTAAAACCAACCCTCAAGTTTCCCCGAGGTGGCCCCGCAGTCTACTCAGTTCGGACCAACACTTAGAGAAGCATTGGCCCGGGGGGTTAAATAAAGATGACCCTTGAGTCTGCAGAACCCAAGGGAAGGTGATAGGTTGTTAGTGCAAATGGTAAAACCAAGGTTGGGCCTTGCTGGAGGAGTTTTATTCAAAGCAAACTGTCAAGGGGTTCCCATTATAACCCGATCGCGTAAGGAACACAAAATCAAGGAACATAACACCGGTATGACGGAAACTAGGGCGGCAAGAGTGGAACAAAACACAAAGCATAAGGCCGAGCCTTCCACCCTTTACCAAATATATAGATGCATTAATTAAATAAGAGATATTGTGATATCCCAACATATCCATGTTCCAACATGGAACAAACTCCAATCTTCACCTCCAACTAGCAACGCTATAAGAGGGGGCTGAGCAAAGCGATAACATAGCCAAACAACGGTTTGCTAGGACAAGGTGGGTTAGAGGCTTGGCATGGCAATATGGGAGGCATGATAAAGCAAGTGATAGGTATCGCAGCATAGGCATAACAATAGAGTGAGCAACTAGAAAGCAAAGATAGAAGTGATTTCGAGGGTATGGTCATCTTGCCTGAGATCCCGCAAGGAAGAAGAATGAGTCCATGAAGAAAACAATCGGACGTAGTCGAACGGATCCTCACCACTCCGGAACGAAACCAAAGCTAACACGAGAAGCAACCCGGAAAGAAGCAAACAACATAATAAACAACCAACACATAATCATGGCATGATGCACAACCCAGTATGATACATGTCCGGTTTAATGAGGGCATGGCATGGCAAAGTGCACAAGCAAAAGTACAAGTTAAGTGGAGCTCAATATGCAATGAGTTGCATATTGACGAAACACCACGGGACTTATTTAGTTCTCTCTTGTTTATGTACCCAACAATATTAAATGTTGTTAAACATGGCAAGGGGTGAAACATATGAAAACTACCTATCTAGGCAAGTTAAAATGAGGCCGGAAATAACAAACAACAATTCCGGAAAATCCTCACGTGCATATTTTAGGTTTTGGTACTGTTCTGCCCTAAACCATATTTTAGAGTTGTTAAACATGCAAAGTAAAGCCACCATGTTAAACTAGACATTTTTCTACCCCATTTACATATAAAGATTATTAAATTTGGAGCTACGGTTATTAAGTTATGAATTAAATCATTTTAGCATGGCATATGGGCAAAATTACACAAACAACATTTTAAACATTTTAAACATGGATGGATATGACATATTATGAAACTACACAAAATTCTAAGAAAGTTTCATATATTAAGTCTTTACATATGCTGCATAGATTATGAGTTATTAAATGCATGAAGTCTAGGGGGTTCTCTGCAAAACTGGCAGACTCTGGAATAAATAGGAAAATCACAGCGCGCACACAAAAAACATATGCGGCTGGATCTGGGTGCTGGGCTTCCTCACCACGGGCCAAGCCCAGGCCGTTGGAGCCAGCTGGGCCGCGGGGCTCTTGACTGGGCCTTGGAGGCTGCTGGGCCGCGGCTGGAGATCAACGCGCAGCTTGACCGAGCGAGCTCGGGGAGGCACTGAAAGCGAGCACGATCATCTTCTCGTCAGGAAGCAGAGCAGCGGCGGCGTTGGATGGGAAGGCAGTAGCGGGGTCCGGCGAGGCAGGGGACTCCGGCGGGACGGCAGGGATGGAGCGGACGTGCGGATCCGGCCCTGGGGAGCCGATCTGACTAGAGGCAAGGCGTGGAGTGAGGCAGAGATGGAGCTTCAGGTTCGGGCGTCCATGGTGGGGACGCGACGACGCGGACCCGGCGGGGACAGGCCGGAGATGGCAGCGGGGCGACGGACGGGCGCAGGAGAACGGACGGATCTGGCGCGCAGGGTACCAGATCTGGGCTTCAAGGGAACTTCGAATGCCGGTGGAGACAGATCAGCGTGACGGCAAGCTCCTATCCATGGCAACAGAACAGAGAGATGATTGAGAGAAAGAAACTAGAGGAAGGAGAACAAGGGAGAGAGGGGTGGGCGCTCATCTTGCTAGCTGGTTCAATCCCTGGCGGCGGCGCCGGACGACGAGGCGAGGAGGAGGAGCACGGGGAGGCTTGGGGCAGGGGCTTGAGGATGGGCGTGCTGCGGGAGGAGGAGGCCAGGAATGAGCCTCCTGCTCGATCTGGAGGTGGGCGCGAGGATGGTTCGAATGGAGGAGGTGGTGGCTGCTGGCTGGATGGAGCCGATGGTGGTAGGGAGAGCGCTGGTTGGCCCGGCGCTGAAAACGAGGTGGAGCGGCGGTTGCTGCGGGAGGAGATCCCGAGAAGGGAGGCGACCGGGTGAAGCTAGTGGCGGTGGCGCGATAGGACATGGGGGAGGATTTCTAGGGTTGCTGCCTAGGGGATTGGTCTATATATATAAAGCAAGTTGATTTGTGATAGGGGCATTTGGTCCCTTCGATTTTAATCGGACGGTCAGGAAAAATAGGCTAGGGAGTCCAAATAAGAAAACAGTTATATTTTGTAGATGTTTTGGGATGTTCCGTACCCAACGGTGATGACTATCCGGGTCGGGTTCCGGACAGTTTCAAACACGCACGCGAAGGGGTTTGTGCACTGAGCAAAGAGGGGTTTTCGGACCGTGCGATCGCATCGGACGGCTCCGGACGCGAAGAGGGATAGGCATGGGCCTAGGTGGACTGTGGAGAGCGGGTTGGCCTAAGAGAAGAGGGGAGAGATGCAGCCCGGCACAGTTTCCGGAGACCGAAAACGTCCGACGAAAAGACCGGCTATACTGCCGCTATAGTTATCCGTTGGGGCGTCAAACGGACTCCGAATGTGATGAAACTTGGCAGGCGGCCTACCTACACTATAATAATACCGCACGCCAACTTTCAACCCATTCCGACAACATTCTCTGGCCACTTATAAAATAATATTTCGGACGTGCCGCGAGCGCGTGTGTAGCGACCAGATGTCAAACAGTCCAGTCTCTATGCTTCGGTGTCATCCCTGGATCAGTAATGCTGACACCACACAGTACTTGAAGGATTTATAACAGAGTAGCAATCACACACTTATTACATCGAGTGTCTCAAAAGAGAACTTATTACAATAAATATGGCTTAAGGCCATCTAATAACGATAACAGCAGAAGGCTTGGAAGATAAGTGAGTCCATCAACTCCAACGGCATCACTAAGTATAGAACCACGACCTAAAAGCACCTTACTCGTTGTCTGAAAAGTCTGCAACATGAACGTTGCAGCACGAAATGGGTCAGCACATGGAATATGCTGGCAATGTAACACATAGAGGGCAATGAAAGGATAAAACTACACTACATGCATATTTGGCTGGTGGAAAGCTCTATGGTTACAGTTTTGCGTAAAGCCAATTTTTCCCTACTGCAAGTGAATACATTCTAATTAACTATCATGGTGGTTGTTGAACATTGAGAATGGTTGACAGCATTCTCAATCCCAATTAAGTAACATCATTAAAACCCAACAAAATTAATTAGAGTAACATGATGAGATTCACATGATAATCCAAGTACTAGATACTCGAGATGTCCATAACCGGGGACACGGCTAACCATTATTAGTTTATACACTCTACAGAGGTTTGCGCACTTTTCCCCACAAGACTCGATCTCCTCCGTTGGGATTCTCGCACTACATGATGTTTGAGAAATGGATGACCGAGACATAGTCTTTCAGAAGTGCTTGCACCTTACGAACGGGTAGACCATACCAACCTACATCCCCTACATGTGCTAGTCTACCACTGTAAGAGTTCGCACGACTTAGTCAACTATGCTAGAGCCCATAGTAGCTTGTGGCTGCACACGGAAGTTTCTAGTATGAATAATCTCATGATCCCTTTGAGCCTGGGTGGCGGTCCAAAAGAAAAACAGGCAATCGCTGGAATACCCAGGTGCCTCAATCCACCTAGATGTGTGTTTAAGTTGCCACCTTAGATAAACCATTATTTTAACAATCTCACATCTATCATGGATACACTCACCCAATCCACGTCTACTAGCATAGCATGGCATAATAAGAAACGTAGAAGTAACTCCCAAAGGTTTGAATATAAAACGGGTAATAGGTACTACCTCATCTACTTCCCAAACCCAAAATTTAATTAGATCCTAATAATGCAATGTGTGAGGGTTGATCTAATGCAATAAAAACTGGGTAGTAGGAAGTATGATCAAAGTGTTACTTGCCTTGCTGATGACCCGCGAAACCTAGCGATTCGAAGTAGCAAGCGGGGCACTCCAGGTACTCTATCACAAACAAACAAGCATACAATAAGTACTCGACTAATGCACAGGTAAAACTCAAATAAGAGATCTAACCAGAAAGTTCAACTTAAGAACTCCGGTTGGCAAAAAGAATCAAATCAAACGAAGCGACGAAAGACAAACGGCAAAAGAAACAGGCTTCGTTTACTATTCTGGATCTAGGTCAAATTTTACAGAGGCAAAAACTTGTTTGAGTTGGTTAAACGAAAAGAGGGTTTCGAGACGAAACTCCAAGCGCTTGAATCGCCTAATTCCGATAAACGAGCGAAAAGTTATACTAGAACGAAAATCGGATCGGAAATTGCGATCAAAAAAATCGCGGATTTAATCCGAGAAAAAGAAAATGACGAACAAATTAACGAACGAATGTTCGTTATCTGAATCTAAACGATGAACGTGTTCGTTAAAATGAACGAACGAGCGAACGCTCGCTAATTAACTAAACCGAGAAAAAAACTATCTATCTAAAAATGAATCTAAAAAAACCAAAAAAAACCGGTGAAAACCAACGGTTTTCTAAAAAACCCGGCGGCGGTTTTGACCTCGGCGGCGGCGGCGGGCGGCGGCTCCGACGGCGGCGCGGGTGGCGGCGCGGCGCGGCAGCGCG